>NC_089589.1:108031789-108400405 GCF_019320115.1 Miscanthus floridulus | reverse complement strand
AATTCCTTTTCACTTTTCTCGTAAGACAATTTTTGGAGAATAACTGGATTAGAGGAGGCTTTCTTCTTTGCCGGCTGGTGAGCCAACTGCTTCGTTTGCGGGGCAGACCTCTTAGGAGCTGGCAGCTTCTTGGTCATCATGGGAGGCGGGGCAGCCGTTGGAGACCTCCTTGGAGGTGGCGGAGGTGGCGGCGTTGCATAATCATTGCTCGGAGCACTATGATGATCTGGAGATTGAATAATTGGACTTAGATTGGCGGAGGCCCTGCTGTGTGAGTACAAAAAAGAATAATTAGGTATAAGAAATTGTTATTATTAATCATGCATGTCAATAGAAAATTAGTGAAAAAATTGTTTCGTTCACTTTTGCCCACACCTATTGTCTGGCAGTTAAGGAAGCGGCGGTGGACTAGAGACCCCAGGAATAATGATGTAGCGCTTGCGCCATAATATGAATGTCTTCTCTGCTTCTCCTAGAGTCTTCTCCCCATCACCTCCTGGAATGTCAAGAGCCATATCACTAAAACCTTTGTTAACTCTATCCACTGAGACGCTAACATATCTAGGTGGTATTATTGCCCCATGGATTCTTGGTGTCTTGGTAGGATCTGGAGGAGAAAAAATACCGAGAGCCACCATTGTTGTGGCATTCCCTTTTGGAATATGTAGCTCACATGATGTAAACGGTGTAGTGATGTCAGGTCGATGGCCCCCCGCCGATACCAACTGGCCCCTGTCACGTGGGGTGCGTCCCAAAATCATGATCAGTTGCTCACATCATTGGGGCTGTTTGAACTTGTTTCTAGCGGGTTGGCTACTTTCCTGCACGTGTTCTAGTGATGGCGAAGTTAGTACTGAGTTAGTAGGAACCTAATTGCTACAAAAAAAATCAAAGAAATGCGTGTAGTTAGTACCCCAGGGCTGGCGCCGTACCACTCGGGGTCAGCTGTAACCTCTCCAGTTAGCGGGTCATGGCCTAGCCCAGTATGGGTCTGTCCATCGCGCCAATTGAAGTAACAATATTTCAGCTCATTGTACTTGTTCTAGCACACTTTCTTGTTGTACCTGAGCTTCGTGACTTCATTGAAGTCATGAACAATATTGGTCCACCCTAGTGAGGTTGGACCGTGGGCACCGGCCTAGTGACAGAGGTCTTTCTGCTTGATGATTAGGTCAAGAAACAGAGAGGTTGTTCTGTCATCCCAACACGTACGGTCCTGGCTCATCTGATTCAAAGATTGACAAAGCTATTAGTAATGCACCAGTACCAAAATGTAATCACCAGTTAGGACATTGTATTAAAATCTGCAAGAAACTGAAAACTGAGCCAACACACACAAAAAAGAGAAAGAAATCATAGCCATGTGGCTTATGTCAACATAATGGTTGACTACCGTATAGAAGACACACCAAGGCAACATAGAAGCACAAAGTCCTATTTTTTAATTATAAATCACAAAGATTTGATGTCTTATGGACTGCCCCACAAGCAAGAATCTGTTGTATGTTGGACACTAAAAATTGAGCAATGTATTAGAATATGATAGAAGCAAGCAAGAATATGATGGAAACTGGAAACTGAGCATACATACAAAATTTCATGGTGAAAAGCAAGAGATGAAGCAAGCAAATTAACCACAAGAATGACCATGGTGCGTAAGGACCACCATTCACTGTCATTGTAACATGACCAAAAGAGAACTAAACCCCAAATCCAAACAGCAAATTGACAAATCATATCCCTAACTTCCCTTTTGTGGCCGTTTGTGGCGTTTTGAGCGGAGGTTGTAGTGCCTGCCAACAGTTGGAGAGCAAGATGAAGCCGACGACGCTGCCAGTTTGGGCAGCGATGATCACAATCGGACGAAATGTCCCTTCTATGTCTGCAGTGCAATCATAGAGCACACTTGTAAGATGACAAACATAATCTAAAAAACTGAACATTAGAAGGGGTGAAGAACATTACATGTGTACTGTCTAACATAATCTGAACAAGAATATCAACAGATAATTCATTGTGTACGGAGTTAACACTAATGAAGCCTTAAGGTATACTGTTCACCACTTAGGCACGAATGAGCTAAAACAATCAACTATATGTACACAAAGATTCAGAACCATTGTTTGGGTTTGCAGTCAATTTTTGCTTGCTGGGAAACTATGTGGCATCATTATGAGGCATAAATGCCAAAGCGCTAAAAAGCTATGTGACAAAACAAAATCGTTTAATTTCTTTGGGCGCAGGGTTTATCTTCCGCATCTGGGACTTGGAAGATGCAGAGATAAGTGAAAACACCCGTACTTGACATCTAAGTGTGACATTTCCTTGCTTATTTGGCATACCCCCACACATATTCTACATATAGCTATTTCAGACTCCAGTTCTGTTTAGCACGTATGAATATCAAAGCAATGATAAATCAGGCCAAGCTCAAAGACCAAATGCGTTGATACAACAATCAAATAAACAACGATTAGCAAATGGTGATTCGAAGGTTAACTAAGCCATTAAGCATCATCTGCCAGATCTGTTCGGAAAGTATCCAGAAACATAGTCCTAAAATATGTACGTAGAGCACTTCTGTAATATATAGAAACAAGATGTGGGGATTTCTATCAGACACATAGAGGAGCAGACATGAGTACATTTTGGATCTCAGATCCAGCGGGGTCAAACTGCGCCGGCGTCGGGTTCCGGGGGCTTACCGTTCTGGAAGGAGTCGCCGTTGATGGAGGCGGGGTCCGGGGAGGGAGGCCGAGACCACTGTCACCGAGGCCGGTGAGAGTGAGGGAAACCCTAGCCGTGTGGAGGTCAAACTATAAGACGACCAGCTGTGGCTCAGAGGCGGCCAGGTGAGAGGACAGATGCGTGGGATTCGGGTTACCTGGCTTGCCGTAGGCGCCGTCGATGGAGGCGGGGTGGGGGAAGAGGACGATGACACTGTAACCGCAGCCCCGGCGAGGAGGACGGCGTACAGAGGCGGCCACGCCCAGATCCGGTGTCCACCGACGCCGCCCGTTGACGCGGCACGGACTACCGCCGGTAAATGCGCGGAGCGATGGCGAGGAGCGGCGCGTGTGCGTGGAACCCTAGCCACCGACGGGAGAAAGAGGAGAAAGTGAGAGACGCGAGCGAGCAACGGGTATAAGACCGGCCGTTCGCCTGGTGCGACTAATGCTGGACTATCGAACGGCTGGGCTGATAAGCCCAGCACCGACCAGGCCAACCAGCCTACCGACCGGCATGTAAACCGCCCGGGCTTCCTAAAAGCTCTGGATCCGCCACTGGCGCTTAAATGCTTCAAATTTGTCTCGGTGCTGATCGATCAACGTAGTATCCAGAGATCACGTGCATACCCTTCAATTATTCCCAAATTAAAAGCGCCCTACCTAGCTCTATATATTATACATGTTGCCCATAGGTCCAACATGGTCCACAGTTCACATCATGTTTCTAACAAATGGAAAAAAACAAACATCTCAACAATCCGTCCTGCCATATGCAGCAATACATTATACATTATACATCTACATTGCACGCATAATATATATAATGCGCTGCATGCCTATCTAATCCATTGTACAGACCGAAAGTGTATTGCCTAGCTACATACGTAGAGTATACCTAAAAAAACTAATCAAAATAAAAAAAATACTCGAATTATTCTGTCTCGGCGGTGATCAGTATATATCTAGATCATCTGCACTTGAATTATTCCCAAATAATGTCCTCCATATATATAAAGTCGCCCACTGGTCACACCCACGTATACATATGGTCCATGTACAGGTACCACACAGCTTTTTTCACGAAAAGAAGAAAAAAAAAGAGGTGGAATCTCAAATCCGGCCATCCGTTAGCAACGATACATCCAACTAGTGCATCACGCGCGAAGCTAATGGCCCCATCCGCCGGTGAATCTTGAAACTGATTTTGAAAAATACTGTTATAGCTAAATTGTTACGAGAGAAAAATACTATTTTAATTAAAAAACAAGATCAACAAGTTAAATATGGAAAAAACCGAACGGGCCGATATACGCTGCACGCTATAGTTAGTTATTTAGCTACGCAATCACTCTCAAACACTTGTCAAAATAAAAAAAAATCACTATCAAACTAATAACTTAATTAAAAGAAGTACTAGTAGAGTTGAATCCGATGATCAGAAATGACACGACACAACAGATGGACTGCTGAAGGTGCTGTTCATTCTTTCACAATGATGAGCCTCGTGTAACAGCTAGGCTACCCAAAGGGCTACTAGTGCCTGTGCCTGGTCTGGTCATCTCACACACACACGCCTGCAGATGAAGCACGCAGTATTACACCAAGCTGGCAGTAGTACCAATCACAGTAGTGGCCACACGGCTGTTGGCCTGCTACAGTGGAGCTATACCTCTAGTCGTCTTAGGGGCATGGCACCGTGTTGGCCAACCACCATGGCTGTGGCATGTGGCATGTGGCATGTGGCATGTGTGTAGTGACATACTTATGAATCCAGAAACAACCGACGATAATTTCTAAGCAGGTTGTTGAGCATAGTGCACGGGGCCCTAGCTAGTAGAACAGTGGTAGTATGCCACAGGAATCAACAAAACTGGGATCAAAGTCCTAGCGCGTGTTTAGTTTCCATCCAAATTCTCAAAAAAGTACTATAGTATCTATCACATCGAATCTTACGATATGTGCCTGGAGCATTAAATGTCACGAAAAAAACTAATTGTACAGTTTGTTTGGAAATTGCGAGAAGAACGTTTTAAACCGAATTAGTCGATCGAACATTAATTATCAAATAAAAACAAAAATGCAACCGGAGCCCAAAATCCAAACTTTACGTAACTAAACACGCGCTACTACTGCTACTACACACCCACGTGTGTGGCAGTGGCAGGGCCCTCTCCCTCTCTGTGCTGCAGCTGCTGGTGAAAGAAATGCAGAAAGAAAGCTGGTGTGTGTCCATGACGACCAGGGAAAGAAAGGAGGACTGCCCCTAGATTCCTCTCCTCGCTTTGACGCTTTCCTCCCCTCCCCTCGCCTCTCGGCTCTCGCCGGAGTAGACCATAGGCGCACCTCGGTGGCGCAGGGCCCACGTGTCTGGCCAAGAGCGGCAGCGGCGGTGTGCGTGTAGTCAGTCGTTGTTGGTACAGCTTATCTGGAAACGTTTCTCTGCCTAGTCTGATTTAGCCGGTCAAAATAAGCTGCCGAAAACATAACGTTTAGTTATTGATTTCAGCTTATTTGGACCCTCAGAGCAGGAAAGGAAGGAGCAGAGGAAGCTGCACGAGTGGTCTGTCGTTTCTCAGATTCAGTATTGCATTGGTTTCAGTAATATAGCAGATTTTTCTTGTCATTTTACGGATCGTATGCCCGAAAATCTGCAGGGTGTGTCATGTGTGTCTAGTCATCCTAACAAGGGGTACTTTGATACTGCTACTTGGAGCTTAATTATGGAAAGAAAGCATGCATCAAACTGTTAATTAATAATTAGTACTACACTTCAAAGGCGTAAAAGCGACACGGGAACTGAGCGCTTAACTGTTGTGGCAGACTGGCAGGCAGGCAGGTAGGCATGGATGCACTATTTTTGTTCACTGCCACGAGGGACCGACTAACCAATGCGACCAACAAATTGAGAGCACCGCATACGTGCAACATTCAGTAGTATCACGTATGTATACTACTAGTATATATATGTGGTATATATGTAGTGAATCCAAAAAAAAAATTACCAGTACATGTAGTCGATAGATAATATACTAGTGTATGTAGTCGAAAAAGAAAATACGGGCATTGCACATGGATGGTTTTTGCATGCAGACATACATATATATATATCATCGATGTAGTATTTGTATCTATATATGTACACGTATAGGAGTACTATGTAGTGGCTTCTGGACGACGCAGAACACGCATCCTGCTCAGAAGTGACGCATCACCAACTTTTGCATGCCATGTCGCCCATGAACGTGCTTGAAAGGCGGTGCTACTAGCTAGCTATAGACGGTGGCATAGGCTATTAACCCCCTACTTGATGGAGGCGTGGTTCAACGAAAGGTGATCAATCTCGTCAGCCTGTCAGCCGTCAGGCCAGGGCGACTAGTTAGCCAGCAAAGGTAGTGAGCCCCTTGTTTAGTTGGACCCCAAAGTACAAAAAGTTACTACAGTATCTGTCACATCGAATGTTTGCGGCTCGTGTATGGAGCATTAAATGTAGACGAAAAGAAAAACTAATTACACAGTTTGGTGGGAAATTGCGAGACGAACGTTTTGAGCCTAATTAGTCCATATTTGAACACTATTTGTCAAATAAAAACGAAGGTGCTACAGTAGCCCCAAAATCCAAATTTCGTGAACTAAACAAGGGCTGATTGGTGCACCTAGGTTTGAAAATATATACGTACTGTATTATCCTTGTGAACATACCCATCACCTCTGCCGGGTTGTTGAAACGACGAGACACGCCAGAAGAACCGGCACGATGAGACACGCCAGAAAAACTTTGTTTTTTTTTTTACGTAACACGCCAGAAAAACTGATCCACACCGTTTAGAGAGTGCAGCGAAACAATGGATGCCGGCACATATATGAGTTCAAAGTTTGTGGTTAGCCAATACTCGTGTCGAAGGATTAGTGATTGCCATATTTTTTATTAGTCTAGAGTACTCTAGACTTTTACAATTATAATTAGTTGGATGACGCGTGGACCAACACATGATGGATTGCATCCACTCTGTCAGAATGGATAATTAAGCTCATTTTGAACTTATCCATTGGGCAAGACTGAGAGTGTATTCTTTTAAATATGCCCATTCAGGCGTACATCCGCATAAACTTCTTTATTATTAGGATATATATGAAGCCAGAATGGAGGAGACATACGATCGACCAAACAAACCATAAGAAGCTTCTAGGGTAACGGTACTAGGGCCTTGTTTAGATTACCCCAAAATTCCAAGTTTTTTCACTCTCTCTCCATCACATCAATTTTTAGCCACTTGCATGGAGCATTAAATGTAGGTAAAAAAAAAACTAATTGCACAGTTTAGTTGGAAATCACGAGATGAATCTTTTGAACTTAGTTGGTCCACGATTGGACAATATTTACCAAATAAGACGAAAGTGCTACTATTCATCGGGTTGAAATTTTTCTCAATCTAAACAAGGCCTAGAAAGGATTTTATGAGGAAGGCTCAATGATTAACTGCGGCGAGCATTTTGAGAAGCCACCTCTATAAATGATCAGGAGAGTCATGCCCGTCTTTATTAATTATTTATAGATGCGAACATCTTAAGAACACCATCTATGTTAATGACTATTTACAGAGGCAGATAACTTAAGATGTCTACCCCTATCAATCAAATAACATAGATGGGCCTGCCTGCATTTGAAAATGGCTATTAATCAAATTTTAGATTTTTCGGAGCTCGTTAGAATTTATTTCAGAATTATTTTAGAGAGAATTCCGCTGAAATCTACAAGCACTAGTAGAGAAACTGACTCTAGTCCTGGTTTCCAACCCCCTTTAATCTCGGTTTTGAAACCAGGACTACGAAATCGGGACTAAATGTCTTGATTTTTAGTCCCAGTTCCTCCAACCGGGAGTAGAGGTGTTTATTAGAAAAAAGTTGCAGCTATGGAGATTCGAACCTACGACCTCCCACTTTAACTCTTGCACGCGTTACCATCTCACCTACTCCACACATCATACTTAGATAAGATACGCTTTCCTTTTAAATTCAGTTTGGAGACACCTTTAGTCCGGGTTTGAGACATAAACCGGGACTAAAGATTCTCGCACTGACGTGCCTCTGACACACCTCGGTAGCCGTTGGACAGGGACCTTTAGTCCCGGTTGGAGCTACCAACCGGGACTAAAGATTTCTCTAGTCCTGAGCGCGAAAAATATCGGGACTAAAGCCAAATTTCAAAGTGGATCAAAAGTCGTTTCTCTACTAGTGAAGAATGGGCTCAGATCAGTTTGGAAGACTAGCTCAGGGCAGTTTTTCAACTTGCTCCGATGGAGATTTTCTCCTTACTGTTATAAACTCCACCACCAAGTTTCAAGTCCTTTTGAAATCGTTTGTTTGGCTTTTGACATTTTCTCCTCCGTGGGCTGAAAAAACTTTTCCTAGTCCATTTTTTTTAATCTCCATTCTCTTATGTGGTTGGCTCTCAGTTGTCTCTGATCCTCTCTAGGTCATCTTGTCACCTGTTGGCTTGTGTGATCTAGAGTTGGGAGCTAAGAAAGTACTTGGGGTTTATTTTGGGATATAGGCTAGTTTCTCATCGGAGAAATTTTATTTGGCTCCCATTCACCCTCTTCCTGCTACCCTCTCCCCTCTGGTTGCCTGCACGGTCCTTCGTTATGCTTTAGTTCATACACCCAAATTGAGTGGGATGCTTTTATATATAAAAGGGAATTTGTTTGCTTGATTGTATGGACGGATAGAGCAACCCTACTTCTACAATTGCAATAACCTATGAAGATTCTTGGTTACTTGTATCAGCGGATACAAACTCTTTATTCGAGGATGATGTGTGTACCAACACCTCATGGATTGAATCTACTCAATAAGAATGGCAAGTGAAATTTATTTTGAGCGTAACGCCAGGCTAGGCAAAGGGTGTTTTGTCTTTTTTTTCATATACACCCCATACATGTTGCATCCGCTAAATAGACAAATATACAGACTTGTTTGTCAAATTACACGAATCCACTCTGCCAGAACGGAGAAGATGTGGCCAACGAAACACACTCGATCTGAGCTTCTACACTAATAGAGGCCTAGACGTCTTATGGATACATTACATCTTTTATATGGCCCGGTCACTAGTATCTATCTGAAGTAAATTGACCGTGACGCCTAAGAGGGGGTTGAATTAGGCAACTTAAAAATCTAACTCTAAACTATGGCCTCTTTTTTTAACTCTAGCAAAACCTATGCAATAGATAAACTATCTAAATGTGCAACTACAGTTTTGCTAGTGTGTTGCTATCTCTACCGTAAAAGAAGTGATATAATCAATGTAAATGCGAAAGCTAAAGAGCAAAGTAGAGATATGCAAACTTCTGTTGACGACTCCGGTATTTTTACCGAGGTATCGAGAAGCGCGCAAGCTTCCTCCTAGTCCTCACTGGAGCCCCTCGCAAGGGGCAAGCTCCTGGTCGGGTAACTCCGTTGATAGACTCGGGCCTTCCCCATGCGCAAGTGGGTCTCCGACGTGCCTTCCGGCAAGCCTCTCTCGGATGCTCCCCGCTGTCTTCACTATCAAGCTTCCGGCCGAAACGCCGCGGGCCTTGTTCCCTCTGATACACGGTGGCGGCCACACCACAAACGCGGTTGGTGTGATCTCGCAAGACTACAAGCCCTTCTAATGTACAACAGTGGTGCGCGCAAGCACCGAGTGATAAGAGGTATGCTAACCTCACTAAACACTAGGCCTAAATCTAGAGCAAGCGCATAAGCGGTGGTCTAATCAACCTAAGCACTTCGCAAAGCACCTACGCTAATCACCTAATAAAACACTAAGCACTATGCAAGTGGAGATCACTAAAATGGTGTATCAACACCCTTGATATGTTTCCTCAGCTCCACACACCTCAAATGGTCGGTTGGGGGTTGTATTTATAAGCCCCACTGAGAAAGTAGCCGTTGGGGACGAAGTCCTGCTTTTCTGCTACTGACCGGACGCTGGAGTCGTCCTGATCGGATGCGTCTGGTAGTCCCGACCATTGGAGCCGCGAACAGCTGATCGGACGCTGCCAGCGTCCGTTCACTTGCCACCGGACGCGTCCGGTCGCAAGTTCGCCGCTCCTGAACCTCTCTGTACTTGATCAGACGTTGTTGTCCTACATTCAGTCGGTTTGCCGCCAGCGTCCGATCACTTGCTGAGTGTGTTGTCGGACTGATGAACAGTGCCATCGGTGCATCCGGTCGGTTCACTTATTCAACATCCGGTCGCTGCTGCTGACGCCTGCTGTTGTCGAGCCACTGATCGGAGCGTCCGGTCCAGCGTCCGGTTTCTTCTGTGAGCTCGTTTCTTCGCGGTCTTACGTGCGGCTTGGTTTCTATCTTTATGCTTGGACTTTGCTTGATATCTTGGGTCTTCTCTTGTGCTCCTAGGGTCTTGCTTGAGGTGTTGATCATCGGATCATCACGTCGCCTCCATTCAAGTCACGTCTTGCATCCTATTGAACTACAAAATAAATACTTACAAATTCATTAGTCCAATTTGGTTGTGTTGGTCATCAAACACCAAAATCCAAAGTAAATGGACCTAGGGTCCATTTTTCTTACAATCTTCCCATTTTTGGTGATTGATGACAACACGACCAAAGCAAGTAAATAATAGAATTTTGAAATTAAAAAAACCACCTACTTGCTAGGATGCAATGCAAGGGGCAAGATTATATGATGCTAAAAGATACTACTTGTAAGAATACATAAAAACTTATCTTGCCCTTGCAAATGTCCCCATGTGGTATTATAGATTTAAGCCTTACTTCCTACAATTTCTCCCCATTACATAGGCTAATTCATAATCCACTATCCTCCCTTTCTCGGACCATCATCACTTGTAGACACCACTTGTAGACCATTACCACTTGTAAATTATTATGATCTAGCTTTTGGTCATACAAATTAATGTTTGCTTTTGGTCCTCTAAATTCTCTCCCTTTGGAATCAAACACCAAAAAGGAAGATATTAGTAGCACAAGGGAGGGTCAAACTTTGTGATCCTTTGAGTGTAGAGTGAAGTAGATCAAAAAATTTGACTCTCATATTATATAGATTAAGCTTCCCCTAAATATATGCATACATATGATAGAAGGCAAAGCATATGCATAATTGGCAAAGTATTGCACAAGAGAATTTAATCTATATAATACACGGAGAAAGCATATAAATATCAAAATGAAATCAACATGATGATATTGTTTTAGAAATACCAGATTTCTACCACTTGCAATCGGTGGTGGATATTTGAAGTATGATGCTTAACTCCAGAGACTCCATTTTCCTTGCAATGAGACTACTACACATATGATAAGCTTGAAGAGGTGTTAGTCTCAAAGCTTCCAACTTGTAGAGTAACCTCCCCCTAAATTTGTGCACACAAGTATGAAATACTTGCAGGAAACATGTACATTGATTTTAGAATAAAAAATACCACTTGAAAAATGACATCACATAAATGTGAGAGTTATTTTTGAAGACGATATTCGAGAGAAATTATCTACAATTTGGATTTTGGCACATATTAGACGAATAATTGAAGGACAAGCTATGTGCCGTGCTCCTAAACAATTTTAAACCATGTAAGATTGCTCCAAGGGTTAAGAACGAAACCGAGCAAACCTATCATATGATATACCTAGTGTATGCATGATAAAAGATATAAGTATGCAAATGCAAACCTAGGCATGAAGACTAACTAGATGCTAAAAGATACCAATTGTAGAAAAATTTAAATCTAATACCAATTGAAGTAAATTGAATCTAGTTACCTAACATGGGAAGGGGAATTTGGGTCCATAGTATTCACTAACCCACTTGGCAATGATTTTGTCCATCATGATGTACCCCATGAAATGCATCCATACTTTTGACAAGTCTCCAAATTCTCCGAAGTCCATAGGACTTCTCACTTCCCTTTCGGGATCCAAACTTTTTTGATGCTCTTCATGCTGGAGATGATTTTCTTTGGCACCCAAAAGCGTTTGACCCCATTGTTGGCTTGCTTGTTTACCTTGATGGCCATCACCTTGTCATTTTTCTTCTGCTTTAGTAAGTATGGTGTGGAGGCCTTCTTGTCCACCTTGTTCATGTAGGTGTTGGAGAGCTTGCTTGTTTGCTTCTTCTCTTTCTTCTTTGCTTCTCCCCCATTCTTCACCTTGCACTTATATGACTTGTGACCTTCTTTGTGACACATTTAGCAAACCACGGTTTGTCCTTCATCAAGCTTCTTCACTCCATTAACGGTGTTATCTTGATGAAGTTGGGCTTGCTTCGCCTTGCCTTTCACTTGAGTCAAGTCCTTGGTGAGGCGAGCTACTTCTTGCTTGAGTTGCTCATTCTCCTTTACAACCTCTTGTATGCATGTATCTACAACAACTTTCTCAACACAAACTTGGTTGCACAAGGATGAGTCTAAACATAAATCATTACAAGAAGTAGAGGCATCCTTTTTATACATATTAGAACTTTTCTTTTTAGATGCCTTGGTAGGGGTTGCACTAATGGCTTCAAGATTAGCAACTTTATTAGTTAGCTCATCACAATATTTGCACATGGTTTCTATTTTAGCAAGCAAACTTTTATAAGCATCTTGTGAGCTAGCTAATTTTTCTTTTAATTTTTCATTTTTCTTAACAAGATGCTCATCATCAATTGTGCATGCATTTGTTGTTACACTAGCCTTAAGTTGCTCAATTTTAGTAGATAGTTCAATATTGAGATTAGCAAAATTCTCATATTGTTCAAGCAAAGTTTTATATGTTTCTCATATCGAATGGGCAAGTCTTGCGAGATCACACCAACCGCGTTTGTGGTGTGGCCGTCACCGTGATCCGGAGGGAACAATGCCCGCGGCGTTTTGGCCGGAAGCTTGATAGTGAAGACGGCGGGGAGCATCCGGGAGACGGCGAAAATTTTTGGCTTTTGGCTACTGTAGCACTTTCGTTTGTATTTGACAAAAATTGTCTAATTATAGACTATTTAGGCTTAAAAGATTCGTCTCGCTAATTACAGGTAAACTGTATAATTAGTTATTTTTTTTACCTACATTTAATGCTCCATACATGTATCGTAAGATTTGATGTGATGAAGAATCTTGAAAATTTTTGGTTTTTTGGTGGGATCTAAACGGGGCCTTATATATGGGATTTACGACACAGACATGAGAAAACAACCAAACATACCCGTAGACATCACATGATGCATGTTCTTCTCGGATAGCCACACAACCAAACATATCCCCATATGCTACAACTGTTATCTACCGTAGAGTTGCCTCTGAGATACTCCGTAGATTATATTCGTGCTCGAGCTGTCATTTCAAAGTTATTGAAGGGCTACCTCCTCCTCTTGGTCAAGGCGGGCAGAGGCAGGCAGGCTGGCAGGTACCCAATACAATCACAAGTCACGTTGCGCTGTGTACACATGCTGCTGCTGCCGCTAGGTGATTGTTTAGATTGAAGTTAGAAATCAGTATTTGGTATGGTAGTATTTTTGTTTGTATTTAATAATTATTATTTAATTATGGTTTAACTAGGCTTAAAAGATTCGTCTCGTAATTTACAATCAAATTGTGTAATTAGTTATTTTTTTTATCTACATTTAATACTCCATGTATATATCAAAGATTTGATGTAACGAAGAAAGAGTAAAAAAACTTGCGATCTAAACCAGGCCTAGCTATACATTGCCTGAATGCCTGCCTGTTCTGTTCTGTTCCTCTCAACAGCCACTGTCACCACCACTGGCCCTCGCTAGCTCTCACAGCCGTGCCCCTCTCTCTGCCCTCTTCCTTTCTTCTTCCCGGTCACAGCTCTCTCTCTCTCTCTCTCTCTCTCAAAAGCGTGTGTGCCAGGCCGGCCTGTGAGGCCTGTGAGTCTGCGACCGGCCGGCTGACTCGCTCTGCCAGGCTAACTGGCGCGCACGCACGCACACCCTCGCGCTTGGAGCGTTGCGAGGATCGGGTCACAGTTCACTTTCAGATCGGCCACCGGCTGCTTGCTGCCTGCTCCGCTTGTTGCCATTGCTGGCGAGCGCGAGCTAGCCAGCTCCAGGCCTCCGGTCGAGCGAGCTGCCGGGATCCGACGGAGATAGCCTCTGCGGCGGCGCCGCGTCGTGCGCGTGGTTAGCGTTCTTGAGGCTCGGCAGCTGGATCGAGCGGCGTGACGACGACCGAGCGAGAACGTGCGTGCGAGCTCTTCTTCCGATCCGCCGCGATATGGGCGCCGTGAGCTGCCGGAGGCGGGCGAGCCGGCGCCGCTGCCACGCCGCCGCCCTCCTCGCCGCCGTCCTCTTCGCCGCGGCCATGGGTAAGTGCGAAAGGCTATAGCTTTTTGCTGGGCTGGCCGTGCTTGTTCTTCTTCTTTTCTCGCTTTTTGTTTTTGTTTGAGGCAAAGCAAAGCTCTTGTCAAGATCTTATTTTGATGCGGGAAGAGTGCGTGCATGTGATTCCCTCTTTTTTAATTTCTGGTATTTTTATGTGTTCCTATCCTACTTTCTATGCCTGCCCTCTCTTAGAGTCTTGATTAGTTAATTAATTAGTTAAACCGAGGGGGCTTTTAATTAGGTTCCTCAATGAGCTGCCTAGGTCTTGACATGTTTACTTTAATTTCTTTCTACTAGGATTAGCAGCTAGCTAGATACCCATCTTTCTCTTGCATTAGTCTCTGTCTCCCCCTCAAGGAACCCAATAAAATATGCTAGTATGTGTTGTTCTTTCTTATCATCATGCATGCACTCTTTTGCTAGATATAGGAAAGGTCTCCCTCCCTTAAAAAAAATGCCCCCCTCCTTCCCTCTATCTTCTGGGTGACACCTTGCTGTAAAGCAATTAACAACAAGAAGGTACAAATTTTAACTAGCTAGCTAGGCATCATCAATCTAACACAACTAATCTTAACTTACTAGTAGACCGCAGCCTATTCGTTTGCTCATAAATGATCGTAAATTTTCGGTCAGGAACAGTATTTTTTTCTCATACCAAATTAGCCAGCAGTAAATAATTCACGATCGTTTATGGCCTCCTGAACCGTGTTGCCGTCCTAGGTTTGGAGAACTGGAACTAGAGCCATGTATGCATGCATGTTCTTTTGGTTGGTGAGATTTCTGAAGTTACATTCAAATTTCGGTGAAGCATTTGTTTTCTTCTCTCTTGATGCATGCAAAACCAGTGTACTAGTAGTATTTTGCTCGCGCAAATCCATTCTCTTGTGTCTACTCCATCCTCCGATCACATCAAGAACTTGCTCACATCTAGAACAAATAACAACAGTCAACAAATAGTTTTTTTTTCATCACTGTCTGCTGCTGCTACTAATTAAATATTCAAAGTTGTTTTCTCCAAAAAGATATTGCAAGGGTAGCCTATGTAGATCAGTACTACCTAGATTAAATGAAACCCTCTCTCTCTGGAGTCTCTTCACCAACCAAACAGCGACGTCTTCCTCCCGTTCCCAGCACAGCTGCACTGCAGCCAGCCAGGCGTCCTGGCCTGCTGGGCGCCCCCACCATGGCACTGGCAGTCTGACGAGGCTGGTCCAGAAAAGCACACGATCGCGATCCAATTCATTGCTCACTGCAATAGTACTAGTAGGAGTAGCTCTCACTCACTCGTACACAGACACACACGTTCATACGAGAAAGAGAGAGAGAGACGCACGCTGCTGCCTGCATAGGGATTAGGAGGGGACACGCTTCAGTGCAGGCAGGGAGACCAGCCAGAGAGAGAATCTGCCCGTACTAGCTTGCATTGCTAGGCGGATTACGTGGGCGTGGGCGTACGTGTGCCAGTCGTGCTGCACAGATAATACGCTTTGGTCTCAGTCGCTTAACGTTACTAGCTAGGAAGAAGCCGGCTTATTCGGCTCGTTTTTTAAGCAGCGACAGTGGTTTTCTCTCACCACACCGAACAGTGTTTTTCAGTACGAACAGTTTTTTTTCATGCCAGGCGAGCACTGCCTACAATCTCTCACCACAAGATGTATCAACTCATATCATGTGAGCCTCTCCTCTGGTTACAGCTCTAGAATCTGTTCATGTACGAACACACACCACACACTACACATACCACGCGTACACAATCAGATCTACAACTACACGTAGATATGAAGACCGCGTCCTTCTTGAGATCACCGAAATCACCATGGCTCCGTAGACGACGGGCGCGTCGCAATCCCTTTAAAGTTCCACGCGACAGAGGCTGTAGAATCTTTTGGGAATAAATTCCGGTGAGAGACGTGAGTCGAATCCAGGATTCGAACCCACGCCGGCAGCGAGCGCACCTGGCTCAGTGTGAATGTACTGCATGCAGGTATCACTGTTTGGAGCACATGAATAATTCACTAATATATATAGATATATAGTGTATATATATGTCTTCTCTAGCTCTAGACACTGAAGTGCTTTATTTATTTGGTCTCTGCATGTCTCCGATCCATTTTTGCATTTTCATTATTATTTTCTAAATCGGCAGAATGGTATTGTATTAGCCAGTAACAAATTAATTCTGCATATATATATATATGCAAGTTCTAAGGCCATGTGCCCTTCGCTGAAATTTGCCCTACGCTGATTTGTCGTTTACCAGGACTGTACGCATTATATATATCATATTAGTTCTGACGGTGTACGGCTACGTACTGCAGTTGTGGTTACAGGGCGGCCGGTCCGTTTGCCAGCGGCGGCGCTGGCAAGGAGGCGAATAGACTCGTCGACGGCGATGGCCAACGGCGCCACCAGGAGGGCAGCGACCACCACGTGGGCGAGGGACGCCATGGACGTGCTCCCAGCCCGGCGGCGGTGGCTCGTGGGGCCGGGGTCGTCGCCGCCGACGTGCCGCGCGCGGTGCGGGCGGTGCACGCCGTGCCGGGCCACCCGTGTGGCCATCCAGCCCGGGGTGGGACCCCAGTGGGAGTACTACCCGGAGGTGTGGCGCTGCAAGTGCGGCAACAAGCTCTTCATGCCATGATCCCCATGCGTGAACGGACGGCCGGCCGGCAGGCGCCCGTGTTATTGAACAAGACGGTCCAGACGACGACGACTGGAAAAAGTGCCGGAGTGCCGTACGTTGATTATTTTTTGCCAAAATTTAGGGTGCGTTCGTACAAAACGTACAAAAGGGGAGGACGGATGATGGATTTGGATGGTCGGAGGGCGATTGGTTAGGTAATTAGGCGTGCGTAAGTGATGCTGTCTGTCTGTGTATATGCAAATCAGGATCTTATATTAACTAGTAGTACGTCTACATGCTCTTCTTTCTTTTGTTTCTTGGTGAAACTGTTTTGCATTTCTTTTCTTCAACAGAATCAATGAATGTCCCTGTAATTAAATATATACTTTCCACATGGGCTTTTATTTAGGCTGTGTTGGTCGCAAAATTTTAGGAATTTAGCTACCGTAGCACTTTCGTTTTTATTTAGCAATTAGTGTTTAATCATCGACTAATTAGGTTTAAAATGTTCGTCTCGTGATTTCTAACCAAACTGTGCAATTAATTTTTTTTTGTCTACATTTAATACTCCAGGCATGTATCGTAAGATTCGATGGGACGGATACTGTAGCATTTTTTAAAAAAACTTTTTGGAACTAAACAAAGCCTTAATTTGCATATGTTGAGATACAGTACTATGTAACTAGGGTGCCTGCCCTGGAAAGTAGTACTGGCAAAGTGGCAACATCCTCCCAACCTAATTATGTTCCTTTAATATGCATGCATTGGACCGAATTAATATATGCACGAATGCTGCATTGACGATTTTTGGAGAATTACTTACATATATCCAGCCACAAATTTGGATAGATCTGGATCATCGTTCATGAATGGTACATGTTCTTCGCTAGCTGTGGTCGTAGTTGTCATCTTTATTCATCACAAAAGTCTTTTCAGTGGACACACCCCGTACCCGAAGCCGCGAGATCGGCCATCACATGGATGTTGCATGCAATTACTGCAACACACTCTTGTTCGTAGAATATTGCTCCGATCCCACTTCAAAATATAGCACATTTATTTATTTTATTTCTTCTAAGTTAAATTTGTTGAACAATTTTGATCGAATTTATAGAAAAATGTATCAACATATACAATATTCAAAATCAGTTGCATTAAACTCTCCACGAACATATCTTGATGGCATATTTGAAATATATTTGAACTTGTATACGCTAATCCATTTTCTAAAATTTTGGTTAAAAATAACGAAGTTTGTCTTAGATCAAGCTAAAATTAAATGTAATTTATTTATAACACGTACATGTTACTTGCAAATGGAAAAAAGATATATCAGAGGGGATCTATTTTGGAGTACAAATGATATGTGTTAGGTTACCTTAATTTTGCCCATGGGTAACTAAAATTCCTTTGCCTCGCTGCATGGCCAACTATAACTTTGTTTTGGAAGTTGTCGGTGTTATTAGAGCATCTCTAATTGTTTCTAAAAAAACGTTTGGTAAATCATTGAGTTTTCAAATTGCTAAAAAATTTGGCTTTCTCAAACTATTTTCTACTTACTCCCAAAAGCTAGTATAGAAGACAATATTTTACATAGAAATCTTGAACAATTTGCAAATTACCCTAGCAATTTTTATATACTTTCTTTATCTCTCTTGTACATTTGCATTAGAAACCCTCTTTTCTTCTTGTTCTTTTCTGCGTCCTTCCACCTCCATATCAGCCGATTCTGTATATTCGATCGATTTTGCAAGTGCGAAAAGATTGAGCGTGGAGACAAGGGGTTGTTGGAGATAGTTTTTTTTTTCAATCTCGTTTGTAAAATCAAGATCGGGAGTAGACTTTGGAAACACTTAGAGATACTTTTAGAGCGAGCTTACATGCATGTCTTGCGCCAGGTATTGCCTTTTGATCTATTTTTGTATTTCTCGGTTTGTCGACGAATCAATCAATATAATAATGTGGAAATGCAAGAGATAATAGCCACCATATTACGTTGTGTCGCAAAGCCGAGACACAGCGATAGTGCCCTGAAAGAACTTGGAGACCAAGTGTCGACCTTTTTGTGCCGGTAATGATTGTACCGTGCAATTAACCCTTGCTTGTCACATGCGGCACACTCATGTCAGGTCGAGATCGTCGACCATCACATGCGAGGATACTATAGAGTAATAGACCCACGGCCACAATGCCACGCGACTCCTCTACTTTCACTATAGCCTTCCCTCTCTCCCACCAAGATCCTGTTTAGTTTCTCACCCTAAAGTTTAGTCTATATCTTATCGGATGTTTGGACATATACATTGAGTATTAAATATAGACTAAAAAATAATAAATTGCACAAATTACGACTAATTTATGAGACGAATTTTTAAGCCTAATTAGTCCATGATTTGACAACGTGGCGCTACAGTCAAGCTACACTAACATATGCTAATGACAGATTAATTAGCCTTAATAAATTCGTTTCGCGGAGTAATGAAGACTTCTGTAATTTGTTTTATTACTATCCGAACACTCTCATATGACATCCCTAAACTTTAGCCCCTGGATTTAAATAAGGCAGCTCTTACGTAGTGTGAGTGTCTTTGTTTGTTCTAAGGTTGCTTTTGATAGAGATTCTGCTCTAGTTTTTCCATACACTGAGTAATAATTTTATCTTTTTTTAGGAAAAAAAACTAGAAGGCAGCAAAACTTACATTTTTTAGTTTCATCTACGTAGTGTAGAACTAGAAAGGAGACATAACCAGGCAAAACAGTACCAAAACAGGCTCTTACTGTGTTTCCGTAAAGCCATATTGCTGTTCTACTTGTTCTTGCATTGCTTTAAGTACTTAGGCATAATGCATGTAACTAGCTTTTAATTTTACCCCTAATATATAGTGTCATGTGCATGCATGTGACATTTTCATTGGATCATTCTCAAATTCCTCCGACACACATACAGTTAAAATTGTAGTGACTCACATAGCGAAGGGCCTAATAATAAGGCATTCATGATCCATGGTGTTGCGCGCATCACCTGGAGCCGATCATGTTGCAGGCCTCTGAGAGCCCATATCGAATGGTCAACGCTCTTCGAAGGAATCTATGACTAGTCAAAGTAGAGGGGAAATAAAACGAGAGAAAGATGACGCGTTGTAATAATTAACAAAATCTCTAAAATGTACAAGAGGAACTCTCATATACTACTCGGAACTTCTATTTCTGAGTTGTGATAAACTGATAATAGGGGTCCAAGAGGTGGTGGTCTTTCAAAAAGACCGCTCGCGCTCTGTCTTTTGCTTTCTCTGAATGCACCTGTTTGGTACGGCTCTAAGAGGCTTCGGCTCCTATACTGTTCATGACTGTAGCATGTTAGAACCGGAGCCAGAGGAGCCAGGAATTGGAGCTTCACTGGCTCTATAAACAGTAACCGCATTAAAGTGAAAGGGAAAAGGTGAGGAGCAAAAAAATAGCCTCGCTGCTACAGTAATGCTACAGTGTCGCCGGAGCCGGAGCTGTCGGGAGCCCGGCCAAACAACGCAGACATGATAGGCAACACAAACAAATACTTTTAGCGACACGCAGACAAATATAGCAAGCAACGCTAGCTGCGCACCGTACTATACAACATGCATGCATGCACAGGTAAATAGGCATGGTTAAGTTCCGTCTCCAAAAATTTACACCATATCCCATCAAATATTTGGACACATGCATAGAGTATTAAGTATAGACTAAAAATAACTAATTGCACAGATTACGACTACTTTGCGAGACAAAACTTTTAAGCCTAATTAGTCTATGATTTGACAATTTGGTGCTACAACAATACATGTGCTAATGATGAATTAATTAGGCTTAATAAATTCGTCTCACGGGTTATTGATAGATTCTGTAATTTATTTTTTTATTAGTATCCGAACACTCCATGCAATATTTTCATGTAACACTCGATTACGCCCTGGATTTAAATAAGCCCTTAATAAAAAGCAAACTAGTTGATCGTTTATAGTTGCTCTCCCTAGCCTAATGTGCCTGAAAAAAATTCTAATAAGGTGTAGTATATATATGCAAGTCGTCTACTAGTTGTGCTCTCAACTTTCCATTTGTCATTTGACCATTGCAATAGGTACCATATACGTACGTACTCTATCTACAACGTATGGTTTGTCGTCCCTTGTACTGTGATAAATAGTGTGTGTGAGAGAGAGAGAGAGGGGAAGGTCCGCACTGGGCAGTACCCCGTCCATGACTGAAGGAAAAGCCCGCTGTAGCGATCCTGTAGAGTCATGATGGAAAAATTTGGCTCCGAGCGCGCCATCTTCTCCGGGACTCGACGTGTGCGGCGCCCAGGCCGCGAGAGCTGAGGTCCAAACCACACGAGCTGCCTGCATACCTTTTTCCAATTTCCATCCTCGCTCTCCTCCGACGACACCGTCAGGCTCCGGCTGCGATCAATGGAGTATTCGAGTGAGTCCACGCCGTGCTTTATTCGTTGTCCCCCCGGCCTCCCTCCCTAGCTCGCCGACCCTTTCTCCCTTGCAACAGTGCCCGGTCAAGCAAGCAAGCTAGCATCGTCGTCGACAGAGGATCGTCGGACACAAAGCGTAGGATCCGCTCGATACATCACCACCCTTATTAGCTTTCTCTCTTCGTTCTCTGCTTTTATTTTCCTCAGATGGAATTGCTTGTTGCTTTCTTTCCACACAAGCATTGCATTATCGTCCATCACATGTACTCTCCTTTTTGAATAGTATAAGTCGTTTTAATTTTTCTAATTACATATTTTTTACTATGTATCTAAACATATATATCTAAGTACATGTATTCCCTGAATAAACCAATTCCTAAAGTTGTTCTAAGTCAAACTTTTATATATTTGACTGGATTTATAGGGAAAAATTGCACATATTTGTGATACCAAATAAACATATTACGATAATATATATAAATTCGGCTAAATTTGAAAAAAGTTTGACTTTACACAACTATTTAGGGATATGGAGGAAGTAGCAAAAACAATGTACCTAAAAAGACGAAACCCTAAGTTGATTTTTGTTTTATTTAGCCCGTTCGGCTTGCTGAATCTTGGTTGAAAGTGGCTAAAAAATACTGTTCTGACTGAATTGTTGTGAGAGAAAAACACTGTTTCGGCTAAAAAAACAAGCCGAACAAGCTGAATATAGGGTAAGCCGAACGGGGCCGAGAGACAAACCTTTGACCAACAACTACTCTTTATTAGCATAGAATTTTTATCCTAAATTCATGATGTTACATTCCTGATATTTTCACAAAAAAGAGATGACAAGAAATTTCAAATTGGACCAAACACATGCAAATATGATACTAACTAAATGTCATTAAACTAGTACGTAGTGCAATATATTTTACATGAAACCTATCTAGAAATACAAATGTTGACACTACTTTTTATAAAGTTAATTAAACTTATAATTGATGATTGATGAAAAGCTTGATGTGCACTCTTTTTAGGATGAAAGGTGTGGGGGTACGACTCTAGATACCCACGGTAGATCATATGGGCTGCGCCCCTAGGGGCGTTCCAGCCCACAAGACGAAGCCTTGCGGGGTACGACTTTGCTCGGCGCCTCCCGCAAGACACCGGGAAGATATCCTGAAGATACTGTCGATGTTTCACCACCGATAGCCTGCCACGGGGGTACCCGGGGCAGTATGTTCGGGCTTCGGCGTATGCTGAACTCGATGGTTAACGCAAGAGACAGTCAATTTATCCTGGTTCAGGCCCTCAATCGTAGATCGAGTAATAACCTTACGTCCAGTCGACGTTAGCCTTTGCGTTGGATTGATTGTAATCTGTTGTGTTGTACAATTGTCGTTCTCTTCTCTCAAGAGCCCTGCCCTCCTTTATATAGTCAGGAAGCCAGAGTCCTAGTCGGTTTACAATGAGATTTCCTAGTAGGATTACTTAATAGTTCTACTACTAAGATTACATGGGAAGAATTCTAGTTGGACTAGATCTTCTCTCTCCCTTGCGGGGTATCCTATGGGTCCCGCATCGACAAGCCCCCGAGCACTTCATGGTTGAGCTCTGAAAGTCTCGCTTTGCTCCTTTAAGTCTTGTTGAGTAGGAACAAAATGTCATCCGAGTGCTTTCTGGAGTGAAACCTTGTAGCGCTTCTTGGGATCTTTGAGTGGTGAGTGCTTTTTGAAGAAAAAGTACATCCATTTGGTTGTAGCCCCCGAGCCTCTTGCTATTTGGAACAAGGAGCTGGAGGATCTTGTCTTGAAGTTGCTCTGATTGTTCGTTGAAGTTTTATCAAAAAGAACTCGAATATGGCTCGTTCCGGGTTCTTTTTGTCGTAATGTCTTGAAGTGGTCTGCGTGGAGGAAGTCTTTTGGTGACGTGCGCTTTTTCGAAGAAAAAGTGCACTCACTGAGTGTAGCCCCCGAGCCTTTTGCTATTTGGAACAAAAAGTTGGAGGGTCTTGATCCTTTATGTTGTTTGAAAATTTGTGTCCTGAAGTAGTCCCCGAGACTTGGATTATGTCATCATCCGAGTAGTTTTGCGGCATCTTTCCGAAGCGGCCCTTTAGTCTTGGATTAAACCATCATCCGAGTAGTTTCGCGGCATGCAGCCTCCGAGCTTATGTCCGGGTTCTTTTTGGGTGGGTACAATTTTTCGTAAAAATTGCACTCACTGAGTGTAGCCCCCGAGCCTCTTGCTTTTGCTTGCAAAAGTTGGAGGGTCCGGATTCTTGTCTTCAAAAAATTCTGGGGCTATGTATCCCGCAGCCCCGTGCTTTCTCCGAGTTCTCCTCTTTAGAAAAGAAGTCGGATGAAGAGTCTTGATGTGTCGTCGTCGTTGTAGTCTTGAGTTTCTTGTATTCTTGGTCCTTTGTCTTTGGTTCCGAGCCTCCGGGAGTAGTTGAAATGAAGGCCGAGCTCTCTAGCTTAGTGTTGATTAAGCTATGATGTTGGCCGAGCCCCCGAGCGTATATCCGTGTTGTTTTGTTCAGGAAGAACTCGGATGCGAGGTCTTAGCGTATTCTTTGATAGTCTGCTGTTGCCAGATGTAGTTGTATGGTGGTGGTTGAGTGTAAATGCCTTTTGTTCACGGGTTGTACTGTGCTGGTATATTCTTCCGAATATGCCTGTCTTCGAGTACTGTTTCCTCTCGCCTGAGTCATCCATTATTGAGTCCTGTCTTTTCACTGTGTCCTTTGTTAGGCTTATTTCGTTGGTACTCCTAGTCCATGTGCGCCGCTCCTTTGGTCTATAAATACTGTCCCGGAGTGCTTGTTTTCATCCATTGGACATTCTGTTGAAACCTTCGCGGTTATGAACATGGTAGTTTGTGAAGTAGAGCAGCCCCTGGGCATATTTTGTAGTTCCTGTGTGTCTTGTCGTAGCTGGAGGAAGTCTTGTGATAGGGATTAGAGGTAGGCTAATCCTGCAACAGCATTGTGCCAGGATGTACGTGGTGGTAGTTGGAGGAAGTCTTGTGATGTGGGCTTCGTTCCTTCATCCGGCAGTTCTGGGTTGATTCTCGTCGCCTGTCTTGAGACTGTCCGGTGCAGATCAACACCATATCCAGCATCACATCGGTCTTGGGTAGACAGATGCCCGCCGGCCTTCTCTGCTCCATGTTGCCCTGCCGTGCTGCCGATTTCCGCCTTGGATGCACTGCGTCCGTCCTTTGAAGAAAACAGTGTAGCTGATGGCGGTTTGTCCTTCCGAGTAGCAATTTGGGACACGTAGTCGTTCCAGAGCCTAGCTGTGTCCGTGTTCCTCTTTGCTACTTTGCTTTTCGTGGCGCCGAGTTCGTTGGGTCTTGTAAGATTTGTAATCTTCTATTTTTGAAGTTGCTTGTAATGTAACGAATCTTGTCTTCTGAGTTGTCTTTTACTTTTCTGCTGTGATCCCTGTCGTTCATGAGATTACCGAGTTCTTTCTTAAATAACCAGGTTCCTTTGTTCCTTGCGAGGTAGCCCTTTCTTTCTCCTTGGTTTGACGAGTTGTTCTTGTAGCTATCTGATAACCCTGCCGTGGTGCTGGACGGATAAGTCTGAAATCTGCCCGTTGGTTTGTACCGTTGTGTGGATTCGTGCCCTCCGTTGTTTTAGCTACGTCTGTAAATGGACCGTTGCGTTCTCACACTGTGTTTTAACGGGCCTTGTGGGCCGTTTTTATTACTAAAAAATCTATTTAAAGACCTTTTATCTTCCTTTCCCTTGCTGCCTAGCTCTTGCCTTTAAACCCTAGCTTTCAGAAATCCGCCGCCGTCATCGTCACTGTCACCCGAGCACCATCATCCTAGCTTCCTCTTCCCTAGTGCCTTCTTTGCTTCTGCCAGTTCATGGGAAAGAAGAAAACCGCAAGCAAGTCTCAGGCGACCTTCGTGGACGAGGAGTCATCCCTTTCTTTGATCGAGAATCAGGAGTTCGTGGCCATGAGGGCTGCTCAGAAGTTTTGGCCGGCTCCAACAACAAGCGAAGACCAGCTGCGTGAGCTCGTTAGCGACAGCTTGATCTAAAGCAAAGTCATCGCTGAATGGAGAGTTCCGGGCGAGCATTGGGTTCCAGCTCCGGGTCCTGGTGAGATTGTCCTCTTCGTTTCCTTTGTCCGCGCCGGACTTTGCCTTCCTGCTTCTGCCTTCCTTCATCAGTTTCTTGGTTATTTCGGGGTTAGTCTGAACCATCTAACTCCCAATGCCGTTCTCCATCTTTCTGTTTTCGTTCATCTTTGTGAAGCTTTCCTTGGAATCCCTCCTTCTCTATCTCTTTTTCGCTTTTTCTTTCGTCTGAAACCTCAACCCCGCCGTGAAGAAACCAGCGTTCTTGGCGGTTGCGAGATTCAGTTTCGCCAGGGTCTCAAGATTAAGTTTTTTGACTATGACCTGGTCGATTCTGTAAAAGATTGGCGTGCCAAGTGGTTTTACGCTGCCAATTTGATCCCTTCCCTCGTCGTCCACTCTGGATTTGGTCCTGTGGTGAATGACCGATGGGACAAGAAGCTTGAGTCACCTGCTGAGATTCAAGTGATCCAGCCACTCCTTGATAGGATTAGCATGCTGAAGCAGCAGGGTTTGACCGGCTTCGGAATTGTTTTGAGCTTTCTTCGTCGCCGGGTTCAGCCTTTGAAAGAGCGGAAGCATCTTGGCTTTGAATATTCTAGGGCCGAGGATCCCTCATGTATGGTCCCAGCTCTTGAGCTGACTGGTGAGGAGGTACTCGAGCGTCTCCAGAAGATGCTGAAAGGAGTGAGCGTCATTCCTCCTGCTGTCTCCGAGTTCTCAGCCAACAACCCGCTCCCAGCTGTGAGTTGTCTATCTTTTTGTTTGAGTACTTTATGTACTCTTGCTGCATCCGTTCTTGCTTAGCTTTTCTTTGTCTAGGTGTTTTATCTTTTTTCGTAGGAGCTTGGGCGAAACTTTGTCGACCCGATCCCTCTTGATGTTCTCCCCGCCGTGGCGGAGACTGGGGATAAACTTGCTGGAACTTCTGCAATTAGTAAGTCCCAAACCTCTACCGCCCTTCCTGGGGTTTCTTCCGGATTTGTTGATGTATATGAAGAATATGTTCCTCGTCTAGTCCCTCGTGGTCCTCGCAGTGTCCCGAAGAGGGGGTGAGTGGATGGGTCTTCATCTAGCCTGCCTATCTCCAAGAAGCCTCGTAAACCAAGTACTCCCTCAGGTACTCCAGTTGTTGCTAGCATGCTCTTAGGTGAGCACATTTAATACTCTTTGTTCCTTTATTTTCCTGTTTCTCTCTTGAACCGAGTACTTTTTATCCTCTTTTCAGCAGGTGCTCTGGTTTCCTTGGCTGAGGAAGAAGAGGATGATGAAGTACCCCTCATCATGCGGCGGTGAGTTGTTTTTCATATTCCTATTGCGTTGAATTTCTCTTCTTTGTCTTGACCTTTAGTCTTGAACTTTTTGAAGTAATCGGAGGTCGGGTGTGAGTTCTTCCGAGGCTCCCACACCGACTTCTTCTGAAGCTCCGGTGTCGAGTACTTTGGTAGCCTCTGTCCTGAGCTCTACCGCTCCTCCAGTACGGAGTTCTTCCATGGCTCCAGCCCCAGCTTCTTCCGTGGCTCCGTTGTCGGCTATCCCGCTCCCGTCGTCGGGTGGCGGGGATGTTTTCGCCGTCGTGGTTCCCCCTGTGAGGCCTTCTTTTGGCTTCGTGAAGAAGAAAGTGGTCGGGTGAGTAAATTCTGGCTTTTATCTTTTTAGTTTCTATCTTCCTTCTTCTGGTTCTTATCGGCGCTTCCTTTTATCACTTTTCAGTGTTTCGTCTTCTCTCGTTTCTTCATCGACTTCTTCTCTGCCTCCCGCCGTGCCAATGAGTTCCGAGCCTTAGGACTCACAACATTCTGTTGATGAAGTTGCTGCGGGGGCTTCGGAGCTTCCTGGCGAAGTTGCGGATTTGGCCGCTCCGGAGGTGACTATGGCCGTCGTGCCGGGTCCTTCTAAGGGTTTGGCTCTGGCTTCCCTGGAGGTTGCTTTGGTCGCTCCTTCTTTGCCCCAGCCGGCCTCTCCTTCCCCTTCTCTTGCTTCCGGCGGTCCCTCTTTTTCCGGTGACGTGGTGCAACAGTTCGATGCCACCCATCGGTTATCGGAGCTGACCACAGCCTGGGGGAGCTTGTCGACCCTTGTGACTTCTTTTGGTGAAAAGCTCCAGGTAGGTTTTACTGCCACTCCTTTTTTGTGTGCTTGTTTTTCTTCTATCCTTACGCCTTGTTTCTCTTTGCCCCTTTTTGCTCAGTCTTTCTCTCGTGATCATTCTGGCTTCTTTTTCTCATCTGAGAATGAGAGAAAGTTGTCTTATGAGGTGGACGCTCTGAAAGCCGATCTCGACCTTCTCTGGGCTGAGTTGGAGACAGAGCATCAAATGTACCAAAAGGAGGAGAAGACCCTTCGTGCTCGGGTCGTGGAGACGAAGAAGCAGAGGGACGCCGCGGTGGAGTCTGCGAAGAATGAATGCAAAGGTGCTGCGGGTTCTGCCTGTTTCTTCTTGTATTTTTGACTTCTTTTTTCGCTGACTTGTTCTTGGGTGTCTTGTCTAGTTCTCCGAGTTGAGAAGCAGAAGCTCTCGGAGAGTATCAATGAAATGAAGGCTCTCATCCGCTCTAGTCATAATAAGGCTGAGGAGGTAATTACTCATGCTGAGGAAGAACTCACCCTTGCTAAGCTGATTAGGCGCGGAGCTGACAGAGATCTTGTGCAGGCCCAAAAAACTATTGAAAGCATGTCCGGGAAGCTGGCGACGGCTATTGAAAATTGGAACGTTTTATGGAAATCTTTTCGTTCAGTAGCCGATGTTCTCCGGACTCCAGCGGATGACGGGCAATCTTGGGCGCAGTTCATTCCCCGGATTCCGACTCGTTTCCAAGAGTTCGCGAAGAAGTGTGCTCAAGTATGTACCAAGAATGTGCTGGCCCAGGTCCGGGTCCTTGCTCCAGAGGCGCCTCTGTCCAAGATAGCAGAGGAAGCTGAAAGCCAAGAATACCTTGACGCCGTTGAGAGGATGGAGCCTGAGGTCGAAGGTTTAGCCAGTAGGGTTGTAGACAGTCTAAATATTGACATTTCCCTTTCTGATGACAATGCCTGATCCGATTGAGCATCCCCTTGTAATATTACACTCCTCTTTAAATGAAGATTCTTTATTTTTGTTGATGTATTCTTTGCCTGGGTGCGGTCGAAGTTACTTGACTTGCTGAGTACTTTGTCCTGTTTTCGTCTCTGCTCCACAAAACAACTCTGTGCGTTATCCTGACGAGACCCTTCGATTTGTCGAGTACTTTTCTTTTCTTCCTCTTTTGTGATCCGTCGAGTGCTTTGTCCACGCTATGACTTGTTAGATGTAAATCTTTGTGTTGATAACCTTTCGTCCGCGCTATGTAAAAACGACTCGGCATAGAGTGTTGCCTTGACGAACTTTGGCATCCGAATGCTTTTTGAGTGGCGCTTGTGCTTTTCTGAGGAAAAAGTATTCCTATCTAGATGTAGCCCCCGAGCCTCTTGCTTTTCGGAACGAAGAGCTGGAGGGTCTTTTGAAGTGCAATTTCGGTCGACTAGTTTTAGCTTTCAGCTACCCTCATCGGTGTGCTCAAGCGTTTTTCAGCTATTTTGCTCTTGGCCGGGATGCTCAGGCATGTTTTCAGCCATTTAGCTTTTTGTTTCGGGTGTTAGCTTTTAGCTACCCTCATCGGCGGGCTCAAGCATCTTTTCAGCTATTTTGCTCTCGGCCGGGATGCTCAGGCATGTTTTCAGCCATTTTGCTTTTTGTTTCGGGTGTTAGCTTTTAGCTACCCTCATCGGCGGGCTCAAACGTCTTTTCAGCTTTTTTGCTCTTGGTCGGGATGCTCAGGCATGTTTTCAGCCATTTTGCTTTTTGTTTTGGGTGTTAGCTTTTAGCTACCCTCATCGGCGGGCTCAAGCGTCTTTTCAGCTATTTTGCTCTCGGGCGGGATGCTCAGGCATGTTTTCAGCCATTTTGCTTTTTGTTTCGGGTGTTAGCTTTTAGCTACCCTCATCGGCGGGCTCAAGCGTCTTTTCAGCTATTTTGCTCTCGGGCGGGATGCTCAGGCATGTTTTCAGCCATTTTGCTTTTTGTTTCGGGTGTTAGCTTTTAGCTACCCTCATCGGCGGGCTCAAGCGTCTTTTCAGCTATTTTGCTCTCGGCCGGGATGCTCAGGCATGTTTTCAGCCATTTTGCTTTTTGTTTCGTGAAAACAACTCGTTGGAAGTCATGACAAGACATGCTGTGGATGAATATCATCTTTATTGGTCATGAATATAAACTAATACATATGTTGTTGAAGAATATTGTCCTTCGTCGATTGTGAACGTTGGTCCCTTGTGGCTTGCATATCCGTTTTTTCTTGAGTTGTTTTTACGCGTAGAATCTTCTTAGCTGGCTGATGTGCCATGTATTGCTGACTTCTTTTCCATCTTCGGTTATTAACTTGTATGTGTCTGGTCCGGTGACTTTTGTGACAATGAATGGACCTTCCCATGGACTGATTAGCTTATGTCGTCCGTCAGTCTTTTGTATCCTTCTTAGCACTAAGTCTCCGACTTGTAGTGATCAAGGATGGGTACTCTTGTTGTAGTGCCGTCTTAAACCTTGTAGGTATCTGGCTAATTGGAGGGTAGCGTTTACTCTGACTTCTTCTAAGCTGTCGAGTTCTAATCTTCTTGTGTGTTCTGCTTCTCCTTCATCGTATTGTTCTATCTTTGGTGATGTCCAGATCAAGTCAGCGGGCAGTACGGCCTCTGACCCATAAACTAGGAAGAAGGGTGAGTAGCCTGTTGCCCTACTTATTTGAGTTCGTAGCCCCCATTGAAAGGTCCTAATGGCTAGAGGGGGGGTGAATAGCCTAATAAAATTCTACAACAACACTTAACAAAATATGTTAGACAATTATGCGGCGAAGCGAGTGTTGCGCTAGCCTACTAAAATGCAAGCCACCTACCACAATTCTATTTCGAATAGTGTATATCCACACAATAGCTATGACACTTAGCTAAATTAGTGTGCTCTCAAAGACTAACTAAAGAGCAACACTAATCAAACAAACAAGCTCTCACAACTAACTACACTAAAGAGCTTGATAACTAGTTTGCGGTAATGTAAGAGTGAGCAAGAGAGTTATACCGCCGTGTAGTGGTAGGAACCAATCGATCATAATGATGAATACCAATGTAGACCAATCACCTCGGAATCAAATGATGAACACAATGATTTTTACCGAGGTTCACTTGCTTGCCGGCAAGCTAGTCCTCGTTGTGGCGATTCACTCACTTGGAGGTTCACGCGCTGATTGGCATCACTCGCCAAACCCTCAATAGGGTGCCGCACAACCAACACAAGATGAGGATCACACAAGCCACAAGCAATTTACTAGAGTACCTTTTGGCGCTCCGCCGGGGAAAGGTCAAGAACCCCTCACAATCACCACGATCGGAGTCGGAGACAATCACCTCCTCCACTCAACGATCCTTGCTGCTCCAAGCCGTCTAGGTGGCGGCAACCACCAAGAGTAACAAGAGAAATCCGCAGCGAAACACAATCACCAAGTGCCTCTAGATGCAATCACTCAAGCAATGCACTTGGATTCACTCCCAATCTCACTATGATGATGAATCAATGATCTAGATGAGTGGGAGGGCTTTGGCTAAGCTCACAAGTATGCTATGTCAATAGAAATGGCCAAGAGAAGGAGCTTGAGCCGGCCATGGGGCTATAAATAGAGCCCCAATCAAATAGAGCCGTTATACCCCTTCACTGGGCAAAATGCGTTCTGACCGGACGCTCCGGTCAGACTGACCGGACGCTGGCCCTCAGCGTCCGGTCGCTCAATGTCAGCCACGTGTCCAGACTCAACGGTCATCAGCCTCGACTGGATGCTGCTTCTTCGAACTGACCGGACGCAGAAGCCCCTGCGTCCGGTCGATTACAGTAAGCTCCCGAGCATGACCGGACGCGTCCGGTCAACTCGACCGGACGCAGCCCAGCGTCCGGTGCTTAACCCTAAGCACTGTGCTGACCGACAGCCTGACCGGACGCACTACTTCAGCGTCCGGTCGTTTCGGACTCAGCGTCCGGTCACTGTTAAACAGTGAGACCGAATCCCTTTCTCCTCTAACTTCTTCACCCTTGCTCCAATGTGCCAACCACCAAGAATTTGCATCCGGCGCAATAGAAAATAGGCATTTCATTTTCCCGAAAGCGCCGAATCCCGCCGAGCTTGCTCGGCGGGAGGGAGAGAGGGACCCAAACCCATCTCAACCCTGCACACACCTTGTGCACATGTGTTAGCATATTTTCACAAATATTATCAAGGGTGTTAGCACTCCACTAGATCTTAAATGCATATGCAATGAGTTAGAGCATCTAGTGGCACTTTGATAACCGCATTCCGATACGAGTTTCACCCCTCTTAATAGTACGGCTATCAAACCTAAATGTGATCACACTCTCTAAGTGTCTTGATCACCAAAACAAAATAGCTCCTACAAGTTATACCTTTGCCTTGAGCTTTTTGTTTTTCTCTTTCTTCTCTTCAAGTTTAAGCCCTTGATCATCTCCATGCTATCACCATTGTCATGTTATGATCTTCATTTGCTTCTCTACTTGAAGTGTGCTACCTATCTCATGATCACTTGATGAACTAGGTTAGCACTTAGGGTTTCATCAATTCACCAAAACCAAACTAGAGCTTTCACCCATACTACTTTCGGTAATTCTTCAATCCATTTGGACCCATAGTCCACTAGCTCTTCGTATAACCTTGGTTTTAATCCGGCTAGTATGAGTCCATTAGCTCTTTCTACTTGTCCGTTGGCTTCTGGATGTGCAACAGACGCATAGTCTATACTGAAACCACAGTCTTGCGCCCAACTCTTGAATTCTGTAGCTGTGAAGGGGGAGCCTAGATCTGTGATGATTCGATTGGGCATGCCGAAGCGGTGCATAATGTCTTGGATGAACTCGGTTGCTTTGGTTGCGCTGTATTTCACGAGTGGTTTGTATTCAATCCACTTGGTGAACTTGTCGATTGCTACAAAGATGTACTCGAAGCCACCTTTTGCTTTCTTTAGGGGTCCTACTTGATCCAGCCCCCAGTAGGAAAAAGGCCAAGCGGGTGGGATGCAGATAAGATTGTGAGCTGGCACATGGGCTTGTCTTGCAAACATTTGGCAACCTTTGCATTTTCTAACAAGTTCTTCTACGTCTTTCAAAGCGGTTGGCCAGTAGAATCCGGTGCAAAATGCTTTGCCAACTAGTGTTCTTGAAGCGGCATGATTTCCATAGCAACCTGAGTGTATTTCATCTAGGATCTCTTTTCCTTCTTCAAATGAGACACATTTTAGGAGTACTCCTGATGATGCTGCTCTTCTGTAAAGTCTATCTCCTACTAGAACGTAGTTTTTGCTTCTGCGAACAACTTGGGTGGCTTCTGCTTTATCTGCTAGCAATTTATTTTCTTTGATGTAGTCGATGAAAACTTGGCTCCATGAAGTGTTGATTACCAAGATCTGAACGCCTTTAGCCTGAATTTCATGGGTTGTTTCATCGGGTTATTTGATAGAGGGAACTGATAGCTCTTCTATGAATACGCCGGGTGGAACCTTCGCTCTATCTGATCCGAGCTTGGCGAGGACGTCTGCTGCAATGTTGGAATCGCATAGGACGTGTAGAATTTCTAATCCTTGAAAATGTTTTTCAAGTTTCCGTATTTCAGCGCAGTAAATACTCATGTTTTCTTTGGTGCAATCCCAATCTTTGTTGACTTGGTTGATGACTACTGCTGAATCACCGTATACGAGTAATCTCTTTATTCTGAGAGTAATTGCCACTCGTAATCCATGGATGAGGGCTTCATATTCTGCTTCATTATTTGTAGCTTGCCATAATATCTGAAGGACGTACTTGAGTTGTTTTCCTTCTGGAGAAATGAGGAGAACGCCTGCACCGGCCCCGCCTAGTTTGAGTGATCCGTCAAAGTACATCTTCCAGTGGTCAAGGATTGTATCTGATAAAGGCTGTTGAATCTCTGTCCACTCGGCCACAAAATTGGCGAGGGCTTGAGATTTGATTGCTTTCCGCGGGGGTGAAATCGATGTTAAGAGCTCCGATTTCAACTGCCCACTTAGATATGCGCCCCGTGGCATCTTTATTGTGTAGGATGTCTCTGAGTGGAAAATCTATCACCACGGTAATCTTGTGGCTTTCGAAATAGTGGCGAAGCTTGCGTGAGGTGACGAGTAGAGCATAGAGTAGTTTCTGTACATGCGGGTACCAGATTTTGGATTCTGACAGTACTTCGCTGATGTAGTATACGGGACATTGCACTTTATACATGCGCCCTTGTTCTTCTCTTTCTATGACTATTGCCGTGCTGATTATGGTAGAAGTCGCCGCAATATATAGCATCATATCTTCGTCTTTCTTTGGAGGTGTCAGGACAGGCGACGAGGTGAGGTATTCTTTAAGTTTTTTGAAAGCTTCGTCGGCCTCTATTGTCCACTCGAACTTGTCTGTCTTCTTTAGTAGTTTAGAGAAAGGTAATCCCTTTTCGCCGAGTCTTGATATGAAACGGTTGAGGGCCGCCATGCATCCTGTTAGTTTCTGCACATCTTTGATACTTCTAGGTGGGCCCATTTCTGTTATAGCTCGAATTTGCTTGGTGCTGGCTTCGATCCCGCGCGGACTGACCAAAAATCCGAGTAGTTGTCCTAAGGGAACTCCAAATACACATTTGTTTGGGTTCAATTTCCATCTCCATCTCTTCAAGTTTTCGAAGGTTTGCTTTAAATCTTCAATCAGAGTGTCTGGGTTCTTTGTCTTCACCACTACATCGTCCACGTATGCCTCCACATTTTCACTGATTTGATTCCCAAGGCAAGTTTGGATAGGTCTTTGGTACGTGGCGCCAGCGTTCTTTAGTCCAAACGACATGGTCTTGTAGCAGTAAGCACCAAATGGGGTGATGAAAGATGTCTTGCTCTAGTCTTGTTCTTTTAGTGTGATCTGGTGATACCCTGAATAGCAATCGAGAAAAGATTATAGTGCAGATCCTGCTGTTGAGTCAACTATCTGGTCAATGCGCGGTAGCCCGAATGGATCTTTTGGGCAATGTTTGTTGAGATCTGTGTAGTCGATGCACATGCGCCACTCGTTCGTGTTTTTCTTCTACACAAGGACCGGGTTTGCTAGCCAGTCTAGATGAAGGATTTCCCTGATGAATCCAGTTGCCATCAGTTTTGTTATTTCCTTTTTAATTGCTAACTTTTTGTCGGGTGAGAATCGTCGTAGCCATTGCTTTATAGGCTTGGAGCTTTCATTAACATCAATTCTGTGCTCAGCCAACTCCCTTGGGACTCCTGACATGTCGGCCGGCTTCCAGGCAAAGATATCTTTGTTGTCCTAAAGAAAGTTGGTGAGCGCGAGTTCCTATTTTGCCGAGAGGTGAGCACTGATGGTTGCTGTCTTGGAGGTATCGCCTGTGCCTAAGTCGATTTGCTTGATGTTGGCTTCTTTTGGTGGTGCGATGATGCTAGGCTTTTTAGCCGGTATTTCTAATTCTTCTTGGCTTGTCTCTGCAGCGATTGCGGCTATTTCTTTTCTTCCATTGTCGGCTTGTGCTTTAGCTGCAATTTGGATCACCTGAATGTCGTAGTCAAAAGCACGCTTCAAATCACTTCGAAGAGAAAGGATACCGTTGGGTCCTGTCGATGTTTCACCACCGATAGCCTGCCATGGGGGTACCCAGGGCAGTATGTTCGGGCTTCGGCGTATGCTGAACTCGATGGTTAACGCAAGAGACAGTCGATTTATCCTGGTTTAGGCCCTCGATCGTAGATCGAGTAATAACATTATGTCCAGTCGGCGTTAGCCTTTGCGTTGGATTGATTGTGATCTGTTGTGTTGTACAATTGTCGTCCTCTTCTCTCAGGAGCCCTGCCCTCCTTTATATAGTCAGGAAGCCAGAGTCCTAGTCGGTTTACAATGAGATTTCCTAGTAGGATTACTTAATAGTTCTACTACTAAGATTACATGGGAAGAATCCTAGTTGGACTAGATCTTCTCTCTCCCTTGCGGGGTATCCTGTGGGTCCCGCATCGACAGATACTATGAGATCTGTTAGGATACGTATGATCCCAAGATTCCTATAATCTGTTATTACTTTTCGGTTATCTCTTAGATCTAACCGACTTGTAACCCTGCCCCCCGGACTATATAAGGCGGGCAGGGACCCCCTCCAAATTCACGCAATATCATAAGATAGCTAATATAAACCAACATACCATAGGAGTAGGATATTACGTCATACTAACGGCCTGAACCTGTCTAACTCGTGTGTCTCTATTGCCTTCTTGTTCTTAATTACACGCTTCTCTGTCGATCAATCTACCTTCGTGGGATACCCCTTAGAGGATTGCCAACGATATTCTGTCGACAGTTGGCGCGCCAGGTAGGGGATTGCGTGTTGTTTCCTTGTCGAACAAGATGGTTTTTTCCACAGGCTCTTCGTCCCTCCCGTAGCCCGGCCAGATCTTCACGGTCGGATCCATCTCGTGGGTCATCAACGCTGATGGAGTCGGAGAGCTCATCGAGCCAGTGCAGATCAACGCTGCACCGACCACCCCAACACCTACGACTGCAGACCCGATCCTAGAACCGCCTTCGAGGTCGACTTCATCGACGACTCGCCGCCCGCTTCCTCGCTACCAGAGGAGGCGGATCAACAACAACGATCTGATCGCATCCATCGATCGGGTCTATCTGAAGCTCACCGATTGACTCTCCATCGCCAAATCGGCTCTGGATACTCTGGTTCAGCATCGACCACCCTCTGGTCCAGATCTATCGAAGGCTGCTCGGAAGACTCCAAGGGTTATGGCCCTACCCTTCGGACTCACCAACGTCGCCGCCGCTTACCAAGATGCCCTAAGGGGCAGATTTGCCGACCAGGTTGGAGACGTCCATCCTCTCGCTCACCAGATCGTCGACTAGCCTCCGTTGGCCGTCAACATGCTGCACGTCGGCCGACGCCTCGGAGCATCCCTCCAGACCATCCTGGAGGAGAATCCGGGCTCCGAGTCCCAGGGCTCTTCGGAGACCATCGCCGAAACCACCACCAAGCTACTTCCCCTCCCTCCTTTCCGCGGCGGCGCAATCTTCAACATCAGCATCAATAGCCCCCCTCGAAACGGTGAAACTGAGGAGTAACGTGCCGCCCACGAGAACCGAAACGTCAACCGTGCGCAACATCGAGCAAACGAGGCTGCCCTTGCGAGGGCCGAGCAGCAGCTTGACTCACAAGGAAGGCCGCTACAGCGCAACCTCGACGACGAGTTTGTCCACGTTGACGGCCATGACGTTTACAAGACTCCAAGCGTCAATCTGGCAGTTGCCGCCAACGAGCTCGCCCGGCTCCCACAGACACTGGAAGTCGCCAAGGTCGCCGCCATGCTTAAAGCGGCGCACTGCCAGGTCAACGAGATCCACCAGGATCAGAGATAAGGCTGGACAAAAAAACTCGAAGCTCGTTAGCTCGCTCGACTCGTGGCTGGCTCGACTTGGCTCGGCTCGGCTCGTTAAGATAACAAGCCGAGCCGAGCCAAGGTTTTAGCTCGTTAGCTATAACGAGCCAACTCGAGCCAGCTCGCGAGCCGCTCACGAGCTAAACGAGCCAAGCTTCTAGGAAAAAAGTATCATTTAAGATAGTTAGATGCATGAATACTATAGTATTTTATTATACTTGTATATATATTAGCGCATATTAATTTTTTTTATTCGATTTAAGGTTGTTAGATTCATTTCTTTTGTATTATTATTATTCTCAAACTTTAGATAAATGCAAATATTATATTTTGTGTATTTTTTATATCTGGCTCGCGAGCTTAACGAGCCAGCTCGAGCTTTTAACGAGCCGAGCTGAGCTGGCTTTCTGGCTCGTTAGGATAATGAGTCGAGCCGAGCTAACTCGTTATCTTAACGAGCTAGAACGAGCTGAGCCGAAACGAGCCGAGCCGGCTCGTTATCCAGCCCGAATCAGAGACCATGCTCCACAAGCTCTATTCGCCAATCAGCCGTGACAAGAACCGATCACCGCCAAAGTTGCTTCACCGACCAGCATCGTGACGATAGGCAACCCCTCCAGGGCAGAGCTAAGGGCAACCGCATCAAACATCACCACCAACATAACCAGGAGGTCGACCTAGATGTCCGAGTGCACCTCAACAATCTCTGAGATAAAGGACGACATATCGACAAACGCCGCTTCGGTCACCATGAAGAAGAAGTATGTCGCCGCTAGGAGTATGAGCAAGAGTACGATAACCTAGACTCTACTCTCGAGCCGCTCAACACCAGCAACTCTACAGACGATAGTGCCACCAACCCTGAAGGGCCCCCAGCATTCACGAGGACGCTCCGAACACTTCAGTGGCCCCCATGGTTTTAAAATCACCGGGGTCGAGCCCTATAAACGAAGGATGAACCCAATACAGTAGCTACAGGCTTACGCCACTACTGTCCGCGCCGCCGAAGGAGACACCAATGTCATGGTGAACTATCTTCCCATCATGCTCACGCCACCCGCCATGAGCTGGTTCACAAGCCTTGCCCCGGACTCCATCAAATCCTAGGAAGAGCTAAAAAATGTCTTCACCGACAATTATATGGCTACATGTACTCGGTCGAGTACCAAGCATGATCTCAACCGCATCAATCAGAAGCCATCCGAGCTCCTCCATAGCTACATCAGATGCTTTTCCGAGATGAGGAATTCTATTCCCAATATCACAGACGCGGAGGTCCTCACCGCCTCCATCAGAGGAATCCATCACCACGAGCTTTGCTCCAAGTTCAACCATAAACCACCCATAGGGATTGGCGAGATGATCACGACTGCCAACCAGTACGCTGACGCCGAGGTAGCCGAGGTGCGCTTCGACGAGGATGCGGGCACTCATCACCCAACATGCTGCTATGACGATCGCCTAGACGACCAACGCCACAACGACCACTGCTACGACGACCGTAGTCACCATCGTGACAGTGGCCGTGATCGACCAGAAGGACCCAAGTCTGGTCAACATCGCCGTCGTCGACCAGACCACATCGTCGCCGCCATCAACGAACCACGCGCAAAGAGCAACTACGACAAGCAATACAAGAAGATCCTCGATGACCCGTGCCCTTTCCACAAGAACGCCAAACATAAGATGAAGAACTGCTTTGGCTTGGCTAAGGAGTTCCTGGACAAAAAGCTAGACGATGACACCAATGCGGAAGCCGGAGGCCACCGTCCACCAGGGGCAATGAAAATGCCTTCTAGGACCATGACAAGGTGGTCGCCACCATCTTCAGGGGCCTCGCCTCCACCAAGAGCAGAAGAGAACGGAAACTCATCGCACGGTGGGTGCTCGCCATCACTATAGAAGACGCCGCTGCCAACCCCAGCTATCGCCCATGGTCCGAGGTCCCCATCACCTTCAGCAGGGCCAACTAGTGGGTGGATATCCCCTACACTAGGCGTTTCCCCCTCGTCCTTGACGCGACCGTCCAGAAAGTGCTTTTCAGAAAAGTGCTCATCGACGGGGGGAGTGCTCTGAATCTCCTCTTCGCCAGAGCCCTAAAGGAGTTGGGCCTTGGGATAGCAGATCTCACACCCTCAGACTCCTCCTTCTAGGGTGTGGTACCTAGCAGGGCATCCAAACCGCTCGAAGAGATCACCCTACCAGTACAGTTCGGCACGACAAGCAACTACTGTGTCAAACACATCAACTTCTACGTCGCTGACTTCAACACCGCCTACCATGCCATACTTGGTCGGCCAGCTTTGGCCAAGTTCATGGTTGTACCGCACTACGCTTATCTGGTGCTGAAGATGCTTTCGCCTGTAGGAGTCCTGGCCCTATGGGCCAACCTCTCCATCGCTGAAGCCATCCAGACCTCTCCATCCAGATGGCCAGTGTGGTCACCGACGCAAAGATGGTGCCTGCCGATGACCTAGAGATCCCATCGCTGGAGCCTCCTCGCATCTCCACTAAGTCCAAGGAAACCAAGGAGGTCAGCCTCGGCCTCGACGACCCCTCCAAGACTATGAAGATTGGGGCTCACCTCGACCCCAAATAGGAAAGCGCTCTCGTCTCCTTCCTACGTGCCAACGCCGACATGTTTGCTTGGAAACCTATAGACATGACGGGGGTACTGCGTGAGAAGATCGAGCACTCCTTGAATGTCTCACCGATCGCCAAACCGATCAAGCAGAAACTCCATCGATTAACGCCAGACAAGAAGGAGGCTATTAGGGTAGAAATAAAACAACTCCTAACTATCGGATTCATAAAAGAAGTGTATCATCCTAAGTGGTTAGCAAATCCTATTCTCGTTCAAAAAAAGAATAAAGAATGGAGAATATGTTTTGATTACACTGATCTTAACAAACACTGCCCTAAAGACCCCTTCGGTCTACCTTAGATAGATGAGGTTGTGGACTCCACCGCCGGCTGTGAACTGCTCTACATCCTCAATTGTTACTCTGGCTATCACCAGATCTCCCTCAAGGAAGAAGACCAGATCAAGACATCATTCATCATGCCTTTCGGTGCGTACTGCTACACCACCATGTCCTTCGGACTCTAGAACGCTAGGGCGACTTATCAGAGGGCTATCCAGATGTGCCTCGATCAACAGATCGGCCGCAACATCGAAGCTTACATCGACGATGTGGTCGTCAAGTCTAAGATCGTTGATGATCTTATCGCCAACCTCGAAGAAACGTTCGCCAACTTAAAAAGGTACCGATGGAAGCTGAACCCTTCAAAGTGCATCTTTGGAGTTCCATCCGGTATACTCCTAGGCTACATCGTCAGCACACATGACATTGAACCCAACCCTGACAAGGTGTTTGCCATCACCAGCATGAAATGGCCAACATGCGTCAAGGATATATAGAAGCTTATAGGCTGCATGGCTGCTTTAAGCCGCTTTATATCACGCCTCGGCAAAAAGGGCTACCATTCTTCAAACTCCTCAAGGCCTCCGAGCGCTTTTCCTGGTTGGAGGAGGCAGATACAGCTTTCGAGTAGCTCAAGTTGTTCCTAACAAAGCCTCCGATCATGACAGCGCCATGACTAGATGAAATTCTCCTGATCTACATCGTCGCTACTTCTCACGTCGTCAGCACAGCCGTTGTGGTCGAACGTGAGGAGGTCGGGCATGCCTATAAGGTGCAACATCCGGTATACTTCATCAGTGAGGTTCTCAATGAGCCCAAGACTCATTATCCTTAGGTCCAAAAGCTGCTATACGCCATCCTGATTATGTCGCGCAAGCTCCATCACTACTTCGAGCATTACAAGATCGCCGTGGTCACCGAGTTTCCTCTAGGGGATATTCTCCGCAACAAAGTGTCCAATGGCTACATCATCAAGTGGGCTGTCGAGCTCGACACTTACTCCATCAAATTCAGAAGCAGTCCTACTATCAAGTCTTTGGCGCTTGCTGATTTTGTTGCTGAGTGGACCGAGATTCAAGAGCCCATCGCCGCCACTTGCCTCGAGCACTAGGTGATGTACTTTGATGGCGCCCTCAACATCAACGGTGCTGGTGCAGACATTCTTTTCATCACACCGACCAAGGATAAGCTCTGATATGTTCTCTGGATACATTTTCCGGCCACCAACAACACCGCCGAATATGAATCATGTCTCCACGGACTCCGTATAGCCGTTGAGCTCGGCGTTAAACACATCATGGTATACAGGGACTCCACGCTGGTCAGCAACCAACTCAACAAAGACTAGTCCTGCTCTAGTGAGAAGATGGATGCATACTACGCCGAAATCAGGAAGCTTGAAGGGAAGTTCTACGGTATCGAGTACCACCACGTGGTACGTGATCAAAATTAGCTCGCCAACCACCTATCCAAGTTAGGCTCCTCTCACGCCATCTATTAAGGAAGTTCAGGAAGTTCCCCCTGCTGAACAGTTGGTACTTACGGTACCTTCGCCAGCCACCGATTGGAGGGAACAATTCATCAAGTACATCGTCAGCGCTGAAGTACCCGCCGGCAAGATTGAAACCGAACGCCTAATTCGTCGAAGCAAGCATTATGTGCTGGTGGACGGCAACTTGATGAGGAAAAGTGTCAAGGAAGGGATACTGCAGAAATGCATCACCCAAGAAGGAGTGAAGCTACTTCTCAAAATTCACACTAGTTCCTGTGGCAACCACGCGGCCTTGAGAAACCTGGTCGGCAAAGCTTTCCAAGCTAGTTTTTCTGGCCCACGACTATCTCCAATGAAGAAGACCTCGTCTTACGTTGTGAAGGATGCCAATTTTTCGCCAAGCAAATACATGTGCCGGCACAAAGAGCTGCAGACCATCCCAGCTTCCTAGCCCTTTGCATGCTGGGGACTGGATATAATTAGGCCTTTCAAGCTAGTGCCTGGTGGTTTCTGGTACGTATACATCGGCATCGACAAGTTCTCCTAGTGGATCGAGTATAAACCGCTCATCTCGGCTACCGCAAAGAAAGCAGTTGAGCTCTTCAAAGATATCATCCACAGATTCGGTCTTCCGAACAGCATTATCACCGACCTCGGAACTACGTTTATTGGTCATCACTTTTGGGACTTTTACGAAGACCGATGCATCTTTGTCAAATACGTCTCCGTTGCCCATCCTAGAGCCAATGACCAGGTTGAACGGACGAATGGCATGATCCTTGATGCCCTCAAAAAGAGGCTATATCAGAAAGAAGAAAAGCATCCGGGCAGATGGCTCAAAGAGCTACCAGCTGTGGTCTGGGGACTGCGTACTCAAGCTAGTCGCAGCACCGACGTGTCTCCATATTTCTTGGTTTACAGCTCAGAGGCCATACTACCAGCGGATATTGCCTTCCAAGCACCTAGGGTGGAAAATTATGATGAAGAGCAAGCCGCAGCTGTTCGGACAGAAGACGTCGACAGGGCCGAGGAAGAACGCCTAATCGCCTATATCCGCACAGCCAAATATTTAGAAGGCTTGCCAAGGTACTACAATCACAACATTAAAGGTCGTTCATTTGCTGTCGGTGACCTCGTTCTCCGCCGAAAACAAAAAACCGAAGGGATGCACAAGCTCTCCTCCCCATGGGAAGGGCCTTACGTCGTCAAAGAGGTTACTCGACCAGGGTCTTATCGCCTACGTGACTTAGATGGAATCGATGTCCTCAACTCATGGTACATCGAGCGCCTTATACGTTTCTATCCTTGAAACGTTCTAGATATGTACTCTCCACTTTATGATGAATAAAGTTTTTGTCTCCATAATTTGTCTCCACTAAGGTTTTTTCAACATTACGGTCGCCGAGCTCTAAGCTACTCCGTAACGAACTCCAATACGAAATTGCCAACATATTTCGCTGAACAAGTTCTCCAAAATTGCCGATCACGTTTCTTCAAAACGCCAACGTATTTCGCCAAACAAGTTCTCCAAATCACCGATCACGTTTCTCCAAATCGCCAACATATTTCACCGAACAAGTTCTCCAAATCGCCGATCACGTTTCTCCAAATCGCCAACATATTTCACCGAACAAATTCTCCAAATCGCTGATCATGTGTCTCTAAATCGCCAACGTATTTCGCTTAACAAGTTTTCTCCAAATCACAGAACACTTTTCTCCAAATTTCCAAGATATTTCGCCGATCAGCAAGCAGCATACGTTCTGTTCTGTTCTCTATGGAAAAGACTCAGACTCCGATTTCTCCCTACACGTGCTACGGGTTCCGCGCCCTATGTTATGGATGGTCGGCTACGGTTCCCTGGTGACGCCTGTTCCTCCTACACGTGCATGGGCTCCACGCTCGACGTTATGGACTATGGGCTAGCCAATACCGAGAGCTCAGTAAAGAACTAACTGCTCGGACGTCACTTATACTACGTTTATCTCCAAGTTATTTTGCCAACCGCCAAGCAGCAAACGTTCCGCTCTGCGCTCTATGGAGAAGACCCAGTCTTTGATCTCTCCCTACACGTGCTACGGGCTCCGCGCTCGACGTTATGGACTATGGGCTAGCTAAGGCCAAAGAGCTCAGTAATGAACTAACTGCTCAGACGCTACTTATACCACATATAATTGCATTAGGGTTAATAATACAATGATTTTTCACCACAAATACCAGCAAGCTGCATAAACATGCACTTTATAACATTTATACACATACGTAAATGTTTTCTGCACTCTCGCGCGCTCTAACTACCCTCTCCAGATGTTACAGATAATATTCTTTGAGCAGATCCCCGAGCTCTACCATCGCCGTTCATTTCACCGAATAGGTCTATATCGTCAGCTAGTTTCTTCGCCGCGTCTTCCACCTCATCCTCCAGCTGCTGGTGCTCCGCCTCGCCCATCCCTTCGACGAATCCGCCTCCTATTGCCTGAAGGTCCACGGTCGGGTAGTGGGACCAGACCACCGCAAGGGCATGAGTAATGGCAGTATCAATGGTGTCCCGATTGAAGCTCTTGAAGTTCTCCCACGTCGCCTTGCACTTTTCGATGACGGTGTCTGGACGCGGTGGCGTACCGTCGGGCTGAGGAGCTGATGAGGACATGACACCCATGTATATGACCATGTTTGGCACATGGTATGGAGGGGTAGGAGGCCAGCAAGGGTGTCCAAGTCAAGAAGGAGGTCCGAGGCTAATTCGGTTCGAGTCCCCGAGGTGGAGGCCTAAAGCAACTCAAGTTCGAGTATGCCTCGACCTCCAGGACCAGTCTGCCTTAAATAGGTCACCTAGGACGCATCCGGACTCTGTTTTCGACGATCCACATATGGTTGGAAAGCTAATTTGATAAGGGAGCCAATCCAAGTGGTCTCACATCAAAAGACCTTCGGAATCAATGGGAATCGTCGAAACAATTCAGCATCCAGAATCTACCAAGGTGCTACGACATCATCTTTTGGTCCGTTGGACCGTGTATCGTGTTTGGGCCCATTAGGGGGGGGGTGACGCCCAAGACTCTATAAATAGCAGCCGTCGCTCTCCTTAGGGTATGGGTTTTGTTTAGTTCTTGATTTCCTCATAAAACAGACATCGTTTTGCTGAAACTGTGCCGCCAAGACTGCTTGCTGTGAACCAGTGCCCCCAGTTCTTGATCTTGTTCGCCTGTGACGATTAGTCCTTTCGAATAAAGACTTAAACTTCTTCTTGTTATCATAGGCCTCATATTTATTTGCAATTTCAGATTGCATTCATCCCATTCTTGCTTGTATTTTCGATTCGCTTACAGGAAAGCCTTCTCGGCGAGGTCAATCGCGTTCGTGTGGTTGATAACCAACGAAGCAGTGGTGTAACGGTTGCGGGGTCCGAATCAGTCTTGGTTCAAAGCCTAGATCGTGAACGTTGAGTCTCCACCAATCGACGCTATCATACCTTTCAGAAGATCAAGCCTAGTCTACATCAAGTGGTATTAGAGACCTTGTTGCCCGTTAGGTATAACTTTGTTTTTCTCTTAAGATTGTTACTGTTTTTGCATTACCTATAGTCCACAAAAAGTCAAAAAATACACCGCCACATATTCCCTGTCCTATAGCCTCGTTGTGCCATGCAATTTCATCTATTTGTCGCGTGGTTGAGTTTGTGCCCTAGGTCAAGCTTTGGTTGCAGGTTTTAGATCATTTTTAGTCTAGTTTGTGTTTTTTTCCTTTGTTTTTCATCATAATCCGTGAACACCTTCAAGTCTTACTGTGTTTCCTTTATATCCATCAAACCCTAGTCCCCGCCATCTAATTTGTTATACTTGTCTTCACTGTTTCCATCAAATCCTTGTTGCGCGCATTGTTCTCGTTTTGTCCTCTAATTCGGAGTCAGTTCGTAAAACTGGTATAGTTTTTGCATACGAACTCGGATTTCGACGTTCTATATATCAAAATCGATCAGAAAAAAATTTTTGGATCCGTCCATCCCCGGCGATGCCGGGGTCGAAGATTTTTATTTTTGTTAAAAACTGGTCACAAGATCCTCTTTTCGTGGTCACAAGCTTTTTGTCGATTTTGAGCACGTCTTCTGAAATTTCCATAGGCCACGCCTTTCACTTGTTTAAGCTCATATTTTCTGTGATTACTTCTTTTGTGCTCCTAAATGAAGAAAAAATATAAAAAAAAATAAAAAAAAGTCAAAGAATCCCAAAAAAATAACGACAACCCAACAATAGAGAAAAAATAGAAGGGCAAAAGTGGAACATTATCTAGAGGAGCACATAGAGAGCACCATTTGAGCTGTGTTTGCGTGTGCTGATTTCTGCCTTGTTTCTAATTATATTCCTGCTGTTCACATCACTTGATATATCTGGTACTTGTAACGTGAGTAGGCCAGCAATTAAGACAAGTACTTGGGATACTTATTCAGCTTTGCTATTCAGTTGCGAATTTTGCTATTTCTTGCTACTATATTGAGCCTGTCTAAGCTCCACTTTCTTCTAACCAAGTACAGGTTCGCCTTGCAACTGTTACACTCAAGCTACAACGGTATCACAGTCACCGATCGATTGCACCGCCTGTTGCTTTGGTAAGAACACTTGTAAGACCGTGGTAGAGTTGAGTGCCTTGTTTTTCCTTGTCTACGACCTAAGTAGTTGGTAGGGATAATATTATTTGTGTTGTCTTTTACTGTGTTCTAACAATGACATGTTATTCGTATCCACCGACTTATGATGGTATAGGTGTTGATGAGTACATGGAGTGGGAAATTGTCATCGATAACATTTTTGCTACTCGCTTTATGTGTCCAAGGAGGAAGATAAAAAATGTAGCTAGTGTTTTGCGATATTCTGCTTTATTTTGGTGGGAGTCTTTAGATCCTTCTGATAAACCTCAAACTTGGAATGATATGAAACTTCTTATGCGAGAAACCTTTGTTAATCCACCTCCTGTTTTGACTTCATATGATGAGATGCACCATTTAGAGGAAGAGTCTATTATTATTCCTCTTGGTATGACTAACCTTCTGCAGGATAATGTTGTGTTTGATTCACAACTACTAAAGTTTGGTTAGCTAAACTAGTTCCGAAAGTTTAGTCATCTCTGTTTGGTTTGGTGGACTCAAAGTGACTAAAAGAGGCCTTTTAGTCTCTTTTAATCAGGGTGTTTGGATCCAAAATGACTAAAAGGTGAGGTAGCCTGACTAAAAGGTGGGCTTTAGTCCCACTAGTATAATGCCCATGCTAACGCTACGGATTTTTCTTGGGTGACTAATGAGACTAATCCACTTTAATCGCTTTTTAGTGGGAATGTTTGACCGTTTAGTTATTAAAGTTTAGGAGCTAAATTTTAGGAATCAGGCGACTCCACGAAGGAGGAGTACTAGTGGTAGAGTCGTAGTATTAATACAAAATTCAAATTTGTCGCATCCACGTTGCACATATTCCTAGGCGGAGAACATGCATGATGAAAGCAGCAAGGCCCAAGTCAGGCGCCCTGAGTCGCGGCTCCCATAATTGCTTTGACTATTTTGTCGATGGATGGATACATACATCCATCTATCCACCGCGCGCCTACTTATCTCTGTACGTACATGCACGCACAGTTTTGATTTGTAGCGTAAAACTTTGTCGTGGCAGGAATCCATCAGGAAGGCACACCATGCATGCATGGTACGATATATACGACGACGACATACTCCTCCTGCACCTACAGTCCTACACTCAGGGTAGGCGGCATCACAAAGTCCTGTAGAATGAGTAAACGGCCGTATCGGCAACAATACTAGCCGATACAAGTAGAGTACACGTACCGTCTCTGTCTCAGAGCCTCACCTGACGACATGTCCTATACACACTACTGTGTACGACGTACGAGTACCTGCAAAAATAGATAAAGATTCGATCTTAATTGGCAAGCAAATACTCCTAGTTTATATAAGTCTTCATAAAAAATAGTTTATTATTATTATATGTAAACACATATTCGATGTGGCTCTGCATATTATAAAAAGAAAAACACTACTCAGCTCGATCACCCGTGCGGTACGACAGTGGGGATCGACGAGACTTTTTTAGTTGGTTTATGTCAGATTAAATTGTATAGGAAATTGATTGATTCAATTGGGTACATATATTTATGTACCTAATATTGACGACACTACATGCATAGAGAAAATTTTCTTCCTGTAGATATAATTATTGGTCCGTCATACCCTCACGAGTGATCGGTCCCTCTGATCCATTTTCTCCAACATATAAAAGTTTTAAGTTGGTTTTACCAAGAGTAGTGCTTTGTGATGAATTAGGGACAATAGTTCTTAATGCTTTATTGTCCTATGTAAAAATCCATACTTTTCGGTGTGCCTGTGCCATGCCATTGCCCCGTGTCCCATTCCCACGAGCAGACAATGCAAGCTTGTTAGTCAGCAGGGGTGAAGAGAAGAAGGAGGCGAGGGGAGGCGAGGCATGCCGCAGTTGATGTCTGCCTGAGGAATGCATCGATCGTCTCTCAAGAGTCTCCCGTTGGTGGAGCAACCGCTCGTGGGTTCGATCCCTGGGATCAGCTCACGTGCCTCATCGGGGTTTTCCCCCATAAATAATTAGGTGTGTGTGCTGTGCAGCACGTGATGCCACAATGAGATCGTGACGTGTCCGTCGCCTACGAAGTCAGTGGATTTCGATGATCTCAATAAGGACGTGGTCTTTAGATTTGAGTGTAGCTATAGGTTTGTTTGTACACGGATGGTGTAAGTAGTGTACATGTGTGTTGAGTAGACGCGTGTGTACGAACAGAGCTGTACCCAGCCGAGAGGTAATAACAAAAAAAAAAAAAAGTCTCATGTCCCAAGGGGGTACAAGTACTAGTATCTACGTGTAGGAGTACTCTCTTTTCCTTGGGTGCGCCAAGGTTGAGTCAAACATGTAGGTAGGAGTAGAAAACAGCATGGACATGGAGCAGCAGAGCAAACTCCAAGAAAAAAGTCGGCTGTTAAAAAAGGGAATCAGCAGCACACCTGCACGGCTGCACCGTGTACTCGATGTTTCATGTGTGTAACCGATGGACGACCAACACAACATGCAAATGCAGGCCTTGCTATGCCCCCTGTCCTTGCGCGCTGCAGGCTGCATGCACCCACCCCACAGCATTCGTGCGCTGCAGCCTTTGCGTCGGCAGCGCGCCCGTGCGTGCGTGTCTGGTGTCCCAACTCTGAACTCGCTGCTGCACTGCTGCAGTGTCTGCCCAGTCCACCCGCACGTGACACCGGAGCAGGCATTGGGTCCGAATCCGCTGGGCTCGGCGCACTGTGTTGTTCACTGTTGCGTGAACAGCAGCTGCTGGACAGAGAAAACTTCCGGGAGAGAGGACGGCTAGGCGGGGCATTGGATTTTTTTTTGTGACTTGCGGGCCGTTGGATTTTGGCAAGTGAGAGGGAGAGACGGCGGGGCCAGATGGTGCTTGGCCCAATGCAGTTCAGGTCGCGCTGGTGGGCTGGGCTCGATCCTGTTGCGGTTGCGGGCGACGTGATCCGATCCCATCCTCCCAGGCCCAGGTCGAAACTGAACGAATCTCTCAGCCAATCAGGCCCTGCGCCATCGTCAGAGGCGTTGCGTTGGCTTGGCCTACGGCACGTCTAACGCCAGACGCCTAGACGATGCGAGCTGAATCCATGTGGGCGTTGTAGGATCGGCTTGATCATCACATCCTCTCTCTCTCTTCTCTGCTTCCAGCGGAATTGCTTGCTTGACGACATGTGCCTCTTTCTTTTACAAAAATGAAAGAGAGCTTCTTGCAATATTACAAGTTACATGTGTGTCTGCTTTCTTTCTTTCTTTCTACACAAAACATTGAGAAGTACGTGTCATGCGTCCGACACGGTCCAACCACAAACTGGACGCTACTACACTGTCGCGCGTCACGTAAAAGGTGGATTGTCCAGCGACACGCATTCTAGCTATGTACTCCTTCCAGTCGGATGCTGCGTGTGCCCACTCCGCCTCGCGACGCTGCTGCTGCGCTTCCACCGCCGTGCGCCCGTCGCTTCCTCCGCCGTGCGACCCATCCAGCGCCTCTCGTCTTCGCCCTACCCGTCGCGTGCCCCACCCGTGCCTCTCGCTCCTCCTGGTTCTGGCTGCGCCCCTCCTCCCTCTGGTGCGCGCCCCTGACCGTCAGGCTGGGCGCGCGTGCTACAGCTGTGGGCCGGGCCGGCCGCACCGCGCCACGCCTGGGTTGGCCTCGATGGCCGCCGCTGCTTAGCGTTGAATTTCCCCACCTGATTAATTTGCTTTTTTATGGCCCCCATAAACGGCCAGAATGGTGTACATCTTTACAGTTTACGTGTATGCCGTCTGCCGGCCCCTCTTACACGTATAGAAAACTGAGGATTGAGATAAGATGGTTACAGGAGCTAAACCCACGCCCAATAACAAAATTTAGAAACATCAAATCACTGGACTAGTTGGTGGGACCCGTTTGTCATACACATAATATAAAAAGGAGGGCCAGATACAGGTCACAGGGCCGAAGCTCTCAGCCAAATTATCGAGCGGGCACAAATTCACTTGCTAGCTTTTCTGTTTTTAAATATAACTAAATATATACAAGAATGTATTAATGCTTGTGGTGCATGATAAATATCATTAGATTAATCATTTAATATATTTTCATAACAAATATTGCTGATGCAGGAGTACATACTAGTCAGCAGGGGTGAAGAAGCAGGCGATTCAGCAGATGATGGCTGATGCATGACCTCTCCTGGGATGTGGAGAAGAAGAGGGAGATGGGTAGTCCTGAGTCCTCACCGGAGGGATGTCGGGATCGATGGTGGTGGGTCGCCGCCCTCGATGGGAATAGCGAGTTGACGCTCCCCTGCGACGCGGTGCTCCTGCTCGACGCGGTGCTCCTACACGAGAGACTCTTGCAGGCTGATGCAGGCGGCCCGCTTAATCCCAACAGGCTTTGTTGACTGACCGCTTCAGTCCGCATCACAAAATGTAGGAGCCCGCAGGAGCTATTAAGCCTGTTTTTGCAGGTGGGACTAGCAGGTCGGCCCACATGTATCTTACTAATTTTATCTATTTGGCAGATAAGGTATAGTCAACTCCTAAAAAAAATAAGGCAAACTGGATTGGAATTCTGTTATAACTGATAAGGAAACCAATATGCAAATCGGTTTGGTTAGGACCTTATCTGTAATTCTACCTCCGAGATTGTATATGAATGGATGAGTCCCCCAATCTGGATCGATACATCTGAGATATCCCCATCATCTCACCTAATTTACAATGAACCCAACATTTGGCGCACAAAGCAATGCAATACCTCTATGATTCGTGTGCTACATCTCTGATCTTCTTTACATGATACATCGATTACTTGTTGACGGTACAAAACACCAACAGTCGTATACGAAATGTTAGAACACAAAGGTGCCAAATGAATAAATAAAACAAGGAATTCATGCATCCCCAGCTATCCCTCTCTTTTTTATTATGATGCCTGGTGTGTCTTTATATTATGGAGGGTTATTGCCAAGTTATTTTGCTTATTGATGATTTTTTTTGTCAAGAGCCGAAGTACTTTATTTCGGCTATGCATACCTTTGTGGATGAATTCATATCGTTGATGCTTTGCTATCACCCTTAGTGTCAGAATATAGTCGATGATGCTTGTAACCGTCGTGCTATGAGAAGAGCCTCCATGGATGATTTATTTCGAGACTAAGAAGGCCATCAACGAAACTAGAATTGCCTTGGCAGTTAATGGCAGCCAAAGTAAAATCAAAATTACCTTGTGAAAGCCCTAGTTTGGTTTTGGATAATTTATAAAACCTATGCACTAACCTTTGTCATGAGTGATGATATGAGCTAGGTTGGTGCAATCCAAGTAAGGAGCATGGTGGCACTCAAATGGTGATGTTGATCACATGAAATGATGAAGATGGCCACATGTGATGATGATCAAGTGCTCAACTTGGAAAAGAAGAAAGAGAAAAATAAAACCCTATGGAGATCAAGGCAAAGGTATAAATAGGGATTTTATTTTAGTGATCAAGACACTATAGAGAGTGTGATCACATTTAGGGTAGATGACCGTACTATTAAGAGGGGTTCTTAACTAGACAATTTGGTCATCTAGTGCCACTAGGTGTTGGACTTCATGCATTGCATTTAGGCCTAGTTCACTTCGGAGAGCAAGCAAAAATATTTATGGAAAATATTTTGAGAAATACTAACTTGGCTCTAACATATTTTGAGAAAACACTTTGAGGGTTAGCAATGCTTGCATAAGAGTGTAAGACTGCTTGTGGATCGAATCGAGAATAAAAAATGCAGCTAAAAGAGGAGTTTGCCTCCGGGTGGTCACCACCATGGGTGCGGCGGTGCACCGCCCTAGCCTGTCCGGTGACCGGCTAGATGTGGCCGAGAGCAACAGCTTCAGGGTGGTCACCGCCCCTACCAGTGTACACCGCCACTGGCACGATGGTGCACCATCGTTGGGTGTCCGGTGCCACCGTCCCTTTTCGGCAGAGAGCAGAGGCAACCGAGGGGGGCACCGCCATGGTGACGGCGGTGTACCGCCCTATTTTTCTAGAGAGGGCCGATTTTGGGGATTTGGATGGAATGGTCACCGCCACCCCTAGGGCAGTGCCACCGCCATGCCATGTCTGGTGACCAACGACTAGTTTTCTAGCCATTGGGAAGTGACAGTTGGGGCACCGCCACCCCAGGTGTGGTGTGCCACCGCCGTGTCCGGTGCCCCCACGCAGACAGCTCCAATGGGTATAATGACTCAATTTGCTTGTATGGCTATAAATAGAGGGTGTGGCCGGCCTTGGCCACTCTCTTGACACCTCATACACTTGTGCACACCCTTTGGAAGCTGAGCAGCACACTCCACTCACTTGTTCACTTGATTTCATCATCTTGAGTGAGATTGGAGAGCCTCTAGTGCATTGCATTGAGTTGCATCATCGTGTGGCACTAGTTAGGTGATTTGGGCTGGTTGTATGCTTGTTACTCTTGGTGTTTGCCAACACCTAGATGGCCTGGTGATTGGAGGATAGTTGAGCAGAGTTGGTGATTGTCTACGGCCTCGATCGGTTGCTTGTGAGGGGTCTTGTGCCTTCCCCGACGGAGTGCCAAAGGCAACTCTAGTAAATTGCTCGTGTCATTGAGCTACCTCACTTGTGGGTATGTTCTTGCGGTGTCCAATCGTGTCTTAGCCACCGAACCACCAAGTGTTGATCGACACAACGGGGACTAGCGTGCCGGCAAGTACGTGAACCTCGGGAGAAAAATCACTTGTCTCTTGCCATTGGTATTCTCCCGGTGATTGTATTGGTGATCTTATTGTGATTGGTTGATCCCTCTACACGGCGATATAAACGTCCCACTCACTCCGTTACTTACTTGCAAAGTAGTTGTAACAAGCTTTTTAGTGTAATTAGTTTTGAGAGCTTGTTTTACTTGCTAGCTTAGTATCACCTAGTGGAGCTCTTTAGCGTAGCATGCTTGAGAGCTCTTAGTGAGTAGTGACATAGTCATTGTTTGTGACTAGTGATCATAGCAACTAGAATTATTAAGAGACTTTTACCTACAAGCCATTATAAAAGTTTCTAATTCCTTCTCTGCCACAGAAATTTTGGCTGTCCCTCCTTAGTCCCTCGCGCAAACTTCTGTGGTCCTGTGTGCCACTTCCGTCACTTTAGAGCGTAACGGCCGGTAACGGACAGACTTTTCCCCTGTGTCCAGGCGTCAACAGCGGTGGTGCGGCCTGCGGCCGGGCATGGCGGCGGCGGCGCGACCGGCAGCACGCGCTTGCCTACCCTTGTGCGGTGGCGTGGCCCGTGGCCCGTGCGCTCACCTAGCCACGGTGCGGCAATGTGGCCCGTGGCTCATGGCCCACGCGCTCGCCTACGCGGCGTGGCAGCGGCGGCGGCGCGACCGGCGTCGCACTCGCTCGCTTGCCCCCGACACGATGGCCCGGCCCGCGCGCTCGCCTACGTGGCGTGGTAGCGGCCAGCGGCGGCGGTGCACGTGCTCGCCTACCCTAACGCGATGGCGTGGCCTGCGCGCTCGCCTGCGCGGTGTAGCAGCGGCGGCAGTGCGACCGGCGGTGCACTCGCTCGCCTACCCCCCGACGCGACGGCCCAGCCCGCGCGCTCGCTTGCGTGGCGTGGCAGCGGCCAGCAGCGGCGGCGCATGTGCTCGCCTGCCCCTGATGCAACGGCGCAGCCCGCACGCTCGCCTGTGCGGCATGGCAGCAGTGGCGGCGTGTGCTCGCTTGGTAAGCTCACATGCCGGCGGCGCCAGAGCAGCACGTGGTGGACCTCGTCGGCGCGGGCTCGCCGGTGCTGAGCTTAGCGTATTAGCTTCCTTGGCACGAGAAGCAGCTGAGCCGGCATGGGGAGCAGCTCGCTGCCACAGTCTCACCGGTGCAGAGCATTATGTTGTGTCTTCCCCGACGTGACTGCGCTGATTCGAGGAGCTGCGTAGGGCGGAGATCATCGGTGCGGGCTCGCCAGTGCCGAGCTCAATGCAGGCGAGCAGTAGTCACGACTGCCGCATAGGTGCGTGAGTGAGCAACCGCCATGGCCGCATAGGCGAGCAGCCACTGCCACCGGCACGTGGGCATGCCGCAGCTGCACGGGGAGAACAGCGTCGCGCCGGCGAGCTAACCATGGCCTTGAGAGAGGTGAGAGATAAGAGGGAGCCATGAGAGAGGTGAGAGATGAGATATAGAGCTAACTTGTGGGGCCAAACCTCATTTACCGGCCAAACCTGACGCTGGACACAGGGGCAGGGTTGTTCTAACCTCTGTTACCGGCCGTCACGTTCTAAAGTGACGGAAGTGGCACACAGGACCAGAAAAGTTTGCGCAAGGGATTGAGAAGGGACAGCCAAAATTTCTATGGCAGAGAAGGAATTAGAAACTTTTATATTGGCGTGTAGGTAAAAGTCTCAATTATTAAATAGGTGGCTTGCAACCCTTGTAGAGCTAGAGCAAAATTGCATTTTGCCTTTTAGGTTACTAACCACTTGCTCTAGTGTGTTTGTAGAAAATTTTTATAGGCTCTTCACCCCCCTCTAGCTATTTAGGACCTTTCAAGTGGTATCAAAGCCATGGTCACCGTTTGATTCAAGGCTTAACAACCTTCGGTGTAAAATATGGCTCAAATGATGTTCAACCATGTTGGGGGTAAACCACCGTTCTTTCATGGCCCATCTTTTGACTATTGGAAGAGAAAGATGAAGATGTACATTGGTTCAATCAATGACAAGGTATGGGATGTGGTAGAGAATGAGTTTGTGATTCTTGACTCTACCAATCTCACCGACAATGGCAAGATCAACAAACAATGCAATACCATGGCACTCAACACAATATACAATGGCATTGATTCAAAGGTGTTTGAGCAAATCAAAGATCTTGAAAAGGCAAGTGAAGTTTGGGTGAGACTAGAAGAAACATATGAGGGCACTTCAACGGTAAAAAGTGCCAAGCTCTACATGCTCAAAGACAAGCTATCAAACTTCAAGATGAAGGATGATGAGTCCATTCTGGAGATGTTCTATAGGATACAAGTCATCATCAATGATCTCAAGAGTTTGGGTGAAAAAGTGAAGGATGAGGACTTCTCTCACAAGTTCTTGATGTGTTTGCCAAAGAGATTCAAGACATTGAGAACTATCATCTTTAGAGGTGGATTGAAGGATGTCACTCCAAATGAGGTGCTTGGTGATGTGATGACCGAGGACCAATACAATAGTGACGGTGAAGAGCTTGTGAAGGAGGAAGACAAGAAGAAGAAGAGTGTGGCATTCAAGGCCGGCACTTCATCTTCCAAGAACAAGAGCAAGGGCAAGGCTAAGAAGGAAGAATCAAGTGATGAAGAATGCTCCAATGATGATAGTGATGATGAAGCACTAGCTCTCTTTGTGCACAAGTTTGGCAAGATGATGAAGAAGAAAGGCTATGGTGCAAGAAAGAGAAGAGATCACTTCAAGAACAAGGAGTATGTGAGATTGTGCTACAAGTGCAAGAGTCCCGATCATGTTGTAGTGGAATGTCCATACAATAGTGACAATGAGGACAATGAGAAGAAGAAGATGAAGAAAGAAAAGAAAGAAAAGAAGGAGAAGAAGATGACCTTTAAGAAGAAGAAGGGTGTATCCTATGTTGTCACATGGGATAGTGATGCCTCCACCGATGACGATTCAAGTGATGCTAACAAGGCATCCAAGAAGAAGGCTCTAGCAAGCATTGCTATCAACAACAAGCCTTCACTATTTGAGACTCCATCATGCTTCATGGCCAAGGGCTCCAAGGTAAAATATGATGAGAGTGAAAATGAAGATAGTGAAAGTGAAAATGATAGTGATGATGATGAATTCTCAAATGAACAACTAATGAACGTGCTAGAACAAGCTGACTCAATAATTAACAAGAAAAGGAAGAAGTGCAAAGAATTGCAAAAGAAGCTTAGTGCTCTTGAGCAGTCCTTTGATGAGCTCAATGCTACTCATGGGAGGCTAGTGGAAGCCATGAAAAGCTTGGCAAAGCTCACACCAAGCTTGAAAAGGCTCACTCCTTGCTTCTTGAACAAGAAAAGGAAAGGGTTATAGTATCATGTGATGTGGGCATAACTTGTGACATTATTGAAGAATCATTTTATGAACTTATTGTTGTTGCTCCCACTAACCCTTCTTGTAGCTCATCATCCACCACCGCTATCACTCCTACATCTACTACTAGTGATGATTTGACTTGCAATGCCTCACTAATAGTTGAGAATGAGACTCTCAAGAGAGAGGTGGATGAGCTCACTCATGCCCTAGGCAAGGCCTATGGTGGTGAGGCCCACTTGCTAAAGTGCTTGGGTAGCCAAAGGTTCTCTCTTAACAAAGAGGGATTGGGCTATACCCCCAAGAAAGGCAAGGCGGCATTTGCTACTCCCAATGCTAGCTTTGTGAAGAGCAATGGTTGGTTTTTGCAATAGATGCAAGCAAGTAGGGCACTTAGAGCAATCTTGCATAAAGAACAAGAACAAGAACAATGCTAATGTATCCTCAATTTGTTTTGATTCTTGTTACATGCTTACCAAGGGTGTGAATCGTGTGAAGGCTAAGTTCATTGGTACACCTATTGTGGGCTCAAAGAAGAAAGCTATTTGTGTACCAAAGACCTTAGTAACTAACCTTCATGGACCCAAGCAAGTTTGGGTACCTAAAAAGAATTGATCGTCTTTTATAGGTCAATTATAAAGCCGGAGGAAGGCATTAGGTGCTTAATAGTGGGTGAACACAACACATGACCGGTGATTCAAGAATGTTCAATTCAATTAATGAAAATGAGAGCAATGGGATTGATAGTATCACATTTGCTGACAATGGCAAAGGCAAGGTCAATGGTCTTGGTAAGATTGCAATATCCAATGACTTGAGCATTTTCAATGTGCTACTAGTAGAGAGCTTAAACTTCAACCTATTGTCGCTAGCTCAATTCAATGGTCTTGGTTTCAAGTGCATATTTGGTGTGGATGATGTAGAGATCATAAGTGTAGATGGCTCTAACTTGATATTCAAAGGATTTAGATATGAGAATCTATACTTGGTTGATTTCAATGCTAGAGAAGCTCAATTGTCAACATGTTTGCTCACTAAGTCTAGCATGGATTGGTTATGGCATAGAAGGCTTGGTCATGTTGGAATGAAACAATTGAACAAGTTGATTAAGCATGATCTTGTTAGAGGCTTGAAAGATGTCACATTTGAGAAGGATAAGCTTTGTAGTGCATATTAAGCCAGAAAGCAAGTTGGTAACACACATCCTAAGAAGAGTGTTAGTATTTATAAGTGCAAATAGAATATGAAGGATTCCGCAAGCGCACAGAATACCATTGTAGCATTTTACCGGGAGTATTCCAGGTATCGTTATTTATATTTTACCACAGGGAAATAATGGAGTGAAGACTTATTGAGTAAATAAGAAATATCTATCTGTCAACATACCTGCATAGCTAGAGTAAGGGGTAAAGGTAATGATAGGATTTAAGCATAAAAACACTCAGGGGATAGATCACTAAGATAAATAACTAGTCAACTCGGGAGAACAACGGGTGAGGTATATTCCTATGATATTCTTATTACAGGATCAAAGTATATATATACCCGACTATAGCTAAGACAAACTCTACTCTTGTGCACTTCGGGACGCCGCTTAGATAGTAGAGAACCAATAATAGATAACTCTATTGACGCAACTATGGTCCTACATTTTAAGAACATGTTCAATTCGGTGTGGACTACAAAGGATAGATGGGACTGTCACCACCCGCTGCTACCACACAACCAGAGAATAGGGTGTACTCATAGGCAGAGGATCATATAAGCACCTTGATTACACGAGGCTCGGCTACTTTGCCCAATCGATAAACTATAGCAGGCTAAGCGCTCTATGAACCCGCACACAAAAGTAATGATAACCTCAACTAAGCAAGATATATATTCAAAGCAAATATAGCCATGTAGATAAGAATATGATGAATTGATAGTAAGTCTTACAAGATGTAGAAGTGAAGATACAAGGCATTACCGAGCCTTCAAGACTAGATCCAAAACTTGAGCATGAGCCCAACTCGACCCTCACTCCCGAGCTACTAATCTACTACATTGGAGAGCTCTAGACCTAATCCTCCTGATGTGTGTTGATCTGAATGAGAGATATGAATTAGGGTTTCCTAGATGGCTCTAGGGAGGGGGGTAGGGGCTGCTATAAATAGGCCAAGGTGGAGTAGGGGGCAAGGAATCGCCACATCATCAATCCGCATTAACTCCCCCGATCACTGTTGGATGAACTGACCTAAAACTACCTTATAATCAATGGTGTAGATCATAGGAAGGAGTACGAGGTGGCGGAGGGTGAGCGGGCTCCGTGGCAGGCCGAGCGGCCTCCCTTGTGGGTCGGCCGGCCCACTATTGTGGCCATTTGGCCCAAGCTTCGCGTGGTGTCCTATGGAACCTTCTAGAGTTGTCTTTTGCAGTTTTTGCGGGTTGAATCACTTGTTGTCGTTGGTTTGCTTGTTTGGAGTGTATGACAATGGTCCCAGGAGCTATTTTTTTGGATAAATCCTCCTGCATACAAATATGTACCAAAACTTGCGGAATCCGTTAGTTTAAACCCCTATTCCTTTGTTTGGTGATGGAATTAAGTATAAATGCAGGTTATATTGATGGTTTGTAATTGGTATTAATGACCATCAACAAGCTCCCCAAGCTTAATCTTTGCCAGTCCCTAAGCAAAGCTAAACTCAGCAATGGATCAAGAGTTGCTGCAATATTTTCACGCCTCAAAAGTACACATGCGTTCAAACAAGAATTCACCTCTAGATTAGAATAAACTGATATGTCTTTCAAACTTACCCATATTACCTTCAACCATGGGGCGTCTTAGCCTTCACTTGGGTCTTGAGTAATTTAAAGATAGAATGATCAAGTCAAGCACTATGTCTCAAGTTCTTTGTTCAACCATTGTTCTGGAGTTTTTATAAGTTTTCAAAATAAAACTCAGAGATTCCATTGTATGACACTCTCAAGTCTCTTAATATATGTGGTATTTGTGGATTCTCACCAAGGCAATAAAGATGTTATGCCTTTTTTCTTCCTACTACTAAGGCTTATGTGGAGTTCATAGGTAGGGAGAAAGCTAGAGCATACTTGCAATGCATATATTGTAAAGTCAAACAATGGATCCAAAGACAGTTGAGTCATACAATCAAATCAAAATGTGCTTGTGTGTGGAATATATGGTGGATATATATGGTGGCTAATCCTAATTCTACTTTGCTCCTTGAAAACTTATCTCTCTTTTGAAACTTGAAAACATTTGCTAGAGAACATGGGCTATCTTATTCATCTCTTTTTTTTCTTCATTTTTGTTCTGGCAGGCATCTGAGTACCCATTGTTTTAGATATCTCGTACACTTGTCCATTTTTTTCAACTTTTTTCTTTTTCTTTTTATGAATAACTTTTGCATAGCCCCATGTCTCTTTTCTACAACAAAACTATAGCACCCGGTTTTAAGAACAAAACCAGATACACACCATATGTGAGCTCAGGATGTCAAATCTCACATATAGCCACAAATAGAGGTAATATCAATAGACAATGATTAATATATAACATACTTAGTATAAAGGATATAATCTTAGATAGCAAACAACAGAAAGACAATTTTGATCTTTGGGTGAAGACTCCAGTTCCACAGGGATAACTGACTGGTTGATCACAAGCCTAACTTCTTCAAACTCTAGCAATCTGGTACCCATCCGGGATTTTTATCCAAATAATTGAAAAAATAAAGCAAGCGTAAGCACATGTCGTACTCAATAAATATAACATGGGGTTCATGAGGCTCAAAAGGCTAACATTGGTTTAACTGCAATTAGCTTTTAATGAGTCACAATTTTAGCAATTGAGTAGCAACAAGGTTATCATAAGCCCATAAACACATGATCAGGTAAACATGAATAATGAATAGCATAAACAATTAACCATTAGTGAGCATCTTTATCATTCGTATCATCAGTGTTCATCATCTATTCCGTAAGGGTCCAAGGGCACTCGTGACCGTGAGCACGGCTGATATACCAGTTTTACACTCTATAGAGGTTGTACACTTTCACTATGAGTCGTGATTTACCCTTTCGCCTAAGGTGATCAGTCTCTTGACCCACTACCAAGGAAGGTTGGCAGGGTTCACTATGAAGCCTTTTAAAGGTTCGTCTAACAAGTTAGGGCCATTAGATTCACTCGGCAAACAGATGTAGAGCCTCCCTTCCCGATGGCACAATGACGCGCAGCCTATACACAAGGGGACAGAGGCCGCACTATACCCGATTCGGCAAGCCATTCTTATGCCGATAAAGGTAACCACAAACAAGCTAGAAAAAGGTCCTCATACTGAGCTAAAGCTAGAGCCATGTAGCCCTCATAGTTATATTGTAAGTCTCGGATGTTCGCTTATAGATAAGTCCTTAGGGAGAGGAATCTAGAGCACCATAATAATTGCCCAATGCTCTAGCTCCCTTGTTCCATGTTGCTAAAAACATCTTTTAGTGTTTATTGCATATACCATTAGTCAAGTTACAAGATCATGGTCTTTAATTGAGCACTAGCATCATACTGCCCAATGCAATAACGCATAGGAATCCTTAGTGGTAGTCAAGGTAGACACATACAACATGAATTAAATGATTAAAGGTGTATAGGACAACCAAGAAGATCCCATGCTATACTTGCCTTAAACTCTGATCTTCTTCTAGTCCAAACCTTCAAAGATCTACTTCTTGATTCACCACGTATAGCTCACCGACTGGACATGTTCATAAAGCACCACATAAACATCCATGCAATCATACATGAAGCAAATAATAAGACTAAATTAGAATAGTACACCAAACATAATAAACATCAAGTAAAAATGTTTTAAAGATGTTCTACACGTTACTACGATCACACAGGTGCGAAAAGCACTCTAATCGGAGCTATAACGAAGAAGTTATGAATTAAACAAGATTTTCTTTAATAAAATAATAGACTAGATCTAACCTCAAATTTCAAAAGTTGAAAATATGTTTAACAGTAGCTTGAACATGTAGATTACTCAATTACAAATCTACCGCGACTTGAACGGATCAAATCGGAGTTAAAACAGAGATTTTATGGCTAAAACAAGATTAGTGGCACTTCTATAAATAGCTGGAACTTGATTTTTAGAATTTAAATTAATAAAATCAGATTTTAAATTGAGTTAGGTATGGCGGGTTCTATTATGCAAAACTACAGAGGCTCTTTTGAAAGATTGTCGGCCGAAGGGGTACCGGCCAATCTCGGCCGTTGCATCAAGATTGAACGGCTGGGAATAGATTAGAGAGAGAGAGAGCAGACCGGAGTGGTAGGCGGCAAGCTTGGCGGCGGCGCCAATGACGGCGACGAGCAGCGCACGGAGAATATGGCCTACGGTCCACGAGGAAGCAAACCACGGCCACTGGACGATAGAGGAGAAAGCAACAAACTCGGCTAGATGGCTTACCGGAGTGCAGAGCGACGGAGTGTGGCGCTCGGCTCGGTGAAACGGGCGGTGATGGCGGCGGCGTTAGGGTTGCATGGTGCGACGTCTCGACGAAGGTGGCTGTGGTTCTAGAGCTTAGAATTGGAAGGCACGGGCGCGGGTGGCCGCTATTTAAGGCCCTGGAGCCTTGGGAGGCACGGCAAGGCGATGCGTAGCAGCGGCGGAGTCGGAGGCGGCGCCGGTAGTCGTGTCTGAGGCGGTCACACATGGGGGAAGAGAAACAGTGCGCGGTGTGATGCTTGGCCTTGGCTAGGCCGGCTTGCTGGAGAGAGGAACTGGGCCACGGCGGAAGAGAGGGAGCTGGTGCTGGGCTGCTCGGGCCAAAGCCGAGAAGGGAAAAGAAAAGATAAAAATTCCTTTTCTATTTTCTTAAACACCATTTTAAATCCAATTTAGATTCAAATTTAAATCCTTTTGTAAATTTTGATCAACCCAAGCATAACAAAAATAGGTATGCATCAGCATGAATGCATAAACATGTATGTAGACCTTATATTTGATTTTATTTTTAGCAAAATTATTATTTTTCTAAATTTAAATGCTCACAAAATACATAAATATATCAAATTTACCTATTTTAATTTGATGCAAATTTACCTATTTTAAATTGATACTTGCAATGCATATATTGTAAAGTCAAACAATGGATCCAAAGAGAGTTGAGTCATACAATCAAATCAAGATGTGCATGTGTGTGGAATATATGGTGGGTATATATGGTGGCTAATCCTAATTCTACTTTGCTCCTTGAAAACTTATCTCTCTTTTGAAACTTGAAAACATTTGCTAGAGAACATGGGCTATCTTATTCACCTATTTTTTCTTCTTTTTTTTTCTGGCGGGCATCTGAGTACCCATTGTTTTAGATATCTCGGACACTTGTCCATTTTTTTCAACATTTTTTCTTTTTCTTTTTCTTTTTATGAATAACTTTTGCATAGCCCATGTCTCTTTTCTGCAACAAAACTTTTGGAGAGATATCAACAAGAACTTGGAGCATTTATTTTGAGTGAAAACCTAGCAAGCATGTTTTTGTGTTTAATCCCAGTGTAGGAGTAGAACATTTTTGGGTGGATCTAGATGGAAAGCATGTTTTTACGCACTCCCAGTGTAGTAGCAGCAGGTATATGTGGTGTGTACGTGATCTTGATTTTAAGAGCATGACAAACCTCTCATAAGGGTCAACAAAGCTTGACAAAACTCAATGCAAAACAAGTAGCATATATGTGAAAGTTTTTCTGGCCAAAATAACATGTATGGATCTGGTAGGAATTCAAGCTTTGTCATACAGGAACTCATCATGTAGCATTTTTGTGTTTTTCAAAAGATAAATCTTCAGAACTTTAGTATCACATGGAACAACATAAACAGTAGCTCAGACCTTCTCATATCATATCCGTCAATTATCTAGACTTAGATCAAGCATGTTCTACCCACGAGTTTCAAGTTCAGAGTAAATCCTTATATCAAAACATTCTTTTCCAAAACTCGGGAGAATTCAAGGCTGAAAACTAGGTATTTGAAAGGAATTACAACAGAGCAACTATTCATCATTTTCATTTTAAAAGATTATCTTCAGAGTCCTTTTTATTTTATTCAACTCTTAAAACAAATTAAAGCAAACTAGACACACTCTTTATTTTATTTTCACACATTATAACTATATATATTTATACAAAGATAACTTTTTATTTCGTTTTTAGTTATTCATCTTTTTTCTAATATATATAAAGCAAACTAAGACTAATAAACGGTAAAGAAATACTTATCTAGATACACGGGGGGATGTCTTCTCCCCCAAGCTGGTTGTTGTCGTGGTTGCTCAACGAGGTGGCCGGATGTGGAGGTGCTGGAACAAAGCCTCCCAATTTTGATTTTGTTGTTGCTGGAGGCTGGCCATCTCGTGTCCCATGCTTACCTGCCATTGTGTATGATTATGTAACATACCTTATATGGCAGCATTTGTCTCTTCAATGGTTGCAAGTCTGTTGTCGAAGCGGTGGTAGGCCTCCTAAGAGTCATGATACCCTCAGCCAGACAAAGACATGCGTCCTCCTTGATGCCCACTTGAGGTTGCTTTTATAATCTTGTCCTTGGTAGTTGTGGAAGTTCATTGATCGAGTACCTCGGTTCGCTCTTGAAGATGAGAATTCTTGTGGTGGCGCCTCTAGTAGTGGCGCTTCCACTGGTGGTGCCACCTTATATTACCAAACCCGTCTTGGTTTTGAGTTTGATTTAGGTTTGACAGGTTCATCCTTTCTTGACTTGTTCCTCCTCCTTGTTTAGCGTTTTGAAGTTAACCATTAGTAATAGAAATGGGCAACTTCTTGTGTGCATCATTATTGTTGGTTCAGAACTTTCACTTGTAGAATTTGGGGGATTAACTCCCCCACACTTTGCTCGAAGTGTTTTCTGCTCATAAAGACAAGGTAGAGATCAAGTACATGGGCTCTGTTGGTGGGAAAATACCAACAGAACCAAAACTTTATTTATTTTTTCTCTCTAGCCTTAGGCACATCGAATCATGATAGAGTTAATGTTATCTGCATTATTTATTCTTATAACATGGGTGATAAGATTAGAAGGATGACAAAAAGAGTGGAGTTGCTTAACCTATGGAAGGATTATCCATCTTTATAATGTATCAAACTTTACATGGTTATGACTGTCATCTTTCAAAGATAAGATATGCAATGTTTTAGCTCATTTGGTTAAGACTATGAGATCAAGGAAGTGGTGCTATGAACAAACTTAAGGAACAAAACATGTTGAGTTAATCAGGTTGAATCAAGTAAAGTTGTAACTCAAACATATTTGTTTCTTCATTTATGTAAATAGTAAGATCAAAGGGAAGCTTTTTAAATAACGACCACTTACCTTAAGATGCTACCTTCAGTAGTGTGGTGTAATGACACCATGTGATGGAGGGTAGATGACTTATGGTGGTCTTCTCTTCCTGCTTGAAGCTTTCCTTGCTTGAGCTATTCATGAGCATCTTGTGTTCTACGTTGCACTCCTTCTTTTCTCATCCTTTTGTCATGCCATCATTTTGTTCTTTTTTTTGTGGATCTTGGCATTGCGTTGGACCTTCTGCTCTACTCATTGTTTCTTCTCTGCAAAGGATTAGTGGACAACATGTACCCGAAGGAATATACAAATGATTCAAAGCAAGGATAGAGTTGTCATAGAGCTGAAGGTCATTTCTATGCTATAACAGAGTTGGCTTTAGCATTTTAGTTAGCATAAAATTTTATCCCATGTTTTAAATAATGTGCCTTTTTGTTCACCACTACATCAAATTTTCAACAAGGTTAAGGCAAAGATGTGTGAGATTGTTCTAAAGAATACCTCTAACCTTGATTTATTTCTATAAATGATCTTCAAACATTTCCAACAAAATTTGAATATTTTCCTGCAAGGGTTAGTCCATATATACAACCGAATTCTATAAAAGTATGTTTTGATTCAATAATCATGTCTGAATAATATTCCGAAGCATACTTATAACAGAACAAGGAAGCTTAAAAGACTAAAAAGATTCATTAAAGAGAAACAAGAATATGTATGGTGACCCAAAGGAGCATGATTATTTAAATTTTTACTTGTTAGAGATTTAGCAAGTTGAGCTCATCATAAAGGTAGGGACAACCAAGACAAACTAGCAACATGACATGAGATGTTTTGAAGAATTCCATCCCCCATACTTGAATTTTGCAGAATGCAGAATCAAGTTTGGATGATAGAATTCTCCTGTGAATGTGATTTTATGTTGCATAATGCTTGGTTGGATATTGTGTTTTCCTTCTTTTTATTGAAATGGTTAGTGACAAACATACCTAAAGGAGGCTTATCCGATTTACCTATTGACGAGAGCTCATAGTCCGTTAAGCAGGACCTTTTCTTGTATTAAGCCTCGATCATAGAGATGAGGATACAAACAATTGCATGCTCTTCTTCCATCAACCTTTCTTGATTTTTGTTCATTCTTGGTTGACGAATTGTGGTTCATTGGCGATGCAACTCAAGTTCCTCCTTGATTGTTTAACAGCATGGCGGAGAGTTGTTCTTCTTTGTCTATTAACGATATGTTGGCCATCTTGATGGTCAAAGAAGGAACCTCATTGGTATTTGCATGAAAGCTTCATCTTCAATGGCTTAGGGATGTCTTCTTGTGCCCATGATTTCATGAGTCACTATCGATAGACCTCCATTGATTACTAGCGTTTGTTGGCACAAGAATGTATGCCAAGATGTAGTGATTGAAGGTGATGAAAGAAGGCATCAGATTGGCTAATATGAGGTGAGTTGCACCCTACTTCTTATCAGCCTCCTTGCTTGAGTCCTAGAAAGGCTCAATGCTTGGTTGCCTTCGACGTTACTTGTGGCCTGTTGATTTGTTCATCCACTTCCTATGAGTGAGTGCTTTTATTGTAGATTCTTTTTGTGGCACTCGTCTCCTTCTTCTTTGTTCCATTGCTGAAGTGGTGGTTCGGCTTGAGTTCACTGATTCATACCAAACCATGAATAGGCATAGCTTCTTTCTTGCAAAATGTTAATGGACACATACCCGAGGGAATACAATAAATTTGAAATACGGGTTGTTATCCATAATTTGTGTGGTTCTCATATATGCTAATGAAAAGGTGGTTTTTGAATTACTTTAGCATAGATTGTTTATCATGTTTGATAATGAATTTTTATTTGTTCACTGCATTCAAGCATGGTTCAAGGCAAAGGTAACTTGCAGCAAAAGACAAAGTGAATGAATTTTGATACTCACAGATCTTCCTTCAATGAAGTATGAGCTAGGTCTTCTTTGTGCAAAGTTATTGGAGTTCATCACATGCCTTGATTCATCTTTCATGTGAATTCATCTACTGACTTACCCAGATTGAATTTGAGAGTTTTTTGCAGGGGTGAGTCCAACAAAATATCCAATGTCTACACAAGCAACTTTTAGTTCAATAACCAAACTAAACTCCATGTCTATTTGGATTTAGGAAGACTATTTAACCTAAGCACCATGCTTAATTTAAAAAGCCTTTGGAAGTATGTCCAGTACTTCCAAACCAAAGCATACTATGGCAGACAAAAGGGAGCATGAAAGCACTTTAGAGATGTACTTAAATGGAGATGAAAGAGCATGATCATGGCAATGATTTTTTTTTGTTTTTTACTAATCATGAGCCTTCATGTGCTCATATTTTTTGCATAAGGATGCAAGTGGGATGGATATATGAAAGGAACTAAACATGCTGTGGATTTGATATGAGAAAATTTCAAACTAAACGAAATGGATGCATGGATTATTCCAAGTAAATATGCAATGGAATACAATAATTAAAATATAACTACTCATCAAGTTTAAAGTCCATGAGCAAGACTATCTCACCTTTCTTGATCATACTTACCATGACTCACATGATGGAATTTGTGAGTAGTGCAGCGTCTGTATTCGTCACTTGAGATGTGATTTGAATTCTTGTGACGTCGACCTTTTTCTCCAATCTACACATGGTTAGAATATATATATATATATATATATATATATATATATATATATATATATATATATATATATATATATATATATATATATATATATATTATACCACACACACACACACACAAACCTATGAGATGGCAGGGTTCCGGTATTGGTGGATCATGAATGTTTCAGGCACCCTAGGGTTCTTCAATGTTTCTTCTTTTCTTGTGGAAGCTTGCCAGAAGGTCGAAACAACGTTTGTTGTCCTGTCTTATTCCACAATTCAACAGAACAGGGGTAATCCTACTAAAGCTAGTGGTATGTTAATGATCTAAATCTTTATGCCAATTGTTTCCCCTGTAACGACGCCAAAAATGCTTGTCGGTATTTATAAGTGCAAATAGAATATGAAGGATTCCGCAAGCGCACATAATACCATTGTAGCATTTTACCAGGAGTATTCCAGGTATCGTTATTTATATTTTACCACAGGGAAACAATGGAGCGAAGACTTATTGAGTAAATAAGAAATATCTATCCATCAACATACCTGCATAGCTAGAGTAAAGGGTAAAGGTAATGATAGGATTTAAGCATAAAAACACCCAGGGGATAGATCACTAAGATAACTAACTGGTCAACTCGGGAGAACAATGGGTGAGGTAGATTCCTATGATATTCTCATTACAGGATCAAAGTATATATATACCCGACTATAGCTAAGACTAACTCTACTCTTGTGCACTTCAGGACGCCGCTTAGACAGTAGAGCACTCATAATAGATAACTCTACTGACGTGACTACGGTCCTACAATTTAAGAACCTGTTTAATTCGGTGTGGACTACAAAGGATAGATGGGACTGTCACCACCCATTGCTACCACACAACCAGAGAACATGGTGTACTCATAGGCAGAGCGTCGTTTAAGCACCATGCTTACATGAGGCTCAGCTACTTAGCCCAATCGATAAACTATAGCAGGCTAAGCACTCTATGAACCCGCACACAAAAGTAATGATAACCTCAACTAAGCAAGATATATATTCAAAGTAAATATAGCCATGTAGATAAGAATATGTTGAATTGATAATAAGGCTTACAAGATGTAGAAGTGAAGATACAAGGCTTTGCCGAGCCTCCAAGACTAGATCCGGAACTTGAGCATGAGCCCAACTCGACTCTCACTCCCGAGCTACTAATCTACTACATTGGAGAGCTCTAGACCTAATCCTCCTGGTGTGTGTTGATCTGAATGAGAGATATGAATTAGGGTTTCCTAGATGGCTCTAGGGAGGGGGGTAGGGGCTAGTATATATAGGCCGAGGTGGAGTAGGGGGCAAGGAATCGAGGTGGATTAGGTTGCAAGGAATCACCACGTCATCGATCCACGTCAACTCCCCGATTACCATTGGATGAACCGACCTAAAACTGCCTTATAATCAACGGTGTGGATCGTTAGAAGGAGTACGAGGCGGCGGAGGGCGAACGGGCTCTGTGGCAGGCTGGGCGGCCTCCCTAGTGGGCCGGCCGGCCCACTATTGTGGCCATTTTGGCCCAAGCTTCGGCATGGTGTCCTATGGAACCTTCTAGAGTTGTCTTTTGCAGTTTTCGCGGGTTGAATCACTTGTTGTCGTCGATTTGCTTGTTTGAAGTGTATGACAGTGGTCCTAGGAGTTGTTTTCTAAATAAATCCTCCTGCATACAAATATGTACCAAAACTTGTGGAATCCATTAGTTTAAACCCCTATTCCTATGTTTGTTGATGGAATTAAGTATAAATGCAGGTTATGTTGATGGTTTATAATTGGTATTAATGACCGTCAACAAAGAGCATGATGAGCACATCTAAGGCATTTAAGTTGTTGCACATGGACTTGTTTGGACCAATCACATACACTAGCATTGGTGGAAATAAATATGGATTTGTGATTGTGGATGATTTCACTAGATACACATGGGTGTTCTTTCTTGTTGACAAGAGTGATGTGTTTGCAACCTTCAAGACATTTATCAAGAGAATTCCCAATGAGTTTGAAACATCCATCAAGAAAGTGAGAAGTGACAATGGAAGTGAATTCAAGAACACAAGAGTTGATGATTTATGTGATGAGTTTGGGATTAGACATCAATTCTCGGCCAAGTACACTCCACAATCAAATGACCTTGTTGAGAGGAAAAATAGAACTTTGATTGACATGGCAAGATCAATGCTAAGTGAGTACAATGTTAGTCATTCATTTTGGGTCGAAGCAATCAACATGGCTTGCTACTATAGCAACCGACTGTATTGTCACCCCATGATGGAGAAGACACCATATGTGCTCTTGAATGGAAGAAAGCCCAACATTGCATACTTTTGGGTTTTTGGTTGCAAATGCTACATATTGAAGAAAGGCACAAGATTGAGCAAGTTTGAGAAGAAATGTGATGAAGGTTTCTTGCTTTGTTACTCAACTACTAGCAAGACTTATAGAGTTTGGAATTTGGCTAGTGGTACTCTTGAGGAGGTTCATGATGTGGAATTTGATAAAACTAATGGTTTCTAAGAGGAAGATGAGAATCTAGATGATATGAGAGGCACTCAATTGGCCAATGCAATGAAAAAATGGATGTTGGTGACATAAGGCCTAGAGAAGTGATTGAAGTTGAAGATGACAAAGATAAAGTGCTCTCTAACTCAAATGTGCAAGCTAGTGGTTCTCATGTTCAAAATCAAGCAAGTACTAGTGATGAGAAAGTGCAAGATCAACAACAAGTGGCTAGTTCATCATCTCAACCATATGATCAATCAAATGCAAGCAATCAAGTGCAAGTGCTCCAACCAACCAATATTGCAAGAGATCATCCTTTGGACTCCATAATTGGTGATATCTCTAGAGGTGTACAAACAAGATCTAGATTGACATCATTTTGTAAACATTTCACATTTGTGTCATCCATTGAACTGAAGAAGATCGATGAAGCTTTATTGGATGTTGATTGGGTAAATGCTATGCATGAATAACTAAACAACTACACAAGAAATCAAGTATGGGAGTTAGTTGAGAGGCCTAAGGGACACAATGTGATTGGAACTAGATGGGTCTTTCGCAACAAGCAAGATCAAGATGGGATAGTTGTAAGGAACAAAGCAAGATTAGTGGCTCAAGGATACACTCAAGTTGAAGGTCTTGACTTTGGTGAAACATATGCCCCGGTTGCAAGATTGGAAGCAATTAAGATCTTGTTAGCCTATGCTTGTGCCCACAACTTCAAACTCTATCAAATGGATGTGAAAAGTGCATTTCTCAATGGGTACATCAATGAGCTTGTGTATGTTGAGCAACCTCCCAGTTTTGAAGATGAGAAGAAACCCAACCATGTTTATAAGTTGAGAAAGGCTTTGTATGGATTGAAACAAGCACCAAGAGCATGGTATGAGAAATTGAGAGATTTCCTACTCTCTAAGGGACTTAAGATGGGAAAGATTGACACCACTCTCTTCACCAAGAAGCTAGGCAATGACTTGTTTGTGTTATAAATCTATGTTGATGATATCATATTTGGATCAACCAATCAAGATTTTTATGAGGAGTTTGGAAAAATGATGGCAAGTGAGTTTGAGATGTCCATGATTGGAGAGCTTAGTTACTTCCTTGGTCTTCAAATCAAGCAAATAAAGAATGACACATTTGTGAGTCAAGGCAAGTAAATCAAGGACATGCTCAAGAAGTTTGGAATGGATGATGCTAAAGCTATTAGTACACCAATGGGGACAAATGGAAGCTTGGAGAGTGATGCTAGTGGCAACATGGTGGATCAAAAGATGTATCAGTCTATGATTGGAAGCCTACTCTATGTGACGGCATCAAGGCTGGATGTGATGTTTAGTGTATGCATGTGTGCTAGATTTCAAGCCTCACCAAGAGAGTCATTTAAAGGCAACCAAGATAATATTGAGGTACTTGAAGCATACACAAAATGTTGGATTGTGGTATCCCAAAGGAGCTCGATTTGAGTTGATTTGATATTCGGACTCTGATTATGCGGGATGCAAAGTTGGGAGAAAGAGCACATCGGGTACATGTTAACTATTACGAAGATCACTTGTGTCATGGTCATCAAAGAAGAAAAATAGTGTAGCACTTTCAACCGCCAAAACAGAGTACATTTCGGCCGATAGTTGTTGTGCTCAATTACTTTGTATGAAGGCTACTTTGAGTGACTTTAGAATCAAATTCAAACAAGTGCCATTGCTATGTGACAATGAGAGTGCCGTGAAGCTCACCAACAACCCGGTTCAACATTCAAGAACAAAGCATATAGATGTCCGCCATCATTTCATAAGAGATCACCAACAAAAAGGGGACATTTGCATTGAGAGTGTGGACACCGATGATCAACTTGCCGATATTCACCAAGCCACTTGATAAGAAAAGGTTTTGCAAACTAAGGAATGAATTGAACATACTTGACTTCTCAAATATGTGTTGATGCACCCCCATTATATGACATGCCTTTCCTTTGAGCAAAGCAAGGTAAAGTTGATTGACATGTCATTCATCCATTGCTAAGGACTTGTTTAGTGCATCTAGTCATTCCTATCATGTCTTTGGATCATTCATGAAAATCAAATGAATTTGATGCTTGTATGGTACCACTATTGCTTCTATACTTGAAATGATCTAGTGGTAGCATATGACAAGTTTTATGGGCCTGTCAACCGAGTGTTTGATCTAGAAAATGAGCTATAAGTGTTTAACTCAATATGGTGCATGATAACCCTTATTTGGAGGTGTGAAGAAGCTTGCCCTTGGATCAAACAGAGTTAAATATCTTTCACAAATGATCTAGATTGAACCAAATTGGGAAAATGATCCTCACTTCACATGGTTTCATCCCAACCTATCTAAAATTTGAGCTCACCTTTTGTGTCAATTAATGACAAAGGGGAGAGAAATTCACAAAGATAGTAAAGATAGGGGGAGCAAACAAATAAAATGACATTGTAAGGGGATCAATTAACATTTGAAGCACACAAGTAGGGGGAGCAAGCTCATAAACTTGTATGTTGCATTTGTATGTGCATTACATATGTTTGCTTGCATGACATAAGTTTTTAAATTCCATATCCATGCTTGTGTGGTGTATGCTAGATCATAGAAAATGATTGATGAAATGAAAACTAGCATGCAAAGGAAGGGTAACTAAACTTGTACTTATCATGTAAAAACTAGACCCTTTCATATAATGTTGATCTCATGGGGTTTTCTAGTTTTTGTGAATATCTAGTTACTAATGGTGCTAAGGATGGTGTTCAAATGGCAACTCCGATTGGTATCATGCTTCAAAGGTCCATTCTTTACACCTTAGCATCACTTGGTAGCTATTACTCTTCCAAACTTTCAATTCAAGCATATGTGCAAGCTTTCAAATATAAACTCTTAGCACATATGTAGGGGGAGCTAATACTACCAATTTGGGTTGATGAAACTTGTCCATAATCTTTACACATGGTGATATGCTTGGGCAAGCAACATGAATCCAACAAGATTTAATTAAATATTTTTGTAAATAGGTTGTCATCAATTACCAAAAAGGGGGAGATTGAAAGCCCTAGTTTGGTTTTGGATAATTGATGAAACCTATGCACTAACCTTTGTCATGAGTGATGATATGAGCTAAGTTGGTGCAATCCAAGTAAGGAGCATGGTGGCCCTCAAATGGTGATGTTGATCACATGAAATGATGAAGATGGCCACATGTGATGACGATCAAGTGCTCAACTTGGAAAAGAAGAAAGAGAAAAACAAAACCCTATAGAGATCAAGGCAAAGGTATAAATAGAGATTTTATTTTAGTAATCAAGACACTATAGAGAGTGTGATCACATTTAGGGTAGATGACCATACTATTAAGAGGGGTTCTTAACTAGACAATTCGGTCATTTAGTGCCACTAGGTGTTGGACTTCATGCATTGCATTTAGGCCTAGTGCACTTCAGAGAGCAAGCAAAAATATTTATGGAAAATATTTTGAGAAATGCTAACTTGGCTCTAACATATTTTGAGAAAACATTTTGAGGGTTAGCAACGCTTGCATAAGAGTGTTAGACTGCTTGTGGATTGAATTGAGAATCGAAAACGCAGCTAACGGAGGAGTTTGCCTCCTGGTGTCACCACCATGGGTGTGGCGGTGCACCAACCTAGCCTGTCCAATGACCGGCTAGATGCAGCCGAGAGCAGCAGCTTTAGGGAGATCATCGCCCCTACCTGTGTACACTGCCACTAGCATGGCGGTGCACCGTCATAGGGTGTCCGGTGCCACCGTCCCTTTTCGGCAGAGAGCAGAGGCAACCGAGGGGGCACCGCCATGGTGATGGCAGTGCACTGCCCTATTTTTCCACAGAGGGCCGGTTTCAGGGATTTTGCTAATATGGTCACCGCCACCCCTAGGGCTGTGCCACCACCATGCCATGTCCGGTGACCAACGACTAGTTTTCTAGCTGTTGGGAAGTGACCATTGGGGCACTGCCAACCTAGGGGCGGTGTGCCACTGCCGTGTCTGGTGCCCCCACGCAGACGGCTCCAAAGGGTATAACGGCTCTATTTGCTTGTGTGGCTATAAATAGAAGGTGTGGCTGGCCTTGGCCACTCTCTTCACACCTCATACACTTGTGCACAACCTTTGGAAGCTGAGAAACACACTCCATTCACTTGTTCACTTGATTTCATGATCTTGAGTGAGATTGGAGAGCCTCTAGTGCATTGCATTGAGTTGCATCATCGTGTGGCACTAGTTGGGTGATTTGAGTTGGTTGTGAGCTTGTTACTCTTGGTGTTTGCCGACACCTAGATGGCATGATGATTGGGGATCATTGAGCGGAGTTGGTGATTGTCTTCGGCTTTGATCGGTTGCTTGTGAGGGGTCTTATGCCTTTCCCAGCGGGGCACCAAAGGCAACTCTAGTAAATTGCTCATGTCATTGAGCTACCTCACTTGTGCGTAGGTTCTTGTGGTGTCCAATCGCGTCTTAGCCGCTGAACCACCAAGTGTTGGTCGACACAATGGGGACTAGCGTGCTGGCAAGCACGTGAATTGAAAGTGCATCTAGCCCTTTAGTGGGTTTTGGTTGATTCAATGACAATGCGATTATAGGTCTAACCCGCTTGCTAAGTGTGGACAGGTAATAGGTTATCTCACATGTACTTAATGAAAGCCAAAATGATGTGTTGTTGTATAAACAATCTAGTTCAAGCACAAGACAACAATGCAAATGGAATTCATGCAAAGACTTATTTATTGTGGGATTTCCATATACTATGTGAAAGGAAGCTCGTAAGAATTAATTATTGAGACATGATGGATTGCATATGGAATGGTCTCATATTTGAAGCTTGCTAAATTGAAATGAAAAATGAAACAATACAAATGAATGGATGATTCAACACAAGATGCGACCTGATGGCTTGAGATGGTGAAGATAGCAAGGAAAGGCTTTGAGGTACTAAGCAAGGGTGAAGGGCAAGCAACAGCTTGGTGGCCAAAGAACCTAGCTAGGGTGAAGTAGGAAGTACTTGCATTTAGTTGAGGTACTAATCAAGCTATGATGGTCATGTTAAATGTGGAGGATCAAATCATTATTGGAGTGTTTGATGGAAGTGACTTGATACATTTGGGATTATTCAAATTTGATGAATGGAATCAAGTCATGTGCTCAAGATGGCTATGCTCAAGTACAAAGATCAATATCAACATGTTGGCAACCTCACTTGATGAAGATTAAAAGAGACGGCATCAATTCCAAAGAGATCAACTCAAGTGGTATAAATCCATTTTTCATTTGATCTTGAGTTTAATAGGAATATCGTACTATTAAGAGGGATGCATCATGTTGATAGATAATGTTTCATAAGTGCTCAAGCAAACCCATGTGAGTTTTGGGTGTTTGAGAGTCAAAAGAGCTAACTTGTTTTTTGCTGGTCTGGTAATACCGGACGTGTCCGGTATTGATACCGGACGTGTCCGGTATTTGCCTAGCAATGGTTATATTGTTGATCTTGGGTTGGTTCGTCGGGAGTTCCGATGTGAGTCGGGAGTTCTGACGGTTGGGAGTTCCGACAATGGTCAGGAGTTTTGATGTCTCGCGCTTAACTGACTTGGAGAGTTCACTGTGGTGGTCATATCGGACGTGTTCGGTATGGACGACCAGAGGCTAACGGCTAGTTTTCAAATGCCTTGAGGGTCGAGAGGTCCGACAGTCGGAAGTTCCGGCATGTGTCGGGAGTTCCGACACCTCACTAACTTCAACTCAGTTACCTAGTTTTCAAATATGCTGAGGGTCAGGAGTTCCGACGTGAGTTGGGATCCGACGGTTGGGAGTTCCAACATTCATCGGGAGTTCCGACGCCTCACATTGTCGTTGTAACTTAGTTACCGTTGGTGCAGTGTAAGTCATACCGGACGTGTTCGGTGTGGCAACGGCTATAAAACAGCTACTTTTTCCAAGGGGGCTATAAATACCCCCAAGCCTCCACCTTTGGAGGCTACTGATTCTGCTGATACACATACACGTTTTTGAGCCTTGTCAACTCTCCCAACCCTCTCTTAGTGAGTGATTGATCAAATTTGCCAAATCAAATTATGGGTTGAGTGAAATTCAAAAAGAGAGCAATCCTACCACTTGAGCACTTGTGCATAGTGTCAATCTCATGATTTGCATTTGTTACTCTTGGACTCTTCGGTCCTAGACGGCTAGGCGTCGTCGGAGAGCACCCGAGAGATTGTGGTTGTCTCAAAAAGTTTGTAACGGTCGATTCCACCGCCTCGGAATCAACTAGTGGAAGGAGGAAAAGGAGTTGGAAAAGACTCCGGCTAGAGTGACCTTCGTGGTACCCTCTAGGGCTGACCTTCGCTGGGTCACCCGCAGCCCCCTCAATGGAGAGTAGGACTCGAACGAGTCCGAACTTCGGTAAAACAAATATCGTGTCTCAGTTCGCATTTCATTCGATATTTGTGTTGCTCTTGCTCTTGTGCAGGTTATATGTATATATTGTCATATCTAGTGGGTACCTGCAATTTGATTTGAAGTTAGAAATTGAAAGATGCAAGTTTAGGATTGTTCCACTGAAACCATGTATACCGGACACGTCCGGTATTGATCACTGTGCCAGGCTGTTCTGCCGAACACGTGCATACCAGACATGTCTGGTATTTCCTGCCTGTGCTGAATATATTCATTCTCTGTTCTAACTTTGTGTTGCAGGGTTGTAGCTTCTAGATATAATCTTTATACCTTGTATACCTTGTGGCTAACTTGTGAGGGGTGGTACTACTCTTTATTTGGAGTTTCCATTTTGGAAACTCCCTTTACTAATCGTTTCCGCATTTAAAGGTGTTAATTTTTAGAAAGACCTATTCATCCCCCTCTAAGCGGCATCCTAGGTCCTTTTAATTGGTATCAGATCTAGGTTCTCACTTAAAGCTTCACCGCCATGAGAAAAGGATGTCGATGCCTATCGAGTTGGAGCCGGTGCTTCTCCAAAATGATGGTTCAAACTTTCTACCTTGGTCAATTCATGTACTCAATGCTTTTAGGGATATTAGTCCTCTTATTGAGCATATTGTGGATGCAAGCATATCTCTTCCTATAGTTGATTGGAGCAACTACAAAAATTTGTCAAAAGAGGAAGAGATATGCGTGCAACTCAATGCTCAAGCTATTAATGTCATGTGATGATGCACTTGAGATCAAGTCAATGGAAAATGTGTCCATTGTGTCTTTATATAGCAAAGAAGCCTCATAAGACCTCAAGAGCATCGAGCCGGAGCAAGAAGTGCAAGCAGCGTATGACCTGCTATCTGCCTGCACATATCGGACGTGTCTGGTATGGCCGAGGTAGCAGAGCAGCAAGCAGCTGTTTGCAATGATGCTCAAGCCTGGTGGTGAGCAAGTGATGAGTCAACCTCAGTATCTCATGATACTCATCACTTGTGTCTCATGGCCAAGAAAAGCAAGAAAAAGAGTAACAAGAAAGATCAAGAAAAGGAGAAAGCACAAGTAGATGATCAAGATGAGAGTGATGTTGAAGTTGAAGACAACTATAACCTTGATCATCTCAACCGCAAAGACAAGTTCATCATCATGAAGATAGTTGAAAAGAATGATGAGCTTGAAGAAGAGATTGAGAAGCAAGAACAATCACTTCAAAAGCAAGAATTGTTTCTCATCTCCAAGATGGAAGAACTAAAGGCTCTAAGTGAAAGGTATGAAAAATTGTCAATTGAGCATGCTTTAGTTACTAACTCCTCTTCTAGTGTTTCACAATTAGAGAAGGAAAACTTGGAGCTCAAGGCAAGGCTAGATGAACTATCAAGCAAGTATAATGTGCTACAAGCAAACTATGTTCATCTAAAATGCTCTCATGATGAAGTAGTAGAATCAAGCATCATGCTTGAGGTAGCTCATGAGGTTGTGATCACATCGATAAAATTTTCTCAACCTCTCACACATTCACTCACTAGTACACCATCTCAATTAAATATTTCTTGTACTAATGAGTGTGCTCCTCAAGCAAGCCAATCTTCGATTGAGCTAAACCTCATAGAAAACATAGAGCTCAAAGAAGAGGTGGAAAGATTAAAGAAAGATGTGATTTGGTTGAAGGGTAAGGAGAAAGCACAACCTTCTCAAGATAACCATGATAACATGGTGAAGAAGCTTGAGAAGGGTTCAAACCTTGCTTCCTACAAAGCCCAACAAAAGAATCACATTTCAAGTAAGGCCAACACAACCAAGAGCAAGAAACTTGGAAAAAGGTTATGCTATGGTTGTGGATTATATGGACATGAATGGGCTATGTGTCCACACAAGAGTTGGGCCGACAAGGTTGAAGCCACCAATCAAAAGGCTTCTACCAAGGAGGCCAAGCAAATGAAGAGTGATGGACAAAGCGCTTGTCTCATGAGCAAGAAATTGGGGCATCCTACCAAGAAATGCCCAATGTACAAAGAGGCAAGAAAGGAAGCCCAAGTTACAACAAGAAGATGCTATGGATGCAATGAGATGGGGCACAAGGTTGATAGATGCCCATACAAGCAAAACAAGCATAGAGCAAACAAAGGCCGCATATGTTATGCTTGTAGAAGAAAGGGGCATCTAAGCTATGAATGCCCAAATGGTAACGCTCCTAAGCCAAACACATTTGTTTATAATGATATGCTTAGGAAGACCACAAATGGAGTTGGCACTAGTAAGGTGATGTGTTCACCACAAACTAGTACTAAAGCCATTTGGGTGCCTAAGCACTTATTGACTAATTCAAAAGGACCCAAAAAGAGTTGAGTACCAAAGTGTGCTTAGGTTAATGATGTAGGTACTTGGTGATGAGATGAAGGCATCGGGGTGGTTGAGCAAGCAATTTGATAATATTCACTCAATCTATCAATCAATTCTTATAATAATCTCTTATATGGTTGACCCAAAGATAATTCAATGAATATATCATATATTTCATCCTCACCATTGGTAACAAGTACCTAAACCTTATAGTATAGTCACTTTGTTTGTTTTGTGCTCAATGACTCACAAATAGGCATATTTGTGAAAAATTAAAAGTGGCTAAATTAGTTTTACTTGATAATTATCATGTTTGCCATATGGTGCTTTTAATAGCTCTCTAGTAGAGCAATTCATTTGTTGAGATGTAGGTATACAATGAATAATAAAGCTAAACGAAGAATCATAAGCAGGGAATTATTTGTTTTTGTCCTGCACCTATCAGACGTGTCCGGTATTACTATCGGACGTGTTCGGGATAGCCAGGGACAGAGAGAAAATGTTTCTGTTCTGCGTATTCCGGACGTGTCCGGTATTGAAGGAACCAGAACACTAATAGAATTACAACTGAGTCTTTGTTCCATATATTTTCATATATCCTCAATTTACTCAGAAGCTTGTGGTTTATCAAATCTAAGTGAATTGTGAGCATCTCTTAAACTCAAATTTAAATATGGCAAATTATTTGGTTGTGGTTCAAAATAGAAAATTGACTCCCAAATTCTTAATAGAATGAAGTGTTAGTTGAAAGTCATTTAAATTACTTAAAGCACTTATTTAGGGGGAGCTCAGTTTCTATTTTGCACCTTGTGGACTAAAAAACTTATCTAGCATTCTTTGTAGTCCTTTGGATGAAAAATTGATTTAGTATCTAGCATGATTATTTGGCAACTAAGGTCAACATAAAGACTATCATGCTATATATCTTCTTAGTGGTATTCTTGTGGGCTCAAGGCAAAGGTATGTCTTTACATACATGCATTGTAAGTGCATCTAAGGCCCTTTATATGTTAGAATGTGCATTTGTGTGACATAGAAGAGATATTTTTCAAAACCCATAACTAGCATGTGTAGGTGGTGTGAATTTGAAAAACTATTTGAATCTTGGTCTTTGTGACCTAGCCTTGTCATGTGATAATTATAGCTCTCCTTGATTGTTTGATTGGCTAATTACACATGACATGGCTTTCTTAAGTCCACAATCAACTATGTCTCACAATATCTCTCTCAAGTAATCAAAATCTATATATGCCAAATATTTGGAAAAGAGAAGTGATACTCATGGCATTTGGATAAGAAAAGTAATTACACCTTATTTGGATCAAGGACATACATGTTTTTGGATCAAGAAATGATAGAGAAGGGGATTGGAATTAAGTGAATGAAATTTGGAAAAAGAACAGCCAACCTGCAAAATACCGGACGTGTCCGGTATGAGCGGGATTATAAAAACGGCTGATACCCCTTCGGCCAAGTTAGGTTTTTCTTCTTCCTGCCAACCCAGCCACCTCTCCTCGACCTTCATTGGCGATTTCAAGTTTCCACCATGAAAAGGTAGAGGGGGAGATTGGATCGGAGGAGATTTGCATCAAGATCGAAGGCTCCGGGACTTGGATTTCCAATCATATCTTCATTCACTCTCTCAAGGACAACAGTCATGAGTGGAAGATAGGAGCCTAGGTCCAAGCATAGGCATGATCCAGCTTTGGAGAAGCACAAGAAGGCAAGGCAGGACATGCATCCCAGATTCAGTCAGTAGGAGCAGGGCAGTAGCAGGAGACCCTCTAGAGCCACTAGGGGTGCTCCACAGTATAGAGAGGGTGGTGATGGTGATAGCAGCCCCTCTTCTGGTGATGAAACTGAGGATTATAGACTTGAGCATAGGAAAAGGAAGAGCATTGATAGAGACTCAGATAGAGAGTCAGATGATGGTGATAGCTCTGAGGAGATAGAGGAGGAGCAGCAGGCTCCTCCAGTGCACCACCTAGGTTAGGGCATGGACTATGGCATTCTTGAAGTACATGCTCCCGTTTTACCCAACTATGTTGTCAGAGTCAACTACAAAGGAAACGGTATGACTATGAGAGCAAGAGATCAGAGGAGGATTGATCCTAGAGGTTTGCCTAGGATTCAGTATGATCATCGCTTTCATACTATGTTCCATCTGGATTATTATACTAGTGTGATACTTGCTAGGAATCCTATGGTAGCCAAGTCTCAGTGGATAGATTGGAAACATGTCAGAGAGCTAGGGAAGTCCTCTATTGACTATGCTATTGCCACTTGTCAGCGCACAGGTGTATACATGCTCATGGAGTTTGTGCATGATTGGAACTCTGAAGTCATTGCACAGTTTTATGCCACTCTATTTGTGGAAGAGGAGCCAAGGCGTATGCATTGGATGCTTGAAGGCCAGTGGTACAGTGTTGACTATGACACCTTTGCAGCTTTTCTTGGCTTCTCAGAGGAGGACCTTCAGAGAGACAGGATCCACACAGAGTAGGTGTTACCTCCTGAGCAGCTCGCCTACATGTACCCACCCGGAAGTGAGCGAGGAGCAGTGGGGAAGGTTCTAGGTCTTCACCTTACCTATAGATACCTAGACAAGATGTTCAGGAAGACCATTGGCTGCAAGGGAGGAGACAAGGGCAACATTGCAGATTATTCCAGGAACCTGCTCCATAGGATGACACCTGATGCACAGCCATTCAGTGTGTTTGACTTTATTTGGTCAGAGATCAGGAGTGTGGGAGAGAGGCCCCTCAAGGGCTGTGGATTTGCACCTTACATCATGTTTATGATTGAGAAGGTCACATGACACACATTTGAGTATGACAAGAAGCATAAAGTCCTAAAGATTGTAGATGACTTGACAGAGATTGGGGTATCTCCAGCAGGACCAGGAGGAGGAGGAGCAGCACTAGAGGTAGATTCACCTACAGGTGGTGCAGTAGCTGGACGAGCTTCTCCTCTACCACATGCTCCTTCACATTCTTCTTCACATCGCCTCAGTCCTCCTTCTCCTATTCGCAAGATGTTCAGTGCTATCTTTGGGATGTGCAAGAACATACGGACCTATTAGCAGAAGGAGAGGGAGGCTAGGAGGAAGGACACTCGGACACTAAAGCAGATTGCTTCTAGACTTGAGCTTGATCCTCCTAGGTCTCCACTATCAGATAAGGTAGCTAATGAGCCTGAGACTGAGGAGCAGCAGCAGGGCAGGTACGACGCAGAGTTTGCTGAGTTCCTTCAGCGATAGCAGCAGCAACAACAGGCTCCAGTGCACCCTGACACTTTACCACTACAGGCTCAGGTGCCTACTCACTCTCAGCCATGTCCCAGTGCTGCAGACGAGTATGCTTTAGACTGGTGGAGTGACCTCACGGGTAGTTTCTATGACCCATCTGGTGCGGGTGGTTCTCGTCCAGCTGGTGCTACACGCTCAAATGATGAGGATGCTGGTAGAGATGAAGATGATGATGAGTGATCACAACTGTCAAATATAGCTTGCAGCCCCTTTGTCCTTAGTATGTCACTGTTGGACCTTTGTGGTGATAGATGACAAAGGGGGAGAGAGACTGATTAAAGCTTTAGAATATTTGTTTCATTTGCTTATCTTTGTACCTGAAGATATGTACTGCAGGCCATAGTTTTTGATTTTTGAGCTTCATTGATGTATCTTGAGTTTGAGATAGATTGTATCATGTGAGAGATGAGACTTATGCTTTATCCATGTATCTCTTGAGATATAATCTTCATTTTTTTATATATTAGTGGCTTGTGGACTTGAGAAAATATGTAATGAGTGCTATGTGTGACATACATGTGTTATATTTATTTTCATAAGGACTATGCATGCTAGAATGAAAATATTTGATGTGATGTCTTTATATTTATTCTTGTGTGATATATCTTATCATATGCATCACGATTTTACTTTGTCACACACACATGCACCCCACGGACACAATGATTTAGGGGGAGTCTCCTATATGTTTTAGTATGTGCAATTGACATTTGAGGCCATTTTATGAATTCCAATCAAAAGCACATATTAAAGGGGAGTCTCTCATAAATCATTGAACCCAAAAGTCTAAATGTTTATATTCTTTTGTAAGCTTTAATCAAGTTATCATCAATCACCAAAAAGGGGGAGATTGAAAGTGCATCTAGCCCTTTAGTGGGTTTTGGTTGATTCAATGACAACGTGATTAAAGGTCTAACCCGCTTGCTAAGTGTGGACAGGTAATAGGTTATCTCACAGGTACTTAATGAAAGCCAAAATGATGTGTTGTTGTATAAACAATCTAGTTCAAGCATAAGACAACAATGCAAATGGAATTCATGCAAAGGCTTATTTATTGTGGGATTTCCATATACTATGTGAAAGCAAGCTCATAAGAATTAATTATTGAGACATGATGGATTGCATATGGAATGGTCTCATATTTGAAGCTTGCTAAATTGAAATGAAAAATGTAACTATACAAATGAATGGATGATTCAACACAAGATGTGACTTGATGGCTTGAGATGGTGAAGATAGCAAGGAAAGGCTTCGAGGTACTAAGCAAGGGTGAAGGGCAAGCGACGGCTTGGCGGCCAAAGAACCTAGCTAGGGTGAAGAAGGAAGTACTTGCATTTAGTTGAGATACTAATCAAGCTATGATGGTCATGTTAAATGTGGAGGATCAAATCATTATTGGAGTGTTTGATGGAAGTGACTTGTACATTTGGGATTATTCAAATTTAATGAATGGAATCAAGTCACATGCTTAAGATGGCTATGCTCAAGTACAAAGATCAATATCAACATGTTGGCAGCCTCACTTGATGAAGATTAAAAGAGACGACATCAATTCCAAAGAGATCAACTCAAGTGGTATAAATCCGTTTTTCATTTGATCTTGAGTTTAATAGGAATGTCGTACTATTAAGAGGGATGCATCATGTTGATAGATAATGTTTCATAAGTGCTCAAGCCAACCCATGTGAGTTTTGGGTGTTTGAGAGTCAAAAGAGCTAACTTGTTTTTTGCTGGTCTGGTAATATCGAACGTGTCCGGTATTTGCCCAGCAATGGTTATATTGTTGATCTCGGGTTGGTTCATCGGGAGTTCCGACGTGAGTCGGGAGTTCCGACGGTCGGGAGTTCCGGCAATGGTCGGGAGTTCCGACGTCTCGTGCTTAACTGACTTGGAGAGTTCACTGTGGTGGTCATACCGGACGTGTCTAGTATGGATGACCAGAGGCCAACGGCTAGTTTTCAAATGCCATGAGGGTCGGGAGTTCCGACGGTCAGAAGTTCCAGCATGCATCGGGAGTTCCGACACCTCACTAACTTCAACTCAGTTACCTAGTTTTCAAATATGTTGAGGGTCGGGAGTTCCGACGGTCGGGAGTTCCGACATTCATCGGGAGTTCCGACGCCTCACATTGTCGCTGTAACTTAGTTACCGTTGGCACAGTGTAAGTCATACCGGACGTGTCCGGTATGCATACTGGACGTGTCCGGTGTGGCAATGGCTAGTTTTTCCAAGGGGGCTATAAATACCCCAAGCCTCCACCTTTGGAGGCTGCTGATTCTGCTGATACACATACACATTTTTGAACCTTGCCAACTCTCCCAACCCACTCTTAGTGAGTGATTGATCAAATTTGCCAAATCAAATTGTGGGTTGAGTGAAATTCAAAAAGAGAGCAATCCATCCACTTGAGCACTTGTGCATATTGTCAATCTCGTGATTTGCATTTGTTACTCTTGGACTCTTCGGTCCTAGACGACTAGGCGTCGCCGGAGAGCACCCGAGAGATTGTGGTTTCCTCGGAAAGTTTGTAACGGTCGATTCTGCCGCCTCAGAATCAACTAGTGGAAGGAGGAAAAGGAGTTGGAAAAGACTCCGGCTAGAGTGACCTTCATAGTACCCTCTAGGGCTGACCTTCGCTGGGTCGCCCGCTGCCCCCTCAACGGAGAGTAGGACTCGAACAAGTCCGAACTTCGGTAAAACAAATATCGTGTCTCAATTCACATTTCATTCGATATTTGTGTTGCTCTTGCTCTTGTGCAGGTTATCTGTGTATATTGTCATATCTAGTAGGCACCTGCAATTTGATTTGAAGTTAGAAATCGAAAGAAGCAAGTTTAGGATTGTTCCACTGAAACCGTGTATACCGGACACGTCCGATATTGATCACTGTGTCAGGCTGTTCTGCTGAACACGTGCATATCAGACATGTCCGGTATTTTTTGCCTGTGTTGAATATATTCATTCTCTGTTCTAACTTTATATTGCAGGGTTGTAGCTTCTAGATATATTCTTTATACCTTGTATACCTTGTGGCTAAGTTATGAGGGGTGGTACTACTCTTTATTTGGAGTTTCCATTTTGGAAACTCCCTTTACTAATCGTTTCTGTATTTAAAGGTGTTAATTTTCAGAAACGCCTATTCACCCCCCCTCTAGGCGGCATCCTAGGTCCTTTCATGAACCTTGGGAGAAAAATCACTTGTCTCTTGCCATTGGTATTCTCTCGGTGATTGTATTGGTGATCTTATTGTGATTGGTTCATCCCTCTACACGGCGATATAAACGTCCCACTCACTCCTTTACTTACTTGCAAAGTAGTTGTAATAAACTCATTAGTGTAATTAGTTTTGAGAGCTTATTTTACTTGCTAGCTTAGTATCACCTAGTGGAGCTCTTTAGTATAGCATGTTTGAGAGCTCTTAGTGAGTAGTGATGTAGCCATTGTTTGTGTCTAGTGATCATAGCAACTAAAATTGTTGAATAGATGGCTTGCAACCCTTGTAGAGCTAGAGCAAAATTGCATTTCGCCTTTTAGGTTACTAACCACTTGCTCTAGTGTGTTTATAGAAAGTTTTTATAGGCTATTCACCCCCTCTAGCCATTTAGGACCTTTCACCTTGACAGTTAAAGGTTGCCAAGGAAACAACTATTATCTTGCTGGTTTGGAACATTTCCTTGGCGATAGGTTCACGGGAGGGCGGCGGCACATTGCTGGGACCTGGAGCAGCCAATGTTGCTGGTATTCGGGAGGAGTGCCCGTAGTCATGCCCCGGGGATGTAGGCTTCGGTTAAACCTCGTTAACAAACATCTTGCCTCTGGTTTCGTCTATAATCTTGCATATTCGTCTCGGTAGATCTAATTGACTCTTTTGCACGTGGAGATTGACAGACAGCTTGCTACTGTGGGGGCTAATTTCTAACTGTTCATCGTTTGTGACACAGGAGCAACATTAGCAACTGCTGTGAAAGCAGGCAATTAGATACTGAAAACATTTAGCCAAGGTGTACTTGTGAAATGCAGAAGCTGTCATGTACTTATACTAGTATGTTACTGCACATGAGTGCAGTTCTTCATTAATTACAATGCACATAAAGCTCTCATAAAATGCTTTCTGTGAGGAGCCAATGATCACAACAACAATTGCAGTGGACAATCAAGCTAGAAATCAGGGTGGAGCAACAGGACAATACGATCTCAGAAGGTGACAAGGAAATAATTGAAACAAAATACGAAGTAAAACCAATAATTTGAAGCTAATAGTGAGGTTCAGTTCGCAGCCTTGTGGCCAAGCACTTCATCATAGCAATTAAGCTAGAACTGATGCCAGACTAATATTATTATCAGCAATGTATCCCTTTGACTAGAACAAACATTGTAATAAGCATGCATCAACAACTGTTTTTGCTTCCACAAGTGCTCATTTGGATGCATTGAAGTTTGATAGAAAAAACTCGTGAGATGTATCGACACATAGCTAACAGCACAATAATGCTTTGTTGACTGATACTTTTTGGCAAGTCTATCAGGTTCTACAGGTATAAAACAATGACAAACAAAGAAGATAGACGACACCAGCTCCATGAACTTGAGATGCTCAATATCTTCCTATCGGTGTGATTACCAGCAGACCTATTGTTTTTGGTTCAGTTTAAGCTTGGGTCTGCCACAGGCTTGTCATCACTTTTTTCGAACCAAGGAGACCCCATTTCTATTAAAGCAAACAGAAATACAAGAGTTTGATGCGATCAAGACTAAAACAAGAGAGATGAAATAGGGACAAGAGTAAAGCAGCCCTGACCAAAACAGATGGCAACGGCTACGCTACAATTCCTTCAAGAAAGGCAACGAGTCACATGCACCCCAGGCCAAAGTTATGACTTACAGACCAAGCATGTAACAACCCAAAAATCCATACACCAAAAATACCAACTACAATTTTTTTTTAAAACTCCCATGTGTTGATGAGTGTCATGTATAGAAACCCAACCTAAGAGATACATTAGGTCTAACCCCAACCCAAGTCAACACATAAGCATGGCATAACTCTTGGCATAAACATGTGATTAAGTTGCCTAAATAAATGAACCTTGCATGCATACTAATACCACTTGTGATTTGGATTCTTTTGCCTTATGTGATGTTTAACTAACTTACTTACTATATATGATTAACCCTAACCAAATTGGCAACAAATAAAAGAGGAAGGAAAGAAGAGGGAGCAGCAGCAGCCCAGGCCTACTCGGGCTTGCGAGCCGGCCCAACATCGCCGCCCGCACGCACACAGCCGCTGACAAGCCGAGCCCGCTCGTCAGCCATCACGCGCAGCACGCAACCACATCGCACCAAGCGCCTGACGACCCGACCCCGCTTGTCAGCACAGTAGCATCTTCTTCCTCCCCACGCCAACCTCTCCCACGCGACCGGGAGCCGACCAGCGTGGTAGGCGCGGGCCCAGGGTCACGCAAATCGCATGACCTTGTTCCCCCTTGCGCCGCGCCTACGCAACCGCACGAGAGCCGTCGGATGCGCCGCACGTATCACCACCGCCGATCGCCGTCCGCCATTGGAGCCCTTGGAGCTCGGCTATAAAAGCCAATGACCGTGAGCCCTAACCCTCAGCCCGTTCGCCGCCGCCGCTGGTGGCACAGCACCACACAGCGTCAAGCCGAGAGAGAGGGAGGAGGGAGAAGCAAGGAGGAGAAGGAAGCTACGGCAGGGAGGACCTCGCCGGAGCCAGGAGCGCCGCCCCGATCAGCTACAGCGACATAGCTGCTCGGCACGGCACTGCATCGCCTCATCACGGCCTCACCTCGCCACCACACCGCCATCCTACCGCCACGAACCCTACGATGAGCCATCTTGCTGAGACCACCTCCCTAGCCAAATGGAACGTGCACCGCCATGATCGAAACCTTGCTGAAGCTTCGAGCTCCGGCCTAGCCCAACTGGTTAGCTAGGGAGACCGCCATGGCCACACTTGCCGAGACCCAGGACGCGCCGTGCACGCTGCCATCAGCCAAAAGGAGGACCCCAGCCATGACGAGAGTCACACCGCTCTCACCTTAGCCGAGGAAGAAGCCCACCAGAGCCCTGCGTTGCCGCACTGCACCTCGTCGGAGCGCCACCGCCTCTGCTTTGCCCCCATCACCGTGACCGGAGCCACTGGGAGTACCAGGAGCTCCTCCGACACGCTCACCGTTGCCATAGAAGCACCGTGGAGCTCACACGCTCTTCCAACTAGGCTCTCGCTACCACTGCAGCCCTGTCCATGCACACCGACGAACCCACGCCGCCGTTCACCGTGGCCGGGACCCTATGAAGCCCCAGCTGCCACCTTGACCCCACCGCTGCACTCACCGAGGCATGGGGAAACTATTGCCTACCCTAATCGGACGCTAGCGCCGTCACGGGAGCTCGTCGGTGACCTCACCGCCGGCGGGAGCCCCGTCGGGGAAGAGAAGGGGATTTTCCCATCACCGAGCTCCGACCATGACCTCGCCGACCATGACCACGCCGACCACGTCCCGAGCAGCTCCGCCGAGCAGCTCCGACCATGACCTCGCCGACCACGACCACGCCGACCACGTCCCGAGCAGCTCCGCTGAGCAGCTCTGACCACGACCTCACCGACCACGACCTCGCCGACCACGTCCTGAGCAGCTCCGCCGAGCTCCGACCATGACCACATCGTGCACGTGAACCAAACCCTAGGAAGGAGTAAGTGGACCTAGTCCTTCATGGACCGGCTCTGCGGTCTATGGACCAACGCAGGCAGGTTCACCATGAACCGTGTCTCACCTGCGCCCGTGGACCATGGCCCGTTAGTGACCTAGTATGACGACGTGGCCGCACTAGTGCGCGCCACGTGGCAGGCAAAGCCCAGCCCGTATCTAGGCCCAACCGGCCCAGTTTGGACCCGGCCTGTATTGACCATTGACCGGTCAACGTTGACCGTTGACCGGGGCCACATGTCAGTGACACCGCCATGCGGACCCCACCTATCAGTAGCTGATGACGTAGATAACGTCATGCTGACATCGGCATACCACGTGGACCAGTCATAGCGTCACACGTGTCAGCCCAGGATTAATTCAGCCTTTTTCCATTTTCAGAGATGATTTAAACTTCAGAAATTCATAACTAATTCATACGACCTCAGAAAAATACGAAACTAGGACCAAAAGTCATCTAAAATTGAGCTTTACACAATGAACCTATGTTTGAGTGCATTTGGTTCTTGTGAATTTTCATTGCTTCTTTATGCTATTCTATAGATGTCGCTAATGCGACTATAATTCGATCGTATGCAGACTCAGAGGAGAACCAGACGGACGTGGACCGAGAGTACCGTGAGGAGTATGAAGACGACTACACTGAAGGTGCCACATCCCACCCAATCTCGTAGCACCTATTACGCATGGCTAATATAGGACTGCTATTGCTTTACTTTACTGTTATAATCATACTATGATAGGACTTGCATGGTAGTATGCTTACTTGATGGCCTTTACCTTGACGCAACCTTACCCCTGCATACCCTGCTATTAGGCTAGACACACGCTTACTGCTATATTTCATTGCTTATACTTCTACTACGCTTATACTACATTAATGCGTGGTGGAAACTGGTGTTATCTGGACTATGGGGAGAGTGCTGCGTGTGTGACTTGGGTGTGTGGAGGGTGAGGGTTGTGTCGACCAAGTTGGAGTATACGATGAGCCTGGGGCAAGTCTTGCCATGGGGTGCTACCTGGGCACCCTTGGAAATGGATACCTGTGGTGGGTAAATAGTATATGAGGTGGCCTGGGTGTGAACCTGTGATGGGAGGAGCCCGGGGTGGAGGTGCTGTGGTGGCACGATAAACGAAAACCCTGATGAAGACATTCTGGCTTGGTCAATCCCTAAGGACTTACTAGTACTCAGACTCACCGGGAATCCTTTACATCCCACTCGCCCTATATGGTGCGGGACGGTCGGACTACTTGGTAGAACAATGCCACTACTGCTAGGCGAACATGTGCAAGGAGGTACGGGGCGCGCAGTTTCCCCCACACCATTCCGAGACTTTAGGAGGCCTTGTGGACTTGGCTCTTGACATCCGAAGGGCCCCGGCTCTGTCTACGACTCACAGTATCAGCCATCCCAGACTAGACTTGGGATGTTCCAGGGCTGAGAGGTAGGGTGGCATCGTTCTAGGCTAGCAAGCGGTCGAAATCTGCCTAGACGGGGCACCGTCGAGGATGGCTATCTTGTGGGTATGTAAAACCTCTGCAGAGTGTTTGGTTGATCGATCGATACATATGCCGACTTGTCGGTTATGGACCTTTCCTGGGTTTCGCTTAAACTAGATAATGAGATGAGTCCTTCTCTTCTTTCCCCGAGAGAGAGAGTCGGTCGTAGCCAGGGGCTACGGGCCTTGAGACAGTGCCAAGAGGGAGTTGGCCTGTCGACTGAGCGATAGTATGGTGATGGTGTGGAGACGGTGGTATATCGATCCCAGGATCGAAACCTGGCTCTGGAAAGGGAATGGGGTGGAATGTGTGTGGGAATGGTGTTAAAACTTGACCAACTATTATTATATACTTGATATGCTAAAACATAGGAAACCCCAGCCTTATAGGTTCCTTTTTTATTATATCCAACTTGCATCCAATTTCCACGAAGCAATGCTCATAGGGTGGGAGTGGCCAGTACAAATCGTACTGATAAATTTTGGCACACAGGTTCTGCTAAGGAGTATAGCTCCGAGGAGTTTGACGGTTGAGGGGTTCGTGCCTACGCTCAAGTTTGACGATCTTATCTACAAGCTGTTCTAAATGAATGCTACTTTTGATTCCGCCAATGCGGCGATGTAATAAATTATGTAATTCCGCACTATTTGTACTCTGATATTATCGTTGTATGGATGTGGTATTCGACTGGAAATTTAGGTAATATGATCTACAACGGTCTTATTACACTTCGACTCTGTGGATTTCCCTTCGTGGAAATCAGGTCGTTTCAAAGCACATAGTTTGACAGAAAACCTTCCCAAAAACTGCCAGAACTCATTGTGACCACTTCTTCAGTATCGGCCACACAACTGACTTCAGTAATGTTCCCCTTCAACCTCAGCTCCTGGGCATCTTCTACATTGTCATTACTTTTGTCCTTGGTGTTCTCCACATGGCCTGGTGAGATGGTTAGTGTGCAAAGAGCAGTTGATGTTGCAATATTATCGAAGTTGAGGTTAGGAATCTCAACGGAAGGTGGGTTACTTGGCACTGGAGGAAGCATTGGGGTACTTGGGGAGCGTGATATTAGGAAAGGAACAAGTAACCTGATATTAGAGTTTCTATCAGTGACTTACCAAAAAGTAGCCTATAGTTATTCTTCTAACACAGAAATTGGCAATTTACCTGCACATGCAATTGTGCCCCTAGTTTTGTCCACATGAGATCTTGCAGTATTGTAGAATTTGAGGTTACGGATCCCAGCAGAACGCAGTAAAAGCAACAAGTAACCTCATATTAGTCTATAGTTTGTTCTTTTAGCACAAAAGTTATCAATTTACCTGGACATGCAACTGATTTCAAACTAGCAGTGCTTACTCACGGCTTGGGAAACAGGAGCATCAGCAACATATGTAAAAGAATTAAAGACAATTACCAAGTGCAAAGCCATATATTTAAAAATGATACTTATATAACCGTGTAGATAGAAGGTTTGTTCAGGGTTGAAGATGATTTATGATCAAATAATCAAATATGCTTATGGAGGTTTTAGACACTAACATGTAACTTTGTTCCTCTCATATGGCAATACTAATCCCACCATTATACTAATTGTTGTCTGAGCACAATTAGTAGGGAAACAAAAAAAATTATCTTGCCTAGAGCTGTATGAATCTTGTCTTTCACAATGACCCCAATGGCAGGATTAGAGATATCGCACGGAGATCACTAACTAAAGAAAAGATATCATATATGGAGTTGTTAATGTTTGTTAGAAGGTGGCTTCTCTGGGTTCTTCTCAAATTAAGGGGAGTAAGCTCACTATTAGCAACATTAGCTTGTTTTCTCTTTGTATTTTCATCCATGCTCCTGCTTCGGTTCCACTCCAATTATAGAGTTGAAGAGTTCTTGGGCAAACAAAGTGAGGTTGGTGCATTTATTGCCACCTACATGAGCCACAACCATACTTCTAACACTATTCTGAACAGGCACTCTATTTTGGCACAACTTCACTGTGCCAATATAGTCATTCTGCATTTACAACTTTCCCTTCAATATTTGACATGAAGCGCCAAGCAATAGTACTTCCAAGATTATACATATATAGAAAACAAAATAAGATTACGTATATGCATATTTATGTGTCTGTGTCCATGTGTCCAAATAATACAAACCTTATTTCATTTGAAAAATGGAAGACCATATAGTCCTTAACAACATACTAGGTATTAATATTCGTGAAATTTTTCCTTCATAGAAGTAGTCACATATGGACTGTATCTCCTTGTTGAGCTGTAAGGAGTTCACACATTGGCTTGTTGTTGCACCCAAAGGCACTATGCTGCTTTGCAAACATGATTCAGCTTCCACAAAACCATTGTTGGCATCCGTCTGTATGTTGAACAAATTTACTTTGTGCATATGCTCCGCTGTAAGATCCTTCCCATCTTATGGCATATAACTCTTCAAATATCCCTTAGATCGTTTCATCTATTTTGATTGATGAATTCCATTACTGTTGTTTCATGTTCGGAAATAGCCTGGCCCTAATACACACTAAATTGAGGACCCATAGTTAAGACATACCAACTCACTCGCTTTTTAATTTATAGTTACTAAGTGCAATGGATCCTTTTGATGACCAAGCCGCCTCTCTCAGTTCTGTGTGGCATAGCCTAACAACAGATGAAGCTACCTTCTGGGTGGTAGAGACTACCAACAGATAAAGCCGACTTCTGGGTGGCAGAGCCAAACTATGATGAAGCATAGATGCTTGTGATCCGAGGTGGTAGAGTTAACCTTTGCTGGATCATAACTTATGCACTAGTAACTAGAAATTATATGACCTAACCGAGAGACTAGCACTTATTCAAGAAGACGCTCTTTATTACTATGCCAAAATATTACACAAGACACGCTCTTGGATATCCTAGCATTCACCTCACTTACACCTTCCCTTCTCACTTCTAACATGCTCTTGGATGGATGTCATGGAAAATGAGGGGTGCCTTTATTTATAGGCGAAAGATAACACGTGTCCCCCTTCTAGAAGCTTCTCAGATAAATATCTATATTCTACATTGTTCTAATATTTTCGTGGTGCTAACATCTAGTGGCTTCATACAAAATATCAAGCATTGTGAGTTGTGTGGAAGGTTCTACAAGGTTTGCATTGTTATCTTCAACATTTTACTATAAGGGTCTCTACAGAAAAAGGAATTCAACAAGTAAAAACACAATACTAATGAAGTCAAACAACTTAAGGCTATGTTCGGTTCACAGGGGTTAAATCCCTGAGAGGATCAAATCTAGGGAGGGATTTAGTGGATCCCTCCCATGTCACTCAATCCCTTTTGGGGTTAAATCCCTTCTTTCCCATTCCCTCTCTATAAAAATAGTGTTCGGTTATAATCCCTGTCTTTCCTGGTTCTCAAATATAGTATGCATGTACACATACATACACTGATCATCAGATAAGACAATGAATTGAACATGACAAGAACATTGATCTAGAAAATGAGCAAATAAATAAAAACCATAAAAAACAGATAGGAGTAGTCTTGAGAAAATAGTTAACCATGCAATAAAGTATTTGTTCCAATCATGGACGACTTAGCAGCCGCAGATTTAATCCCTAACATCATCTAGCACACCTATCTAGAAGACCACATTCCAAAAGTTCAGTATGATCATCATGATATATTACAACAGCTGCATGGACATTCACGCATATAAAAAGGCCTAGACAAGGTGTAAATGTGCTAGAGATACTTGTGTCTTGTCCCTCACAGGATGTTTTGTTTGCCTAGGAACTGCTTAAGCCATAGAACCCTGTCCTCATAAGATATTTGCACAAAAGCTAGAATAGGGCCTTTGTTTTCTACAAAATATCAGAGCTCAAACATCAATTGCTCCCTTGTGAATCCAGGAATGTTCATTACATGCTCATAGATGCTTGGGCATGCTTTAGCGTGGACTATTGACTTCACAACATTAGTAAACCCTTCTTCATTGTCCACAAATTGCCTTCTCTTCTTGGTAGGTGTTTGTCCCTTGCCGCCTTCTTGTGTGAACTCAGTCTTCTCAGCATTAGGGCTTTATACGGCTGTCCCAGTGCTTTTATTGGATCCAATGGTGAATAGCGCGGTTGCGACACTGTTACCAAAGATGATTTGCATTGGCATATAGTTGACGATTGGCCTATTGAGAAATTTTGTATCCTTTGGGAAATTAGATGCATTATTCACTGAATATTGGATATGAAAGTTTGCGGAAACATGAATGCCATGAAAATAATAAGGACATACTTGCACATATTCCACATACTGAGACTCCCCAAGCGTGACCATGTAGCATGAAACCTGAAATTTCATCAGTCCATTGGAACTTTGCTAGTCCATGTGCCTGAGCATGAGGTGGGACCTTAACAACATCAGGTTGGTCCTGTACATTGACCATAGGCACTAGTTATACACATGAGGTTATAAGATAAACTTAACAACAAATAGGGGTCAGAAGGATGCTAAGTCATCTAGCCTGGAGGACCTACATTTTAATAACTTACCAGAATGTGGTAGAATACAAAGGCTAGACAGAGCTGTCGCCACATGCTGATTACCACCACAAATAATCCTTGAGGGTAAGATGCAACATAGATAACCTATAGTCTATACACCATATCTAGACAATTAGCTAATCTTGGCCATGAGATAGACTACAACACTCACTATTAGGAGTGATAGTCATATGCAAAAGATGTTCTGCAACTATTCTAACAACCAGTACACAACTAAGTCTACACTAACAAGCCAATCAATACAACAAGAATATTGCACATGAAATGTGGTGCAAAGGCTCAACAAGTGAATTTAAGAGATGAAAGCATGGATGAGAGGAGATGAAAGACACAAGTGTCAGGCAAAGGTATATCAATGGGTCTTTGTCTTTCACCTTCCATAAGGTGATAGAGAATATTAAATGGCTGGGTTGATAAGTTAGATAGCCTTTCTATAAAGAGGGACAATAAATCGGTTGCTAATATAGTTATCTAGTACCACTTGGTGAGATCAAACAATGCATATGCATTATCATCAAGTGGCATGGTGAGAACAAAGTGAAAACCTTTGGAAAATATTTTGAAAATGCTAACTCAGTGGTAAAGGTGTTTGTCGTCCCGTGGGAGACCTATTGGAGTTAGCCATTAGAAATTGTTTGAGAAAAGGAGCTGAGTAGACATTTTTAATACTCATCGAAACTCTCTAGTGACCCACGGATAGGAGCACAGGAGTTTTCAGCTGCTTATTGGCTCGCCAGATCGTCCATTGCTGCTCTCTGGTGGTTGGTCACCACAGATTAGAGCACAACCCGTGCACTGTGCATTTTTAGCTGATGAAATCTAACTCCCGGTACAGTAGGAGTGCTATAGGCACCAGGGCTTTAGGCTTTGATAGACAACTGTGAGAGGGCCCATGAGAAGTTTGAAATAGGGCACCAGAGCTCTCTGCTGCACCCACTGGAGCTTAGCACTAGAGCATTTATACATAGGGCAATGTTTCTGCGTGTGGCGGCTTTTGTGCTTATTGAAGTTGTTAGTGATCACCGGAAGCCAACCATTAGAACTTAGAGTTCTACAACGACTAGTTCTGACAGTGTGTAGTGACCATTGAGGATGCTTCGGTGGTGGTCTACGATGACCCACCGGAGCTCTCATGTGGTGTCGTTTTCAGCCCACTAAGTTGGTAACGGCTAGTTTCTTGGGAGGGGCTATAAATAGAATATGTGGTCGGGCAAGTTAGAACGCTTGAACTCCCTTGCTAATACTCACATACATTAGAGCTCAAGAAACACCTCCACTCACATTTGCTTGATAGAGATTGCATTTTTTGTGAGACTGGAGTGATCTAATGCTTTTTCTTTGAGAGATAGCATCTAGTACACTAGAAGATTATGTTGGTTGTGGTTTATCTTGTTACTCTTGGTGATTGCCACCACCTAGATGGCTTGGAGCAGCGGTTCCCTGTTGAAGCACTCAATTCAAGATTGTGAGGTGCTTCAGAGTTGATTGTAAGGGCCCTGGTTCATTCCCTGCAGGAGAGGCGAAGAAACACTCTAGTGAAAATTGAGGGTTGGATAACCACCTAGTGATCGAGATGCTCAAGATCAAGCGCTCATGTTGGAGCCAACCTTGCGGCGTTCTTGAGTTAGATAAAGGTTTGGTGACCCTTGGGCTTGCCTCAACGTCAACGTAGGTAACTAGCAAGTCATCGAAACATAGGGATATATCTTGTGTCTTCCTCTTGTGGTATTGATTTCAACACTCTCTTGTGCTTTAAATTATGTTGTTCAATTCATAGAGTAGTAGGGATATTATTAAGACTTATCATCCTAGAGTGCAAACCTAGCTAGTTAATCAATTCTAGTGACTTAGCTCAGTTGATCTGTTGATCACCCTAGGCTTGCAAGACATAGCTAGAAGTAGTGGTGATTAGGGCATCCTTTGTGTGCAACCTTTTATCTAGTGTTGTGCTTGCTATAGAATTTTTTTAATTAGGCTATGCAACCCTCCCCCTTAGTCATCCGAAGATCTTTACACTAGGCCCAAAAGAGTGACGGGAAAGAAATCTAAGGCAACAAACACAGCAACAACTACAAGGTACTCCATAGTCCATCCACCCAACAATCACAAATTAAAGGTACGTACTCCATCCATCCAAGTTTCACATACCGTTTTGGCTCTAGAAAATATATCCAATGAGCAGCTGCATGCCTCCAGTGCTGTACTGCTGTCCCTCGCGTCCTGCATGCAGCATGCACTCGTTCGCGTGGGAGTCTAGCACGCGCCAGGCGTCGCGGACTGTGCGGGATTTGCTGCAGAGCGTGGAAGCAGAATTGTTTCTTGAGGCTATGAGTATAAATAAGGACGTTCCTGACGCGCATCGGCATCACCTCGTAGGTTGCTCGTGCTCCGCCGGGCAAAGTACGTGTGCCCAAGCTCGCCTCCGCGTGCCCGCACGTCGCCTTGGCACGCCGCGCGAGCGAGCCAACGCTGGTGCCCTGCGTCTCGCCTCCCCGCGCCGTATCAACATGTCGCGCGCAGCGGCTCTCCTCCCACTGGCTCGACGCGGCTGCCGCCGGCCATTCCGAGCGCTTGTGGTTTGGACAGATTAACCGAGAGAAACAAATGACGGAGAAAAAAGGCAGGCGGTGGCAGACATCTTGATTCGCTGAGGAACAAGAGTGTCCACCGTCCACGCGTGTTTGTATAGTGGTGTAGTTTCCATACAAGTTTCTTGCTTTCTTGCTGACGTAAAAGAGGTAGAATCGACAGGACCGGCCGTGCGTGTCCGATGCCGATCGGACAAAGTGAGACAGGGGAACGAGAGTAGTTATCAGAGAGGAAGGAAAAGAAGGGGGTGGGAAAGGAATGCAAGAGAACGCTATACTAGTACAGTAGCGTACGCGTACTATAAATATTGCGGCGAGTCTTCACCAGCCGATTTCTCCAACTCCGAGGAAATCAATTGAATCCCCAAGCCGAAGCGCGTTCCGGCGACGGCGGCGCGGAGTACCCCTGCGTGAGGCGGTACCGCCACCGGCGGCTCCTCACCTTCCTCTGGCTCCAAGGCTTCAGAGCCACCCACGGATCGTACGTCCCTTGGTGGATTGCCTGCTTGCTTGTTGTACGTCTTCGATCATTGATGTCGCTGCGTGCGTGCAGGATGCTGAGCCAGTCGGACGCCATGCATGTGGGTGCCGCACCTGAAGCAGTTCATGCTGCGTGACCAATGGCAAGACGCCAACCGCTACCTCTCCCGCTTCCTCTCCCTGACGCGGGACACCAGGCGCGTCCCAACTAAGGATGAAAACGGTCGGAAATGGTCGAAAAACTTCTAAATTGTTTTCTACTTTTACATTTGAAATATGAAAACAAAAGCGAAAACGGTAAAATCGGACACGAAAACGAACACGAACTTACGAATTATCGAGAATTTCGAAAACGAACCAATTCGAGCGGATTTATGTCGAACACGGTCGATATACGAAAACTCAATACGAAATACCGACCCGTAAACCAAGTGCATGACTAAGTGCATACATGATCAAGTTCAAGTGCATATAATAATTAACAAGTGCATATTATAGAAACATGAACTCGAACCGAGTCAGAATAATTTTATTAATCTTTTTAGAATAGATGTAGTATTTTATTTTAAAGATTTATTCAGATTTTTCTTTTGAGTAACAAAGATTTATTCGGCTGATGCAAAAACTATCAAATGATTGACTTTGCAGGTGGGGGTTAAACCGATGAGCTTGATGGGCTATGGCCCAGGTGGGCTTTCGTGTAGATGCTGCTGGTTTCCTGACATTTAGCACCATCTTGTGAGGTGAAGAGAGATGAGGCTGGGCGCCGTCTATAAGAGAGGGCAGCTGGCCACCAGTAGAAAGAACGCAGCTGCGTGGTGAACAACCTGTAATTGAGCTGTATGACCTGTGCAGTTGGCCAAATTCGGTTTAAACCGAATTTTCAATTCGGAATATTTCAAATTAAAAGTAGAAAAGTAGAAAACGGTCGAAAAATGTCTAAACCGTTTTCTACTTTTACATTTGAAATACGAAACATCTGAAATGCAAAAGCAAAAACGGTAAAGTCGGACAAGAAAATGCGGATTCGATCGGATTAAATATAGAAAACGATGCGGTTCGGTTCGGGATATTTCCGTTCCGTTTTCATTCTTAGTCCCAACAAGCGTCGAGGCCATTAGATTGATCTCTAATTCTAACTGGACTCAACGGCCTAGTTGGGCCTTTGATTCGCGTCGTGATCGGGGGCGTCCAGCCCACCATGACTAGAGGACCCCTGTCACACTGCGCTATAAAAAGAGGTGGGGGCCGGCGGCTCTTATCACGAGGTTGATCTGAGCCAAGCTCCCCACCGACACTAAAACCCTAATCCGATCTAGAGGACGTGCAGCCAGTGACGGGAAGCCACCAGCCGCGCCGCCATCGGACTCCACTGCCTTCACCGCCGGTCGCCACCGCGCATCACCGATGCCGTCTTCACCGACCGTTGCTGCTCTAGCGCAGACTACATCAACGAATGTGATGGCGTCCACTGAACCCACCCCCTCTGTGGCGTCAGGTTCAACACCTTCTCCGTTCCCTCTCTGTCTCTCTTGTTCTATATCTATTAGGATGAACTGGGTCTTTTATCCCGTATAGAATCACTCTACCGGCTAGATCTTTGATCATAGTGATCCTACAGTTCTAACAATGGTACCAGAGCCATCGGTTTCTAGGGTTTTAGATCTAGAACGGGTAAACCGATTAGAAAAAGGAAGTAGAAGGTTAGATCTAGTGCGGGTCTAACAAGAACAGAGGGTTCGTTTGAACCCTAACCCTAACTGGGTTAAGGAAAGGTGAAAAAGAAGAGGGTTTCGGCCTTAAGAACGTAAGAGCCGAACCCTAAACCCGTAAAAGACTTCACGGGGAAGATAAACAGTGAAACCCTAACCCAAACCCTAACCCTAATCCCCAATCGGATGAAATCCGAGAAGAAAATCCAAAAGCAGATGAACAAAAGGAGAAAGGGGAAAAGGGGAAGGGGTGGCCTACCTCGCCGCTGTGCAGCCCTATTGCTTCGCCGGCGCACGAGGAAAAGAACGCTGAGCCGGGGGCGTTGCTCGCCGGGCTCTGGCCAAAGGGGCGCCGTGGCCAGGCCGCTCAACGGCGGCGCGCTCACCCGTTTGGGAGCACGCACGCTGGCGAGGGGGCCAGCAACGGTGCCCGGGCTCGCTCTCGTCGCCGTTTCGTCCGCTCGACTCGCTCGGTTGCCGCTGACGCTGCGCTGAGGAAACTGGCGAAGAGAGAGAGAGAGAGCAAAGAAGAAAGTGATGTTAGGGTTCGGGAGGAGGCCGGCGTCGGCGGTTTTTGTTCACCCGATCTCGACGCTTGTCCGTCGGATCAAAATGAACGGCGCCAGATGATCGGGCCGACTCGCGGCCCAGGCGGGTGAGGGCGCGAGGCTGAATTCCTGGCCCAGGCTCAGGTTGCGGCCTGGGCGCGGGGGAGCGCGTGGACGGCAGTGGGCCGGGCCGAAGGAACAGTACGGAATTGAATCAGTTTTTGATTTTTCTTTTTCCAGTAAATCTTTATTTCCTGGAAAATGGATAAATGACTTAAAGAAAATAGAAAAGAGAATTTTCATGTGGGTAAAATTCACAAAATTGAGATTATTTTTCCGCTGCGTATTTAAAGATGTAATTTTCATTATTAAATTCGAACCAACGGAAGAATTTAATTTTAAAAATGGATATGTTTTAATTGATTATAGTATTGTTATTATTTTGACCAACGTTGATTAATGGCAATATTATGATGAGTTCTTTGTCATACATTAATTCTATTTCTACCCAACGGTGATGTAGATTTAATGTATGAACAGTCGTATGTCTTAATTTTGACCAACATTGGAATCAAGGCATACAATTGTTGTTATTATTTATGTTCTCACACTATATGAATTATGTTTTTAGGTGGATACAACTTGATGGGTTGTATCAAAGAGATCCCCACTCTCAAAGGTGATAACTACACGGAGTGGAAGAAAAAGATTGACCCGGCCTTCATCTTGGCTAAGGTGGACTGGATAGTCACCACACCGTGTCCCACAGAGCCTGTGGCACCGGTGAGGGAGACAAACGAGGCTGATGCCGCTTGGGCAACCAAAGAGAGGGATTTTGCATCCCAAGAATGTCCTATGACCTTGAGCATAGGACGTGGGTCACTGCCAACAAGAAATGTTTGGCTGTGATAAAGAACACGATTGATCCTGCAATTGTGGGCTCAATCCCAGAGTGTGACACCGTCACTAAGTACCTCAAAAGAATAAAGAGGCAGTTCACTGGCTCTTCAAAGACATATGCTACCCAGCTGATAAAGCAGCTGGTGATAGAGAGGTACTCAGGTAATGGTGGCATTAGAGAGCACATACTAAGGATGAGCAATTTAGCATCCAAGCTAAAACCAATGCATTTGGCTCTCAAGGAAGAGTTTCTTATCCATCTGATTTTTGCTTCCTTGCCAAAAGAGTTTGACACTTTTGTTGTCAACTACAACATACAGCCCTAGAAGTGGGACATGGAGAGGCTCATGGCTATGTGTGTGCAAGAGGAGGAGAGAATGAAAGCTGCCAATGGTGGCTCTATCAATTATTTGAAAGACAATAAGAAAAAGAATAATAATACTAACTCCTCCTCAAAGTCAAAGGGAAAGGGTCCCATGCTGCATTAGCCTCAGTAGAACAAGTTCACAGTAGAGAAAGACCAGTGTCTCTATTGTAAGAAGACATGACATTATAAGAAAGATTGTCCCGATTACTTAAAGATGATCATGGCAAAGAAAGGTGAGAACATTATTACGTTCATAAATGAATCCCTGTATGTACAGTATTCGAAATCTACTTGGTGGATTAACTCAGGTGCAACTGTTCATGTTGCTAATTCTTTACAGGGATTCCGTTCGACGAGGACTACGCAAAGAAGCGAAAGACACGTTAAAGTTGTAAATAGAGTCCGAGCAGAAGTTGAAGTCGTTGGTGATCTTTCTCTAGAGCTTGCTGATGGTTTCAAATTTATACTTAGAGATGTTCTTTATGTTCCCTCGTTACAGAGGAACTTGATTAGTGTTTCAAGTTTGGACAATGATGGATATGATTGCTATTTTGGAAATGGCAAATATAAGATAACATTTAATAATGCATGTGTTGGTCTTGCTATCTTACAAAACGAGCTTTATTTGTTATCACTACGTGATGGTGTGAATGTTGTATGCGATGATGGGAACGTTGCGTGCAACAATATGAATGTATCCTCATCTGCGGATGTAAACAAAAAACGAAAGAGAGCTCACGATGCATTGTCAAAATTATGGCACTGTCGTTTAGGCCATATTTCGAGGGAAGAATAGAAAGACTAGTTAAGAATGATATTCTTCCTCCATTAGAGCTCTCAGATTTAGAACAATGTAGAGAATGCATTAAAGGAAAGTATGTAAAGAAAATTAAGAAAGATGCCAAACAAAGCGCAGGAATTCTACAGACTATTCACACAAACATCTGTGGTCCATTTCCTGTAAAGAGTGTGGATGGTTATGATTTATTCATAACATTCACAGATGATTACTCCCGTTATGGCTATATTTATCCAATCAAAGAAAGAACAAAAGTATTGGATAAATTTAAGATATTTCAGGCAGAAGTTAAAAACCAACACAATTTAAAGATTAAGATAGTCAGGTCCGACCGTGGGGGGCAGTACTACGGTCGGCATACCCCATATGGCCAAGTTCCTGGACCTTTTGCAAGGTTCTTACAGGAGAATGGCATAGTAGCCCAGTATTCTACACCAGGCCAACCTCAGCAGAATGGAGTAGCTGAAAGGCGCAATCGTACCCTGATGGATATGGTGCGCAGTATGATAAGTTACTCCACCTTACCGATGAGCCTGTCAATGGAGGCGTTAAAAACCGCCATTCATATTCTCAATAGAGTACCAAGTAAGTCGGTGCCCAAAACACCGTATGAGTTGTGGACAGGAAGAGTACCCTCACTAAACTACTTACGTGTGTGGGGGAGTTCTGCTGAGGCTAAAGTATTTAACCCAAACATTGGGAAGCTAGATCCCAAAATAGTGAGTTGCCATTTTATTGGTTACCCAGAAAAGTCAAAAGGTTTTCGTTTCTACTGTCCAGACAGACATACAAAGTTTGTGGAAATGAGACACGCAGTCTTCCTAGAGGATGAAATGATGAAGGGGAGCATGGTAGCTCGAGAAATTGACCTTGAAGAGAAGCGGGTGTATGCGCCCACTCCGATAATTCATGAGCCATTTTTCTCACTACCTGTTGTCGCTGCACCAACAGTGCAAGATACTATGGTGCCAGCACCTGTTATTTTTTCGCCTATGGCAACAATGAATGATGATGAGGAACTTGTTCTTCAGGATCCTATAGAACCTATTGCCACAAATGAGGGGGAGCAACAACAGCCTCAAACAGAAGATGTGCCAAATGTAGAGGCCCCTAGAAGGTCTTAAAGAGTTAGAAAATCAGCTATTCCTGCTGATTAAGAAGTGTACAACACTGAGGAATTTCAAATGGAGGATGATCCCACCCCATTTGAAGAAGCCATGAGAAGTAATCATTTATCAAAGTGGCTTGAGGCCATGGAAGATGAAATGAAATCTATGAATGCCAATAAAGTTTGGGATTTGGAGATAATTCCTAAAGGAGCCAAAACAGTAGGCTGTAAATGGGTCTACAAAACAAAACTTGACTCTCAAGGGAATATGGAGAGATATAAAGCATGACTTGTGGCAAAAGGCTTTACGCAAAGAGAAGAGATTGATTATAATGAGACCTTTTCTCCAGTCTCATGTAAGGATTCCTTCAGAATCATAATGGCATTAGTGGTACATTACGATTTAGAATTACATCAGATGGATGTAAAAATGACATTTCTCAACGGGGACTTGGAGGAAAATGTTTACATGGCACAACCGAAAGGTTTTGTCATGAAAGAAAAAGAACGAATAGGATGCCGTCTAAAGAAATCCATTTATGGATTAAAACAATCTTCAAGACAGTGGTACTTGAAGTTTGATCAGACAATAAGGATTTTTTGGTTTAAAGAGAATATAGAGAACAATTGTGTCTATACAAAGTTTAAGAATGGGAAGTTTATCTTCCTTGTCCTGTATGTGGATGATATCTTACTTGCTAGTAGTGATGTCAGTCTACTACTGGAGACAAAGAAGTTTTTGTCCTCAAAATTTGATATGAAAGATCTTGATGAAGCTTCGTTCGTTCTAGGGATCGAGATTCACCGAGATAGAAGTAAAGGGGTATTAGGACTGTTACAAAAGGCATACGTAGAAAATATCTTAAAGAAATTCAATATGCACAAATATAGTCCCTCACCTCCTCCTATAGTCAAGGGCGACAGATATGGGGATTTTCAATACCCCAGGAACCAATATGAGATCGATCAAATGAAAGCGGTTCCATATGCTTCAGCTGTCGAAAGCTTGTAATATGCTCAAGTATACACGCGCCCTGACTTGGCATTTGTTACCGGGTTACTTGGCAGATTCTAGAGCAATCCTAGAACAGAACACTGGAAATTGGTAAAGAAAGTCTTGCGTTATTTGCAAGGAACGAAAGGCCTGATGATGACGTATAGAAGATCTGAATCACTCCATATAGTGGGATATTCAGATTCTGATTATGCGGGAGATGATAGAAAATCCACGTCTGGATATGTATTCACTCTCGCAGGGGAGCTATTTCATGGAAAAGCTCAAAGCAAACCGTCACTACATCGTCCACAATGTATGTCGAGTTTGTAGCGTATTATGAGGCAACGGGGCATGTGAACTGGCTAAAGAAGTTCATACCCGGTTTGAAGGTGGTTGACGACATCTATAGACCACTTAAGTTATACTACGATAATAATCCGACAGTACAGTATGCTCACAACAATAAGTCAAGTGGTGCTGTCAAACACATTGACATAAAGTATTATGTTGTGAAAGATAAAGTTCGGGATCAAGTCATAAGTCTTGAGCATATAAGTACTGAAAAGATGCTCGCGGATCCGCTTACAAAAGACTTACCACCCAACGTGTTCAGAGAACATGTAGCCGTCATAGGTTTAAGGGAAAGCCTATAATTCCTGGACAAAAGAAGACCCAAAGATAAGTATCTATTTCAGAACAGAGTGGTGTGTTGTGGCTGTTAAATCTATCAGCAATGGACCGTGACGATGGGACATGCTCTATGCGCTAATCTATAATGGAATGAACAAAAATAAATGATATGAAAGTAAAATATAGAAAGAGATCAAGGGGGAGATTGTTAGATTGATCTCTAATCCTAACTGGACTCAACGGCCCAGTTGGGCCTTTGATTCGTGCCCTGATCGGGGGCGCCCAGCCCACCATGGCTGGAGGGCCCCTGTCACACTGCGCTATAAAAAGAGGTGGGGGTCGGCGGCTCTTATCACGAGGTTAACCTGAGCCGAACTCCCCACCGACACCAAAACCCTAATCTGATCTAGAGGGTGCGCAGCCAGTGACGGGAAGCCACCAGCCGCGCCGCTACCGGACTCCACTGCCTTCACCGCCAGTCACCACCGCGCATCACCGACGCCGTCTTCACCGACCGTCGCTGCCCTAGCGCAGACTACATCAACAAACATGACGGCGTCCACTGAACCCACCCCTCTGCAGTGTCAGGTTCAACACCTTCTCCGTTCCCTCTCTGTCTCTCATATTCTACATCTATTAAGATGAACTGCGTCTTTTATCCCGTATAGAATCACTTCACCGACTAGATCTATGATCCTACAGTTCTAACACATGGTCCTCAGCCGCGTCTTCAACGCGTTCAATACCTTGGCCAACTTCGTCGGCGGCGGGAAAGAAGACGACTTGTCCAAGCAGTACCTCGACCACAAACGAACCATCTGCCACGCCCAAATCAGGCTCCGCTCCATCATACTCAACGTCCAGCAAGCCAGGTTTGGTTTGGTTTATACAGAGATATATCCAGTAGTTCTAGTTCCCTGTAGGAGTATGCATGAGATCGCGCTTCAGTTCTTTCCCCAATACGTTTGGTGCTGCTGTCTGTGTTATAAACAAATAGACAAATACATGTGAATAGGGCCTCGATTGACTGGGAGCGTGTGAAGGAAAAGGCGGCCGAGATTTTGGAGGAATTGTCATTTGCGACGCCGGAGCTCAAAGACTTGACCTTAATGCCGAGAGGGCTGCTCCTTGCTTTTTTATTTGTGTTCTACACACTTGCTAGCTTGTTCATCTGATCTGATCTGCTGGTGTCTGGTTTCATTGGTAATCCGTCTGTTCGATTATATGTAATCGATCTTGCCAGTTTCCGCCGGAGGTGTCGCCCAAAGAAACAGACCCGGCAGCCAAAATCCCCTGCTGGAGTTGCCAAGAGCTACCTTGTGAGATGGCGCAGGTACTCCGATCCACGAATGCGCTGTTACATACTTATCTTGAGATGAACTGTATACTGATCATCGCTAGCTCAATCTCACTGTTTGTTGTAATGTGTTTTCTCACATTGTTCCTTTTTCTCTCTTCTACAGACTGCCAGCTTCTTCAGATCCCTCTCAGCAAACATATGACCGTAAAATACCATTATTTCTATAAATATTTTGTCATTAAGCATTTCGGCTGGTAACATTTGCATATGAGATATATGTTTTCAATTGCAGAAAGGTTAACCTTGATCAAGGCACTGGATCGGATGGCAGATATTCTTGGTAAACAATCTTGTCCTCACTCTAAATCAAGCTTATGTTTGATCAGCCTTAAGCTCAATTTCTTGTTGATTAGTGCTTGGTAGCTTGAGCACACATGGATGCTATAATCTTCTCCCAAATTATTACATTGTAGCTTATCGTTGATAAAACTGATTATCAGCTGACTTTGTCTCTTCTGTTAACTAATTTGTTTGGGGTTAGATTATGTATGCTCATTTTTATAGCCAGATATCGTGTCATCATATTTACTGATGTTGAACTTGTTGGCCTTCAGATGAATGTTTAAAAGCTGGTAAACTTCAGGTGCATCCTCTTCAGACAACTGAAACGGAAGGTAAGTTCACACTTTTTACATCCACCAAATAAAGCTACTGTATAAATTTTTCATTGTATAAACTTAATCTCTAGATTTTGCATCGAATGCGTTACTTGTTGAATGGCTTTTGGATTTGGATTAACTGGAGTCTGCCAAGAGGCAGGCAGGTTCTTTTGTTGGCCTTGCTGCTATCTGCTGGACAGTTTGGAAGACACGTAATAATGTGTGCTTTGAAGGGAAGCGAATTAAGTCGCCCACCGAAATCATATGTCTGATCTGCTCTACATTAACATATTGGACAGGTCTTCAAAAGGACGCTATCTTGGCGCAGCTGGAGCAAGGCGCAGAAGTTCTCAAGAAGGCGGCACTGCACTTCCATCAGAAAGAACAAAGGCATGGAGGGGACAACATGATGGCAATCGTATGAAAAAGGACCAAGCTGGGATGTTTTCTTTTGGTTTTTGCATTCAGCCTGTGAGCTGTTTAAATGCATTCTGGGCATGTAATAATCTGTTAAAGGCTGCGCGGGATTTTGACGCTTCTTCTGGGAAATGAACGCTTAGTGTAGCAGAGTAACGTGTTTCTAGGTAGTAGTTGTGGTTGCGCCAATTGGATGAACCCTCTGTGTTCATGCCAATTTGGCTTTTTGCGGTGCGTTCTGGTTGCGTTTACTAGTTTCAAACTCTGTAATTTCGTTGCTGTTTAGCAATGAAATTTGGCTTTGCCATGGTGGAAAAAAAAGGAAAATTATGCCAATCAGCTTCAGGTCATGCTTTCCATTTCAACTTCAATTTGTGTTCTTGGCTCTGCTTGAGTTTTTTTGCTCAGGGTGAATATATACATACCAACATGTTGTTCTGGTAAGGGCAAATATATACATACCAACATGGCGCCAGCAGCGGCAGCAGATTCAGGACCTTTATATAGCATGAGCAGCACAGGCAATCTGCTTGAGTTTTTTGCTCAGGGTGATCAATGGAGTGGTGTCAAAACCAGATTCCGACAACTCAAATAACAGGGTGTTCTCCTTTGCAATACACTTCAAAATTGGTGGGAAAATTAAAAGTTAGCAACCATCAAACAATAATTGGTAGAGAACAGGGAAGCTACAGTTACGTGCAGTTTGTAACAGGCATATGTTACATTACATACCAATAAGGCTGCAGCTGCAGTAGGATATTCATCCCCTGAATGTATCACATGATTCGCACGCTTCTCGATCCGATCGCTCAGGTCGATTTTTTCAGCGGTGAGTTCATCAGGACTGTAAACGACACTGTATCTCTCCGTTTCAATACACTAGGACGAAGGGCATTGATGTTTTGCATGCATTGGATTGGGGGCAATGATGAAGTTAGTTAGTAATTAGTAACACTGAACCAATAAATCAAATCATGTTAGATCGACCAGAGCACGTAGTTCTATTATTGCACAGGCATGCATGCATGCAGCTAGGGCATTACGTACGTACCAATCTGGCTGCAGCATCCAGGACGTAATCAGAAGCAATGACCTGTCCATCACTGTCATCAGGTTCGTCGTTGGTGATGACTGTTAGCTAAACTGTTGCATCATTCGGTTAGGATTTCGTTGTTAAGTCGTCAAGTTATAGGAGTCTAGTCGAGTTAGCAGATTGGGCGTGGCCAGAGGCGTGCTTGGGCACGACACGATCTGGAGTTCTCGGTCGGTAGGCGTCACGACGTATGCCGCAGCACGTGGTGGACGTCGCGGTGAAACGGCGTGGCACACGGTGTGCGGCGTGGCGCGGGGATATGCGGAGACATGTTCCGTGATCCCATCTATCATTATAAATAAGAAACAATAGAGGCCGGAGAAGCTGCGATGTTTGGCGGCGCATTATTCTCTCACGATCCTGTTCCATCTGTTACTCAGTCGCCGTGATCACCACGTCGGCTGCGCGTCGCCGTCGAGGCCTGAGCTCGAGGACCCAGGGCAACGCCTGGTTCCAACAAGTGGCATCAGAGCCGGTGGTTGTCGAAAGAGGAGGCGTGTGGTGGCGGTGAGTGTTTGGAGAAGGTTGCCGGTTGAAGGTTTCACCGGAACGTTGAAGAAAGGAGAGCGCGAACTCGAGCATCGTCGAGATGGGTTCAGGCACCTCGGGTGAAAAAGAATCCATGGACCGGGCATTCAATCAAGCCACGGGGAATTTGGTATGGCCGCTGCTGACTCGTACGAATTATCAAGAGTGGTCGTCTCACATCCAATGCAATCTGGAAGGGATGTTTCTTTGGGATGCCATTGATGAAGCCGATTCTGCAAAGGTGGAGAGACGTCGAGATCGCTTGGCACTCGGTGCCATGCTTCGCGGCGTGCCACAAGAGATGCACTCCATGCTCCTGAACAAGAAAATGGTGAGGGAGGCATGGGAGGCAATCAAGACCATGCGTCTTGGAGCATATCGTGTTAAGGAGGTCAACGCCCAAAAGCTTCTGGCTGAGTTCGAATCCATCGCATTCAAGTCGGGTGAGGCCATTGATGATTTTGCGATTCGCATCACAAAGCTCGTTACGGATCTGCGAGGGCTTGGGGAGGAGAGCATCACCGACGTACGTGTGGTGAAGAAATTCCTTCGTGTGGTGCCGTCTAGGTACAGTCAAGTAGCGGTGGCGATTGAGATGTTCAAAGATCTAAAGAAACTGTCGATCGAGGAGCTTGTGGGTCATCTTCGGGCAGCAGAAGAGAGGTTTGAGCCCTCGGTGGAGCAGGTGACAGAGAAGACTGGCAAGCTTCTCCTAACAGAAGAGGAGTGGGCAGCCAGGAATAAACAACGTTCGTCGGACTTGACCTTGTCTTCTGGAGGCAAAGGCGGTGGGCAGTATGTGAAGAAGGAGCGATCTTGATCTGGGGCACGCGGTGGCGGTGATGCGCGTGACTCCAGTGGGAAGCAGCTCACGTCGAAGGGAACTCCACGGCGGAAAGGTAGATGTCGCAAGTGCAAAATCTATGGGCACTTTGCAAAAGAGTGCAAAACGAAGGAAAAAGAAGAACGACAAGAGGCTGCTCATCATGCCAATGTCGAGGCAGAACCAGCTCTGATGGTGGCGCATGCTTGCAACATCAAGAGGCTGAGCACGCCGGTGACGCAGCATGTGTTCCTAAATCAGGAACATGTATTCCCGGCCGAATACCACGAAGGAGCGTGGGTACTAGACATGGGCGCCATGAACCATATGATGGGGCGCCGAGAAGCCATGGCGACTCTGGACGAGACAGACCGAGGCGCAGTGAAGTTCGGTGATGGGTCGACAGTGGAGATTCACGGGATTGGTGCCGTTACGATCGCCGGAAAGAACAACGACCACCGAGTTCTCACAGAGGTATACTTTATTCCATCTCTTAAGTGCAATATTGTTAGCCTTGGTCAGCTCGAAGAAGGGGGATGCCGGGTTGAAATCGATCACGGTATTCTGGAAGTGTTTGAGCGGCAGCAGGGTGGACAAGAAAAGTGTGGAGTGTTAATTAGAGCGGAGAGGAAAAATCGCTTGTATATCATGAAAGTGAATCTTACTTCGCCTGTATGTCTACTAAGCAAGATGGATGAAGTGGCTTGGCTATGGCACGCACGGTATGGACATCTCAACTTTAGATCACTTCGTGATCTCGGTGTAAGAGAGATGGTGGAGGGAATCCCAACAATCAGTCGAGTTGAACAAGTTTGCGACGGTTGTGCACTTGGGAAGCAGCATCGCACTCCTTTCCCTCAAGTTTCTGCGTACCGTGCTAGTGGAGGCCTTGATCTGGTTCATGGTGATCTATGTGGACCGATCACACCGCCTACGCCAGGTGGAAAATTGTATTTTCTGTTGATCGTGGATGATCACAGCCGCTACATGTGGCTGGAATTGTTGGCAACCAAGGATGAAGCGCTGAGCAGTTTCAAGAAGATAAAAGTGGGAGCTGAAGTTGAATCAGGCCATCGTCTGAGGGCGTTCAGAACTGACCGGGGTGGTGAGTTTAATTCCGGTATGTTTGTTGCTTACTGCAATTAACAAGGGATCAAGCGGAATACCACAATGCCATACTCTCCACAGCAGAATGGAGTGGTAGAACGATGCAATCAAACTGTCATGGAGATGGCTTGATGTCTGTTAAAGAGTATGAGTGTGCCGGGAAAATTCTGGGGAGAAGCAGTAAAAGCAGCTGTCTACTTGTTGAATCGGTCGCCAACAAAGAGTTTAAATGGCAGGACTCCGTTTGAGGCTTGGTTCGGGAGAAAACCGAGTGTGCGGCACCTCCGTACGTTTGGCTATACGGCGTTTGTAAAGCGTACAGGACCGAGTGTAAACAAACTGGTAGATAGATCGATATCGGGGGTGTTCCTTGGTTATGAATCGGGGACTAAAGGCTATGGAGTGTATGATCCAGTCAACAAGAAGTTGATAGTTACTAGGGACGTGATTTTTGATGAGAAAAGAAGATGGAATTGGGAGGAGAAAGCAGCAGGCAAGAACGAATTGGCACCACAGTTCTCAGTCGTGTATGCAGATGAAGTGCCGGATGGCACTATTCACGGTCCAGCAATAGAGCCGACACAGGATCTCGATGTGGGAGTGCCGTCTTCAGCTGCTGCAGCAATTCCATCAGAGGGGGGGGGGGGGGGTGCTCCGGGTACGCCACCTCACACGCCAACTGGGTCAATTGTGGGATCAACACTACAGTCAGCATCGCAGATACAATGGACGACACCACCGACAGGAGCTTCGGTTGATTCAGAAGGCATTCCAATGAGGTACAGAATGATACCCGATTTGCTTGATTCCACTGATGAAGTTCAGGGTTTTGAGTACAGTGGCTTGTGTTTGGTCGCCTCTGAGGAACCAGCTACAGTTGAGGAAGCGTTGTCAAAGAGTTGCTGGAGACAAGCCATGGAGTCTGAAATGAAGGCAATTGAGGACAACAAGACATGGGTGGTTAGTGATCTGCCAGCAAATCAAAAGGCCATTGGGTTAAAGTGGGTTTTCAAAGTTAAAAAAGACCCAACAGGTAATATTGTCAAGCATAAAGCAAGGTTAGTGGCAAAGGGCTATGCTCAGAGACATGGAGTAGATTTCGATGAGGTATTTGCTCTGGTTGCCAGAATTGAAACAGTGAGGGTGTTGTTGGCGCTTGCAGCTCAAAGTGTATGGGAAGTACACCATATGGATGTCAAGTCGGCATTCTTGAATGGAGACTTAACTGAAATAGTTTATGTTCAACAGCTTCCGGGTTTCAACATGGGTAATGGAGGAAAAGTACTGAAATTGAAAAAAGGCGCTCTATGGCTTAAAGCAGGCACCTAGGGCCTGGAATGCGAAGCTTGACAAGGAGCTGATAGCTCTTGGTTTTGTGAAGAGCAAGCTCGAACATGCTGTGTACAAGAGGAGCAACAAGAAGTCTCTCTTGCTGGTCGAGGTTTATGTCGATGACTTAATCATTTCCGGGCCAAATGTCAGTGACATTAAAAATTTTAAGCAGAAAATGAAGAAGAAATTCAGTATGAGCGATCTTGGGTTGTTGAGTTACTACTTGGGAATAGAAGTGAAGCAAGGAGAACATGGGATCACTTTGTGCCAAAGTGGTTACACAACCAAGATCTTGGAGTCTGTGGGAATGACAAATTGCAATCCTTGTGCAACACCCATGGAGGCTCGGCTCAAGCTCAGCAAGCAGAATGAGGGAGAAGTTGTGGATCCTACAGCATATAGAAGCATCATAGGGAGCTTGAGATATCTTGTCAACACTAGACCAGACATAGCCTTCACGGTCGGTGTTGTGAGTAGATATATGGAAGCTCCAGGCAAAGAACATTGGGCTACAGTAAAACACATACTCAGGTATCTGAAGGGAACCGTGAGGTTTGGCTGCAAGTATGCAAGAAACTCTGAACTAAAACCGTTTTTGCTGGGGTTCAGTGACAATGATTTCGCCGGTGATGTAGAGGACAGGAAGAGCACTACAGGGGTTGTCTATTTTCTCGGTAAGAGCTTGGTCACGTGGGCTTCGCAAAAGCAGAAGATCGTGGCGTTGTCGTCCTGTGAAGCCGAATACGTTGCAGGGGCTGCAGCAGCATGTCAAGGGATATGGTTGAGCCGACTAGTGGGCGACTTGATGGGAACAAAGGAGACGCCAGTTAAGCTCCTGATGGACAACATGTCTGCGATCGCACTGAGCAAAAATCCAGTGCATCATGACAGGAGCAAACATATTGATACAAGGTATCACTTCCTGTGTGAATGCATTGAAGAAGGAAAGGTGGAGATTGATCATGTTGGAACTGCTGATCAGTTGGCTGATATGTTCACCAAGGCGCTTGGGCGTGTCAGGTTTTTGGAGCTGAGGAATGAATTAGGCGTCGTCGAGCTGCAACAGGTTTAGGGGGTGTTTTGTTAGCTAAACTGTTGCATCATTCGGTTAGGATTTCGTTGTTAAGTCGTCAAGTTATAGGAGTCTAGTCGAGTTAGCAGATTGGGCGTGGCCAGAGGCGTGCTTGGGCACGACACGATCTGGAGTTCTCGGTCGGTAGGCGTCACGACATATGCCGCAGCACGTGGTGGACGTCGCGGTGAAATGGCGTGGCACACGGTGTACGGCGTGGCGCGGGGATATGCGAAGGCATGTTCCGTGATCCCATCTATCATTATAAATAAGAAACAATAGAGGCCGGAGAAGCTGCGATGTTTGGCGGCGCATTATTCTCTCATGATCTTGTTCCATCTGTTACTCAGTCGCCGCGATCACCACGTCGGCTGCGCGTCGCCGTCAAGGCCTGAGCTCGAGGACCCAGGGCAACGCCTGGTTCCAACAATGACACAGCGGCTAGGCTTGCCCTCATCTCTGTGACGTTTCCTTCTGGCATGGAGATCGGCAAGCTTAGCGGCGTTGCGGCAGAAATAGGCCCTGTCTTTCTCAGGCTTCTCGTTAGCGCAGAGAGCAGCGATCTCGCCGTCGTTTCGTATGAAGTACTCCTTGAGGTATTCCTCAAAGACGGGCCAATCAACATCGCCGCTAATGTATGGCACGAGCCTTTGCCATTCCCATCCTTCCTCGAGAAGATCTAAGGTGAATGAAGTAAACATGGGGCAGCAGAAAGGTGGTAGTGGTAGAATGAAAACAACCCACAATTTGAATGCGCGCTACTGACTACTGTAAGGAAACAAGGAGAAATATTGATGAATGCGTACCTGGGTGACAGATTAGGCATGTTGGCGGTATTTCAGCCACGTCGAAGACGCAACGATCCAGTCCTCGCAGTCAAACCCTGGAATCGTACCTAGTCGGGTTTTCTGACGTCTCGCGGTCGTCATCGCTGTCCTCGGTATCGTAGCCTAAGAGGCGGCGGCGCCAGCTGCAATAAGAATAAGGAACGATATCCATCGTGATGCGTCAGCAGCGTCCGCACGTGAGCATCGGGAACATTGTTACATTATTACGCAAGGAATCGGAAATCAACTCCTTCCCCACATCAAGAACATGTGGCATTCTTTTTACTTAATCTTTTCTCACTACTTTTTAACAAACCTTCCAAAACCTTTTTTGTATTCTTTTTTTATTTGGCATGGTTGGTGATACTTTTAGAATGTCGATTCTATGGTGCGGTTTTATAATTTTATTTACCCTACCCTATAATACATCAGTTAGAATAAATCTACAGCCACACAACAAATGCCTGCTTCACAGTCATGACCTATACTACATCCACACTCATGAATGCACCTAGAAAACATAACACCATCAAAACGGATACACCAGATTATCTCTTAGCCATTCTCTCTCATTACACATTCAAATCTGACGGCTCATATTTAGTGTGTCTGCCCTCCATCGCCTCCCACGGACCTCCCACGCACGCGCGACTCCTTTCCCTTTCACTCGCGACTTCTCGGAGTCGCGACTCGTGACTAGGCTGGCGGCGGCGCCTCCCTCTCAACCCACAACATCCCTCTCCCGCAAGCACCTCCCTCTTCCACTCCGGCTGGCACCGCACCCCTCTCTCCGTCCCCGTCAAGCGCCGTGCCTCCTTCTCCCAGTCCGGCGGACGGCTAGGGTTTCGGCCGGCGACGGCCGCGCCCGGCGTAGGCTCCCCCGCCAACCGCGCCTCCCTCGATCTCCCTCACCTACATCGATCGGCCCCTTTCTCGAGGCTAGCCATCTCCGCCTTGGAAGACAGCGGCGGCCCGAGCCCAAGAGGCGACCATGGGAGGGCTCGAGATGTGGAGGCACGGGCTCAGGATGCGGCAGTGACGTGGGTCCGAGATGTGGAGGCCGGCGCGGGTCTAGGATGTGGCGGCTGCAGCTTCCACGAGGGCCTGGGAGGCAGCAGCGTTGTGGCTCGGGAGGCACGATGCGTAGCCTCGAGATGCGGCGGCGGCGCAGGATGTGGCGGCGCAGCCTCAGCAGGCGGTGGCGTGGGCTCAGGAGGGCGTTGGCGCCAGGACGACGGCCACCAGGTCGCCAGGCCACCGGCCACCAGTGTATGATTTCTGATTCCGTGAATATCTTGATTGTCTCAGCAATTAAGATGTATATAGAAAGTGTTAGTTTTCTTTTGTTGAAATCTAAGTGCTGATAGTTGTGCCACATCTCACAGGTGTCGTCACGAACAAGATGATTTTTGGCTTGGGCAGATTTGCTAAACTCGGTTCTATGGGAAGCTGAAAGGTGTAAAATTTCTCCTCAGGATTTGTGATTAGCTGGTAGTATAACAGTGTGTGGTAATTTCATTCGATTTATTCACTTCAGGATTTGTGCACAATTTCTATTGTGGGATTTCTTTGTCTGTTTACTGGAACAGTTGTAGTAGTTTGGTAGCACGACCATGTAACTTTTAAAGTTTTGTCGGAGAAAACGTTTTGTTTAATATTCCTCACTTATGTTATCTCTGCATGGGTTTCACTAATACAACAACAACAACAACAACAACAACAAAGCCTTTAAGTCCCAAACAAGTTGGGGTAGGCTAGAGTTGAAACCCAGCAGAAACAATCAAGGTTCAGGCACGTGAATAGTTGTCTTCCAAGCACTCCTATCTAAGGCTAAGTCTTTGGGTATATTCCATCCTTTCAAGTCTCATTTTATTGCCTCTACCCAAGTCAACTTCGGTCTTCCTCTGCCTCTCTTCACGTTACTATCCTAGCTTATGATTCCACTACGCACCGGTGCCTCTGGAGGTCTCCGTTGGACATGTCCAAACCATCTCAACCGGTGTTGGACAAGCTTTTCTTCAATTGGTGCTACCCCTAATCTATCATGTATATCATAGTTCCGCACTCGATCCCTTCTTGTATGACCGCAAATCCAACGCAACATACGCATTTCCGCGACACTTATCTGTTGAACATGTCGTCTTTTCGTAGGCCAACATTCTGCACCATACAACATAGTAGGTCTAATCGCCGTCCTATAAAACTTACCTTTTAGCTTCTGTGGTACCCTTTTGTCACATAGGACACCAGATGCTTGCCGCCACTTCATCCACCCTGCTTTGATTCTATGGCTAACATCTTCATCAATATCCCCGTCTCTCTGTAGCATTGATCCTAAATATCGAAAGGTATCCTTCCTAGGCACTACTTGACCTTCCAAACTAATATCTTCCTCCTCCCGAATAGTAGTGCCGAAGTCACATCTCATATACTCAGTTTTAGTTCTACCGAGTCTAAAACCTTTGGACTCTAAAGTCTCCCGCCATAACTCCAGTTTCTGATTCACTCCTGTTCGGCTTTCATCAACTAGCACTACATCATCTGCGAAAAGCATACACCAAGGGATGTCCCCTTGTATGTCCCTTGTAACCTCATCCATCACTAAGGCAAAAAAATAAGGGCTCAAAGCTAACCCTTGATGTAGTCCTATCCTAATCGGGAAGTCATCCGTGTCTCCATCACTTGTTCGAACTCTAGTCACAATATTGTTGTACATGTCCTTAATGAGCCCGACATACTTCGTTGGGACTTTATGTTTGTCCAAAGCCCGCCACATAACATTCCTTGGTATTTTATCATAAGCCTTCTCCAAGTCAATAAAAATCATGTGTAGGTCCTTCTTCTTCTCCCTATACCGCTCCATAACTTGTCTTATTAAGAAAATGGCTTCCATGGTTGACCTTCCGGGCATGAAACCAAATTGGTTCATAGAGACCCGCGTTATTGCTCTCAAGCGATGCTCGATAACTCTCTCCCATAGCTTCATAGTATGGCTCATCAACTTAATTCCCCAGTAATTAGTACAACTTTGAATATCCCCTTTATTCTTGTAGATCGGTACCAATATACTTCTCCTCCACTCATCAGGCATCTTGTTCCATTTACAAATTTGATTAGGTCCTACTTCTTTGGTGAAGTTTCTTCAAAAAGAGATGCAGAAGCATATCCAAATTTCCTATTCCATTTGTACTGACTATTTCGTTGGAAAATATCGATGCGATCAGAATGAAATGCTGCCACTAATTGTCAATACTCCTAGATGGGTAAAAGCTATCTCTTAGTCATGCGAGAGCTGATTTGCTTGGTCTTACCACATACTTGATTCAGTGATGTTTTCTTTTTTGTATTTTTATTTAATGCAGGTGCTGGTTTTGATATGCTCATAGAGATGCTGAGGTACATCTGACCCGCAATAGTTGTTCAGATATGCATCACAGTGCAGAGCAAGAATCTCCCTGATGGAGTGTTTTGGCTAGATGGTGGGTGTGGGGGGTATGGCCCCCAAGACATGGGCCGCACCGTCGGAGGTGGCCTGGCCCATAAGATCAAGGCGTGCATGGCAATGCTCGGCGTGCACCGCAAGACATTGTATAGTACCAAATAAGATACTTTACTTGTAACCCTGCCCCTCCAGAGTATATAAGGAGAGGCAGGGATCCTCTACTCGACATCATGTATTCAATACAATACACCAAAGACATAGGACGTAGGGTATTACGTCGATCAGACGGCCCGAACCTATCTAAATCGCTGTCTCTGTGCCTTGTGTCACCATCCGGTTCCTGATTACGCGCACCCCCACCGACAAATCTACCATCGCGGGATACCCCTCGGTGGACTGCCGAGCATATTCTGTAGACAGTTGGCGCGCCAGGTAGGGGTGTGGACTTGATCCATGGCGAGCCAGATGGACCTCAAATCAACAACGCGTTCACATCGTCAATCTCGTGGACGTCCATCCCGGCCCACGACGACGATTCATCGCTGCTACAACAGCCCCTGCGACAACAGATCCGATCTCGGAACCACCTCCAAGGTCGTCTTCACCAACAACTCGCCGCCGCTGCTCTCGTCAGCCCTCGTCGACAACTCACCGTTGCTGCTCTCGTCAGCCCTCATCAACGACTCACCGTTGCTGCTCTCGTCAGCCCTCGCCGACCACTCACTGCCGCTGCCCTCATCAGCCCTCGTCGACGACTCGCCGCCGCTGCCCTCGGCGGCCTTCGCCGACAGCCCTCGTCGACATCTTTCGCCGACGTCCCTCGTCGATGACTCGCCGCCGCTGCCCTCGGTGGCCTTCACCGATAGCCTTCGCCGACATCTTTCGCCGACGTCCCTCGCCGTCGACTCGCCGTCACCGCTCGGCGGCCTTCGCTGACGTCCCTCACTGTCGACTCGTCATCACCGCTCGGCGGCCTTCGCCGACATCTTTCGCCGACGTCCCTCATCGACGACTCACCATCTTTCGCCGACAGCCTTCGCCGACATCTTTCGCCGACGTCCCTCATCGTCGACTCGTCGTCACCGCTCGGCGGCCTTCGCCGACGTCCCTCGCCGTCGACTTGTCGTCACCGCTCGGCGGCCTTCGCCGACATCTTTCGCCGATGTCCCTCATCGATGACTCGCCGCCGCTGCCCTCGGCGGCCTTCGCCGACAGCCTTCGTCGATAGCTTTCGCCGATGTCCCTCGCCGTCGACTCGTCGTCACCGCTCGACGGCCTTCGCCGACATCCTTCGTCGACATCTCTCGCCGTCGACTCGTCGTCACCGCTTGGTGGCCCTCGCCGACATCCTTTGCCAACGGCCCTCGCCGTTGTCTCGTTGTCATTACTCGGCGGCCCTCATCGACATCCCTCGTTGCTGTCGAGCTGCAAGCAAGCTGCCTGTGTCGCCGACCTGATAACGCCATACGCCACTGACCAGACATTCTGTCTAAAGCTAAGTCACATTTTAATATTCTTCTAAATATTCTTCAATCTCCGTATATCGTCATAATGTTTCTCCGAACTGTTTTCTCTATGTTTGCTCTCCAAACGATTTTCTGAACCCCCGAACAATCCTGTTGATGCTCGGACGCCTCCAGAGACGGCCCTGTCTCCGGCTCCTCCCTACACGTGCTACGGGCTCCGCGCTCTGCGTTATGGGCGGTCGGCAGTGGCTCCTTGGTCACGCCTGTTCCTCCTACACGTGCACGAGCTCCGCGCTCGACGTTATGGACTATGGGCTAGCTAGGGCTGAAGACTCAGCTACACACTAACTGTTCGGGCGGTTTATATTAAACATAAATATATTTTCACGCCAACTAATCGCCGAACTGCATACGCCGTTTCATCACCATTGCTGATTTTTCTCTGGAGTTTCTTTATTTGTACATCATGTACTACCCGTTCTACATATTTGTATTGCAGGATCGTCGTCCAGGTGATCGGACCACCTGGTGCTCGGGCTTCTCCACCAATCAACTGGTTGGACCGCTTGGTTCATGGACTCCGTCGCCGACCAGTTGATCGGACTGTTTGCTGGTCGCTTCTACTCAATGTTCACTTCACCGCTGACCAGTCGACCAGAATGTTTGTCGCTCGTGCTTCATCGCCAGTTACGTCGGTTACTCCTCGGCCCTCGGATTCTTCATGCTCGAGGACTAAGTGGGCACACTTCACCACACGGACGTCGTCAGCTACGTCGGTGCTCGGACCTCGCCACCTATGCCGGGGACTCCTCGGTGCTCGGACCTCGCCGCCTACGCCGAGGACTCCTCGGTGCTCGGACATCGCCGCCTACGCCGAGGACTCCTCGGTGCTCAGAAGTCGCCGCCTACGCCGGGTACTCCTCGCTCCTCGGCGCTCGGTCATCGCCAGCGACGTCGGGGACTCCTCGCTCCTCGGTGCTCGGTCATCGCCAGCGACGCCGAGGACTCCTCGCTCCTCGGTGCTCGGTCATCGCCGCCTATGCCGGGGACTCCTCGCTCCTCGGTGCTCGGACATCGCCGCCTACGCCGGGGACTCCTCGGTGCTCGGACCTCGCCGCCTACGCCGGGTACTCTTCGCTCCTCGGTGCTCGGTCATCGCCAGCGACGCCGTGGACTCCTCGCTCCTCGGTGCTCGGTCATCGCCAGCGACGCTGGGGACTCCTTGCTCCTCGGTGCTCGGTCATCGCCGCCTACGCCGGGGACTCCTCGCTCCTCGGTGCTCGGACATCGCCACCTACGCCAGGGACTCCTCGCTCCTCAGTGCTCGGACATCACCAGCGACGCCGGGGACTCCTCGCTCCTCGGTGCTCGGACATCGCCAGCGACGTCGGGGACTCCTCACTCCTCGGTGCTCGGACATCGCCAGCGATGCCGGGAACTCCTCGCTCCTCGGTGCTCGGTCATCTCCAGCGACGCTGGGAACTCCTCGCTCCTCGGTGCTCGGTCATCGCCAGCGACGCCGGGGACTCCTCGCTCCTCAGTGCTTGGTCATCGCCAGCGACGCCGGGGACTCCTCGCTCCTCGGTGCTCGGTCATCGCCAGCGACACCGGGGACTCCTCGCTCCTCGGTGCTCGGTCATCGACAGCGACGCCGGGGACTCCTCGCTCCTCGGTTCTCGGTCATCGCCAGCTACGCTGGGAACTCCCAGGGTGGTCGGACATCGTCGGCTACGCTGAGGACTCCTCGGTGCTCGAATCTTGCTACGTCTCATCAGTGTGCTATCAAGCTGCTCCATGCTGTTCGGATTAGGGTGCTGATCTTGGGCAGCACGTCTAGGGTCTTGATACGCGCATGTCAGACGACGTCGGCAAGCTTTCAAACTTCTTTTTCTTTGACCCTACTACAAGATTCATTCTTCATCTTCCATCAGGCTCGGGGACTAAGTGGGCACACTTCACCTTGTGGTGAATGTGCTTGTTCTCATCTCGAGGCTACGCCCGGGGACTGGCTGCCTGCTCGGCTGGTCTTCTACTTTATGACGCTGGCACCACGTGACTGCGTCACCTACTGTCAGGCTCGGGGACTAACTGTGGGGGTATGGCCCCCAAGACATGGGCCGCACCGTCGGAGGTGGCCCGGCCCACAAGATCAAGGCGTGCACGGCGCTGCTCGGCGTGCACCGCAAGACATTGTATAGTACCAAATAGGATACTTTACTTGTAACCCTGCCCCTCCAGAGTATATAAGGAGAGGCAGGGATCCTCTACTCGACATCATGTATTCAATACAATACATCAAAGACACAGGACATAGGGTATTACGTCGATCAGACGGCCCGAACCTGTCTAAATCGTTGTCTCTGCGCCTTGTGTCACCATCCGGTTCTTGATTACGCGCACCCCACCGACAAATCTACCATCGTGGGATACCCCTCGGTGGACTGCTGACGATATTCTGTCGACAGTGGGCAAGCAGGAACTTAGATGATTAACATCAATGCTGCCTCTGATGATGCCTCAAATAGATCGTGAGTAACTTTTTTTCAGTTACAAATTCAGAAACTAATATAGTTCCTTGTATTTGTAAAATACACATGTAGGTTGTGATTGCACCATTCAAAGATAGTTGTACTTGGGAAGTTTACTTATTCTCTACCTGGGTTCACCGGACAATGCATTCCATATTTAGCTATCAGTTTTCCTTATACCATGTTTTGACTACAGATGAGGGTACTGACATGTGTTCATTCCATATTTAGCTATCAGTTTTCCTTATACCTCTGTTTGTCCTAATGGAATCTGACTACACATGAGGGTACTGACATGTTCATTCTAAAACATGGAATAGCATTGGATTTCAAACAATTAAATATCACGGTGAACTCTATGGTGTCCGTAGCGTTAGCACGGGCAATATACTTACAAGATGACAAGTATTATTGCTTTTCTTTTGTTCATGACACCAGGCTGTGAGTTAATGTTTTCTCCTTTAAAATTTATATGCTTGTCAAATATCGAATATTATCTACTCACTACATACTGCATTCCCTTGGTTTGTGTTTGGTTGCAGAGGAACTGGCCATTAAGAAGGCTTTACTGAAGGTACCAGCAGAAATGTTAGTATATTTCCTTCTAACTAAAAATAAAATTTCCTATGCATGAATCTTTGTTTGAGATTTTTTTTATTATGTTGTTAAAATTGCATTTAACTAGGAATGCAATATACCATGGATAATGGGTAACTAACGAAGTTAGTGTATATTCAATTTACGTTGCTCCGTAGGTGCTTGTGCCAGTGATCAGTGACTTCAGCATATTTTATGGAAAAAGGTCCTTACTGAGCAACCATATTTCTTCATCTTTGTTATAGAAATAACCTGTCCTGAAATGTAGGTTGTAGGGTACACAAATTTGTATCGATTAGCTGGATTGAACTTGAAAATTCTACTTCCTGTCTTAAAAAATAGATGATTTAGTTTTTTTTATTTTTTCCTTGCTCACAATCTTTGAGTGCTCGTTTTTAGGCCACTTTCAGGTGCAAGAAAGGATTTGTCTTTGCTGCCTACTGCTCAGGGCTTTCAAAGTTTAAGTTCTATGATGTTACTTCAAGACCTTTTTAGTGTTGGGTTCCCTCTACTTCCACGACTTGCAGTTAAGTTCTATCATATTTGCTATTTTATTTACTAAAGATTATCGCCTTCAATTTTTGCAGGTGGAGGTTAGTACTGGCATGCACGAGGTACTGGCATAGGAGTGCACTTTATTTTTTTTCCCAATATTTTCCTTTATATTAGTTTGGCCTTTGTATACTCAAATATTTTTTAATGTATATTGTATTCCAATGTTTATATTGGAGCTTCCTTAATGCTGTAAGATCTTTACATATTATATGGTCCAATTGGTGCTCAAACTTTATGGGTTTACTAGAAGATTATGACATCGAGGGCTTTAGTAATTAGTCCTGAAATCTAAAGGGTAGAGATGTTTTACCACACTACGTAGAAAACGATTTTTAGCAACGGTTCGATTTTTTTGTAGGGGCGGCTAGTGATGGAGCCGCCCCTACAGTGGCGTGTTCGGGTGCCCAAACACTAGCCGCCCCTACAAATGGAATAGCAGGGGCGGCTGGTGTTACAAGCCGCCCCTACAAATGAGGTCTGATTTGTAGGGGCGGCTCAATCACCAGCCGCCCCTGGAAATGCTATTTGTAGGGGCGGCTGGTGATTGAGCCGCCCCTAAAAATGGCCCCGTATTTATAGCTCCGATTTGTAGGGGCGGCTCAATCACCAGCCGCCCCTACAAATGGCCCCCATATAAAACAGAAGCAGCACCTTCTTCCTTCTCAGGTCACTCACTCCAACCTGTGAAAGAAAGGTGGGGAGGCCTTGGGCACCTTCCAAAAATTGCTCTACTAAGGGGGGAAGGTTTTGGTCTTAAATCCTTTGGTGGAGAGGTTGTAGAAGGTAAGAAAATGCTATTCCACACTTTTTTTGAAGTTTTAATGGTTGGTTAGTGAGTAATTAGAGTTTTGTTTTTCTCTCTCTTCTATGGTGCTTGAGCTATTTATGAGCAAATTAGACCCAACTTTTAAATGTACTAGGGTAAATTAGGGAGGGGAACAAGATCATACCCTTATTTGGTCCATGTTTCTTGATTTTAGTGAACCATTAGTTAGTTTTATGGATGTTTCATGTGCATGTGATCTAGATCTAGGGTTTGGTTTTTTTATTAATTTCGTTTTTGTAAATTTATGTTTGATAAAATTGGACTAGGGTTTGTATGAAAGATATTGGGTAAAGTATAATTATTGCTAATTGTTGTCTTTGAAATTGTTTATTGTAATCAATAAATATGTATTTTAATTATTTATGGATAAATGGGCCATTAATTAATTTTCCTCTACCATGGTGTGTTTGTATGCTTCATGTAATTATATTAGATTTATATTCATATATATCTGAGGTATATACAATTATTCTCAAATAATTATTACTTTGATTCATTTTTATATATATCTGAATAAGTAGTCCTTTAATGTTTATTTTGTTGTTGTTGTAAAAGATGGAGTACAGGAACTCTTGGATGTATGGTTCGTTAAGGTTCAAGGCAGGTTTCCGTGAAGAGGTGGATAAATTTATTGAAGCCGCAACGAAGCATGCAACGACATTGAAAGAGAATAAGGATACAATTATTTGCCCCTGTAAAGATTGCAAGAACCGTATGGCATGGACAGATGTGACTATCATCAGATCACATTTGATTATACGAGGATTTGTTGAGGACTACACAGTGTGGATTCATCATGGTGAAATGGTTATTGTTAACGACGAGGATGAGGAGGAATACGACTGACGAAACCATAGAATCCCTGTCCCAATATTCAGCAGAGCTTGATGCACGAATGGATTTTGAGTTTGGCAATGAACAAGGTGGTGATGCTGGTGGTTGGGATGGTAACGACGAAGGTGGTGCCAATAATGATGGTGGAGCACGTGTCGGAGTTGAAGATGATTTAGATGACATGATTCGAACCCTTGGACCAGAGATTTTACTAAATAGCCCGAAAGGTCCTAGAAAATTTGGAAAGAGTGACAAAAGCATCGAAGGAGACTGTGTATGGTGTTGAAAAGGGCTGTCCGACACATTGGACATTGCTACGTTTCGTGCTTGAGCTGCTCATCCTGAAGGCTAAGTATGGCTGGTCAGACTGTAGTTTCAATGATCTATTGCATCTCCTGTCATGGGTGCTGCCACAACCAAACTCAGTTCCCTGCCAACACATACCAAGCGAAGAAGGTCATAAGTCCATTGACAATGGGGGTTGAAAAAATACATGCATGCCCCAACCACTGTATACTTTTTCGTGGCGAAACGTTCAAGTCATTGGATAAATGTCCCCGGTGTGGGGCCAGCCGGTACAAGAACAATGACCTTTACTGGTGGGGACGAACCATCCACGGGGAAAAAGAGGAATAAGAAGGGTACAAAAAAGGTGGTACAAGAATCTCAGCCCCCAGAGGACACTCCATTAGGCAACGATGCAAAGCAGAGAAGAATTCCTGCCCTGGTAATGTGGTACCTGCTAGTGACCGACCGCTTGAGACGTATGTTCCTAAACCCTAAAGAAGCCAGCACTCATGACATGGTGGGATGATGAGCGCAAGGTGGATGATGATAAGATTGCACACCCGGCTGATTGTAGTCAGTGGCAAAGGTTTGATGAGAAGCACAAAGAATTCAGCGATGACCCAAGGAATGTACGGTTTGGCCTGAGCACCGATGGAATGAATCCCTTCAATGAGAGGATGAGCAACCACAGCACATGGCCAGTGATCTTGACCATGTACAACATCCCAACATGGTTGTGTCAGAAGAGAAAGTACCTTCTCCTCACTATTCTTATTTCTGGCCCTAAACAACCAGGCATTGATATAGACGTGTTCCTCGAGCCCTTGATGCAAGAAATGGAGAGGCTATGGAGGCATGGGGAGCAGATGTATGATGCATTCCGAAAGGAGGACTTCATATGTAGAGCAATAATATTTGTTACTACCAATGATTACCCCGCGCTGTTTGCTTTGTCTGGACAGATCAAAGGGAAGACGGGATGCTTGGTTTGCTTGGATGGTACTATATGGGTGTACCTGGATGCATCCAAGAAGATAGTTTACCTAAGGAACCGACGCTTCTTAAAGACAAGTCACAAGTACCGCAGCAAATTGTTCTTTAGATTTTATGACAACGCCCCGAAGATTGAACCCCCTCTGGAGAGACATCATAACGTAGAACATGTGTACAGAATGGTGAAAAACATACGCGTCGTCTATGGAAAGAAGAATCCAGATGGGACGAACAGAGATAGAAGCACACCTCCTGTCGAAGGCGTACCTTTCAAGAAACAATCGATCTTCTTTCAGTATCTGCCTTATTGGCCAGACTTGGAGGTCCCCCATGCCATTGATGCTATGCACATGTAGAAGAATGTCTTTGAGAGTCTCATTGCTACCTTGATGGACACAGGCAAGTCAAAGGATGGTCTGAAAGCATGGAAAGACATGGTGCAGCTAAACGTGATGCCACAGCTTCACCCGGTACCTGAGGCTAATGGAAAATACACTCTGCCCGCGGCGTGCTTCAACCTAACACCAGACGAGAAGAGAGCTATATGCACTTTCCTGAGGGGGATCAAAGTCCCGACTGGGTTTTCAGCAAATGTGAAGAAGCTAGTGTCGATGAAGGACTTGTCAATAACACACTGCAAGGCTCACGATTGCCATGTGATGCTGACAGTGTTTCTACCTATTGCAATCAGGGCTATAAAGCCAGAGTTCTTGAAAATGGCCATCACCCGCATGTGCTACTTCTTTTCGAAGATCTCACAGAAGACTGATTGGCAAGGAAGAGCTGAGTGACCTACATGAATTTGTGGTGGAGACACAAAACCAACTGGAGATGTGTTTACCTCCTGCTTTTTTTGATATAATGCCACATCTCATGATTCACATGGTTCATCAGATACAGGCGCTTGGCCCTTGCTACTTGCATGAAATGTGGTCCTATGAGCGGTTCATGTCGGTTTTAAGTCGATACTGTGCATAATCGAGCATACCCAGAGGGCTCCATGATAGAGGGTTACAGTACTGAAGAAGTCGTCGAGTGCTGTCAAGAGTACCTAAAAGTACAGAAAGGGATTGGTAAACCCGATTCTCGTCACAAGGGTAGGCTGGCTGGGAAGGGCACCAGTGGTAGAAAAGTGTTCATCGACCATGATTACAAAGAGGTGAGTCGGGCGCATTACAGTGTCTTGCAGAGTACACAACTGATGCAACCGTATATTGATGAACACTTGGCTATCATTATGGCGGAGAGAAATGGCCGTTCGGATGATTGGGTCATGAAACAGCACAAGCAATGACTAACTACATGGTTGAAGGACCAAAACATACCGCCTGGAGAAACCATAGACTCTATTACCATCAGTAGGTTGGCGGAGGGGCCATCGAGACAAGTGACATCTTGGAATGCTTATGACATCAATGGGTACACGTACTATACCCACGCAAAGGATAGTAAATATGTGAACCAAAACAGCGGTGTTCGAATAGAGGCTCTCAATGGATTAGGGCGAAAGATCCAATACTTTGGCATCATTGAAGAGATATGGGAACTTGACTATGGAAGGGATATAACGGTGGCCCTATTTTCGATGCCGCTGGATCAAACAACACCAACTGAACGAGATCGGATTGAGAGTCCTGGACCTCGAGAATCTAGGCTACCAAGATGACCCTTGGGTGCTCGCTTCACGTGTCGCACAAGTTTTCTATATGTCTGACCCACAAAGTAACCTCCCCCCGATGAAGAAGACAAAGCATGTGGTTGCCTCCGAGAAACAACACATTATTGGAGTTGATGGCGTGGATGATGTTGAAGCTTACAATAACTACGATGAGATGCCGCTATTCACAGACTTTCCTAAGAAGATCAGTGTTGTGGAAAAGAACCTTCCCAAAGACATAATGCCATGGGAACGAAAAGGTGTCAAAGGGAAGTCGTTACAGCGGGCTAGCTAGTTGTTGAACGTGGAGTGTTTGTGTAAGTGTGTGTTTGTAAGACTTCATTTATGCATGCGTGTGAGACTATATATTTATGTACGTGTGTAAGACTACATATTTTTGTATGTGTATGAGACTACATTTTATGCATGTGTGTGAGACTACCCTTTGCAACATCCAGATGACTCTATTTGAACATCCACTCTATTACTACAAAATTTCATTTGTCAAAGTTTGAGCACTTCAAATTTTCAAATTTAAAAAAATGACAAGTTCAAACGAGATTTTCAACCACTAAATGTTTTTGAGCTGAAAAAGTGATGAATACCAAAGTTGTATAACTCATCAAGATCTATAATTTTTATTTTGATCATTTCTTTATCTGACAAAGTGATAGTAAACATTGTTCACAAATCAACATGTTTCTCATATAGTTCATGAAACTATGAGTCATGTGAATTTATGAACAATGTTTACTAATACTTTGTCACATGAAGAAGTGACCAAAATAAAAGTTATAGATAGTGAGGAGTTCAACAACTTTTATGTTCACGACTTTTATTGTTGAAATCATTTAAGGTTTCAAAATCTTGTTTGAAGTTGCCATTTGGTGAAATTCAAAATTTGAACTGTTCAAATTTTATCAAATAAAAATATGATCAAAATAAAAGTTGTACATATTGATGAGTTCTACAACTTTGGTATTCATGAGTTTTTCATGTGAAATCATTTACTCTTTCAAAATATTGTTTCAAGTTGAAATTATTTGAATTTCAAAATTTGAATCGTTCAAACAAAGTCACATGACAAGATGACCAAAATAAAAGTTGTACATGTTGATGAGTTATACAACTTTTATGTTTACAACATTTTCATTTTATTTCATTTAACATCATAAAATTTTATTCGAAGTTTTAAAATTCAAAATTTTAATTTTTGTTTTTTTTGTTTTCTATATTGTTTTGACTACAATTGTTTATATATATATTTCTTCATATATAGAATAATACAAAATATTATATTTGTGTATATACACAATTTTTTTATATTACTTTGTGTTTTTATGATATAAAAAATATAGAATTTATAATTTAAAAAAATAGAAAATATTTGTAGGGGCGGTTGGATCAGGAACCGCCCCTAAAAATGCATTTGTAGGGCGGCTAGATCAGGAACCGCCCCTACAAATGCATTTGTAGGGGAGGCTGGATCAAGAACCGCCCCTACAAATGGTACCTAGTATAAATAGGAGGAAGCGCACGGGAGTCATCGTCTGGGCGCTGTCTTCTTCCTCCGACGCCGTCAGGCTGCCTAGGGTTTCCGCCGCCGGTCCCGTGCCCGCCCACACCCGCACCCGGTCCCCGGCGCCCGCCCCCATGCGCCGACCCCCGGCGTCCCGCGCCCGGCCCCCGACGCCCTCCCCCGCACGCCGACCCCCGGCGTCAAGCGCCCGGCCCCCGGCGCCCGCCCCCACACGCCGACACCCGCACCCGGTCCCCAGCGCCCGCCCCCGCGCGCCGACCCCCGACGTCCCGCGCCCGGCCCCCGGCGCCCTCCCCCGCGCGCCGACCCCTGGCGTCCCGCGCCCGCCCCCGCACGCCGACGACCCGCGCCCCAGATTGTTCTTGGGGCTGGATTGCTGGGTCCATCGTTTTCAGGTATTCTACCATGATAGACCTCGCTTCCCGGAAGTTCTGATTGTGATTGACTTGCCTTGCCTTCCCTGAAGCACTGATTTTTTTGACGAGTCTGATGAGAATAACATGAAACAAGGCATATCACTAGGAACATACGCATATTTATTTGTATGGTTTTATTAACAAATATGACAATTGAATGTACCAAAGAGGAAGTAATCCAAGCTTTTGTTAACAAGCATTGGTTTTATTTGTATGGTTTTATTAACACCGTTGTTGCGGTAGCGCGCTGGGGGCCACGGCACAGGTTTGTTCCGTCCCTTGAACCTTCTTCTTGTCTTCAGTTCCTTTATGCTCATGGCCTCATGTCATGTCATGCCATAACGGCGCCCCGCCCTCCTCCTCTTGGTCTTGAGATTCCATTCTAGCACTATACATTTGTACCTGCACTTCGTCCTTGCTTGGCCAGTGGGCTGCCTGCCACGTCAAATTCCCCCAAATTCTCACCTTGCAATACGTATGCGCCTCTTGAGTCTAGGCGTGAAACCTTGCAAAACTTGGACCTCCTCCCCTTCTTATGTGATATGGCAGAGCTGCTGCTAATTGTTTCAAAACATAAAAGCATTCGTCCCACAACACTTTTAACAGACCGTAGACATTTCAACATAGTATACTTGGTTAACATATTGTCCAAACAAGCACAACACAAAGTTAAATATTAGGAATGGAAATCATATGCTAAGTGTTGTTTCAACAATTATTCCATGATTATGTATTCCAATATAAATTAATGGTAGCCAAAAGAATAAAACTTTGGAGGCTCGTCATTGTCCAAAATGACATCTCTTTTTTGTCACCTGAGGTAGTACATAGTGTTTTCTTAAAAATTCCAATTCTATGATAGTATTGCACAAGTATATATGTAGATCTAAGAAATTTACTCTACCCTTTATTGACATTCACAACTCATCCCTTCCCAAAACAAAAACAAACACGCACACGCACACTAGTTAGTATTTACATTATGAACCTACTACTCATTATTTTGAACAACTTGCTGATCATGGAGTTTATGCACGAACTGCGCTGCTGTGTTGTGTCCTGAGGGCTTGTACAATGGTATGCTCCTCTTTTTCATGTTTCCTGTACACTCTAGCTTTCCTTTGCATTTACAAGATTGGGCCTTCCACCTGCTCCGTTTTGCTTCTACTCTTCACAACGGTATCCATGCCTGTAGGTACATTTACAGACTAAACTACATTTCTAAAAATAAGGGGTCTTTTTCTATGTACCTCTTCTTTTACATGTCCAGACAAGGGCTATGAATGTGAGTAGCAGCACAAAAGCTATAACCGGGAGTAAAATCTTTGTTAAATTGCTCTTCTTCTGTACTGTACATGGAAATATATCTATCAGAATTTACATCATCAAGCATCATTTGCAATAGTGTGAGTTTACTTGCAAAGGGCCATGCTTAGTGGTGATCCTTGACTAACTTATATACAAGTAAAAGACCAATTTGTGAACACTCAAAGCAGTTACCCTTGCACATTGTTGATGGGTTTCTTTATAGGAACAATTATGTATAATTTACACTCAAAACAGTTACACTTGCTGGCTGCTACACATTCTTTTTCTTCTTTTATACAGTTTATTGTGACTGTTCTCTATATAAGTGCATGTTCTATGAGTTTAGCACCTTTACCTACTACTTCTGATGGCAGTATATTTCTGTTCTCTATATAAGTGCATGTTCTTGCTTATCTACACCTTGTTATTTATAGACTTACACAGTATAGAATTACTATTTGATGCCATCAAGGCATCAACACCAGCATAAAGTACGAGAGATGGTATTTTGATACAGTTTATTTGATGTCTGTTTGCTTTAAATAGAATGTACGGTCTATTTGAGTCCTTATCTTGCCGGTGTAGTCAAGCCAAACGCATATGTAGGGTGATCCTTCAGAGGCTGTGTATGTATAATAGAGGTTATTCCTTGTGTTGACAATGGCTAGATTGGAAGGCAACACGCTTATGACTAGATTGGGTAATTACTATACTGTGCAAGGGTATGATAGTAGTAGTATGATTAGATTGGAGTATATGTCTTTTTAGAGCATGGCCCATCTTCCTGCCCTGGGTGGTCTCTGTCATAGCCATGTGCTGGAAAAAGGTGATCTAGTGTTTTATCAAGTAACCCACATGTAGATTTGTCTTCTTTTTATGCTAGTGCTACATTTTTAGCGTTTTGCTTCTTGATTGGTACTTGCTGGCTGCTACACATTCTTTTTCTTCTTTTATACAGTTTATTGTGATTGTTCTCTATATAAGTGCATGTTCTATGAGTTTAGCACCTTTACCTACTACTTCTTATGGCAGTATATTTCTGTTCTCTATATAAGTGCATGTTCTTGCTTATCTACACCTTGTTATTTATAGACTTACACAGTATATTTCTGTTCTTGCTTACTTTTTTTAGATAACAGGTTCCCTACTACTATTGTCTACTACTTCTGATGGCAGTATGGCAGTTGTTGCTTTTTTTGGAAGCAGTAGCTGCTATTTTTTACCAAATCTCCCCTCTCCTCTATTTTTGCCATATTTCCTAACTTCTATGTTTGGGAAGCAGTAGCTGCTTGTTTTTACACCTTTTCCTCTCTGTGTTTGTTAAGCAGCTGTTGCTTTTTTTTGCCAAATCTTCCCTCTCCTCTCCCCTCCTTTGTTTTGCCGATGATGAAATTGTCTAAGTCCATACATTATATGGAATATGAGCTGATGATCAAGACCTTTTGAGGAACTTGGCATCATTAGCAGCCGCCCCTACATTACCTTCTCCTCTCTTCTCTGTTATGATGCCTTGATGCTCCAAGTTCAAGATCAGATGATGATTGACATGTTTCTGAGGCCTCTACCACTGCTACTTCTCATTTTTTATATTGTGGTTTTATAGGACTACTTTGGTTTATAGACCTTTTTGATTTCTTATACCTTCTCGCGTACCTAAAGCACACTTTCTTGCATCTTTTAGAACAAAGCGCGAAATAATGTCACGGACAACAGACAGTGCAGCTCGATGCCCTGAGCATGATGAGCAGCCAACCCTTAAGGAGCAAGCACTAGAGGACCAGCTTACTCAGGAACAGTTCGATAACGAGGTAGAAAAGGATCTAGAAGTGATGCTTACTTAGGAGGAGTGTGACAAGGAGGAAGGCCCCGAAGGAGAGGCTGCTGAAGGCGAAGAAGAAGAGGATGATGAGTTAGAAGAGGGATATGAAAGTCCCGAGGACCTTTCCCACCTGAAGCAAGAAGGAGGCCAACGGAGGAAGATTTGGACAAGGATTTTGACCTGAACGAGGAGGTAGGGAAGAAGCCTTAGCTTGTAAATTTTGCTAAAGCTTTGGTTGTGTTACCTCTGCTAACACTTTGACCTGTCCTATATACAGGTCCCTCCTAAAACTCAAAAAAGACGATGTCGACGTCCACGACATCTCGCTGGACAAGACTGAGTAGAGGAAAGGAGAGCAGAGGCAACAACCATAGAGACGGATCATGATGCCTCTGCTCCACAAACTCAAGACACAACCACGACTACCAAGCCTAAGAGGAAACAAGGGGATAGAAAAGGAAATCTATATCCAGATAAGGCTTGCTATGTGATAACGGAGGTTGGGCCAGCAGGGGAGATCCTTGAGCCGAAGGAATTAAGAGGACGATTCCATAATGCGATCGGGGCCCTAGTAAGAGATAAATTGAACCCAGCAATCCCTAACTAGAAAGAGGTACCAGAGAACATAAAGAATGCACTATGGGATAGGCAGTTGAAGGTCAATTTTAGATTTCCAGAGACTAGTCTTGAGCTCCAAATGAAGGCTCTAGTTGCGAAGGCGCTGGAGGAGCAATGAATGTCTAGGGAGCCACATATATTAGTGACGCCGCCGGGAGAACTGGCATTAGTTGGCAGCCCTCCAAAAGTTCCTAGCAGCCAAGGTTCCACTGCAGCCACAACCCCAGTCGATCTCGTACGGGAACCTACTAGTTGCACCTTGGTGTTTCTCAGTGGCCGGCAGAACACTGTGATGGAGGTGGCAACGAGTGTGGCACATCCTCCCGGTGGCGTACACCACAATAATAAGATACCGCCGGACTACACTAGGGTCGAGGTGCATACAATGAAGCCCGAGTTCATGCAGTGGAGGATAGACTACGCAACTCCCGAGGGGCTGGTGTTACTCGGAGACGTTATGGGGCAGTTCATCCTCTGGCACAAACGGGACATTATATTGACTGCTTCTTCGCCGCCTCCCCCTCTCCCAAATTTGGAGCGAGTTGTTGAGGCCGGGGAGATATTTTCACCGTCTCATGACCCCCACATTCCTGAGATGCCACATTCTTCCCCGCCTCCTATCGAGCATGTGCCTGATAAGATGCCACAACCTTCTCCAGCTCATACCAGGCAAGTGCATCATGAGATGCCACAGTCTTCTCAACAAGCACAACCAATACATGAACAACGAGTGCCTCCTGAAGAAGGTGATGCACAAGAAGATGAGGACGTGCCTGAATGGGAACTCCGAAAGAAGATTCCAATCAACATAAGGCCAGTTTATGTTCCGATCAAAGACGTCTCGTCGGTGTCCAAGTGGTATTCCCATGATCACTTCAAGCCTAAAAACCAAGTTAAAAAAGTCCCATCACGGGGTTCTGAGGAGGCCGTCAGTAGCAAACTCCACCAAATTGCAAAGCAGTATCCAAATGTTGATGCCATCAAATGGTCAAAGGATTGCCCGAAAAAATATGAAAGAGGCAAGCCCTTCCTACCAAACCGGGACATCCAGCGCCTACCACTTGGAATGAGAAGGTTCCATGATTGGTACTTGCGTGTTCTCCCAACGAGCATAGATATCATACAAGCATGCTTTCCCACCGGCACATTTGGAAGCCTAGCCGGGAAAATTGTCTTTGACTTCAATGACATGCACACATGCTTTCACCTGGGAGAAATGGAGATGGATCTAATTCGCATGTGGTGCATGTAAGTCCTTATCCTCCCGATATGATATGAATGTAATCTTTGAATTTTGTTGTAACTAACCCACGCCGTGATTTGTAGAATGCAAGTGCACATTGTCAAACAAATGCCAAGTGTGAAAGCCGGGTATGTAGACCCTCAAGCTATAGCCCAAACAAATTTTAATTACCCTAAACAGTGGAATCTGGATGCCAAAGAGCTAGCAGCTGCAAAGACTCTTCGGGAGAAAGAGCGCATCCATAGTGCGAAGCTAAGGGAAGAGTCCCTTAAGGTTGCGGCATACATTGCCTTGGCTTTCAAAAATCTCCAACACCACTCTACTATATGGCTACCATACAACTTCGAGTAAGCTCAACTCTGTACTTAAAGCTTTGTTCGATATATTTCATTCGATGCAAAAGGGCTTATCTAGTTCTATGATTAAATCCATGCAGCAACCACTGGATTTGTATAGCCGTCGATGTCGGGAGGAGCATGGCATGGGTCTTTGATTCATTAGATAAGGACACGGTGACATACAAAGACTTCATATCAATTCTCAAGACGTATACATATCGACAATCCTCATTAGCTTATATGTTTGTATACATACTTGTAACGTTCACTTTTGGATACTAACAAGTTGTATTTGCTAAAATAATTTGAACATGGCATTTAGGTTCTATGTCACTAATCATCATGGAAGGCATGATCCAGCAAGGAAGGAAAAGCTGGCTATAAAAACACTATGTGCGGTAAGTGTAACTTACTTCTTCAGTACTCCGTTACATGGCTGTCAAAAGCATTACTTAACATTTTCATATGCAAAACACACAGTGCCCCAAGCAGAAGCCTGGGAGTGTACATTGTGGATACTATATATGTTCTATGATGGGTAACACCGGTGCCTACAGGAGACACCCCTTAAGGGTAAGTTTGAACCTCTTCACCCGTAGTATAAAAACTTCGTAAATGGTTTGAAATACTAAACCGAAACTTGTTTTCTTGTAGTGGAGAGAAGAGAAAGGAATGAAAAGAGACCCATACAAGGATGAGCAACTCTTAGAGCTCGTCGGTGACCTTTGCAACTTTATATTGGACTAGATTGTACATGTCAGAGGCGCCTACCATGACCGAGAGTCTGAGTTAGGTACAAATCCTCAGTACCAACACCTTCGTGAGACTGAAAGGCTAGCTCTAGGATGTTGATAACAATGTGTATGGAATTTGTATATTTAATGATGGATTGTATATATTCATGTGAATTCGACTTGTAATTGTAGTTTATAGAATACTCTTATGCTTGTAGTCGCGGTCGCGGGGTGTTCGGCAACGCGAACGCTGGTCACGGGGCGTTCGGCAACGCGAACGCGGTTCGGAACGTTGGTTGTGGGACGTTCGGCAAAGTGATTTTGAATTGAAAATTTAATTTTTTTTTGCAGGAAAACGTACTGTAGGGGCGGTTCTAGATTGAACCGCCCCTACAAATACCTGTTTGTAGGGGCGGCTGGTACTACAGCCGCCCCTACAAATTGATTTGTAGGGGCGGCTAACACCAGCCGCCCCTACAAATCGATTTGTAGGGACGGCCTGGGAACCGCCCCTACAAATGCATGATTTGTAGAGACCCTTGCGTAGGGGCGGCTGGGCAAACCGCCCCTACAAATGGTCTACAACCGCCCCTAGAAATGTTTTTTTGACGTAGTGCCAGTCGTACCGAACCTGAAGAGGCTATTTATTTATTTTAGTTTTATGATTTATTTTTTTTCTAGATATCACCGTAGAGTTAGCACGGGCAATATGCTAGTTGTAATCTAATTATTGAGTTGATTCTACGACTACCAAAAGTAAAGTTTATCTAGAATTTGTGCTTGGAATTTTTTTGAGAATTATTTGTGCTTGTCATTTTGGCTGTATAACAACATTATGTTTGTGAGTAACTACGTGAAGTTACTTTTAAAATTATCTTCGCAATAAACACTACTATATAAATGATTTTGTGAGACACTACCCGATAATTAATGGAGACGGTCACAAAATTCGGCCGCCTCATAAAATACCTGAGGATTTTTCGAGGTGGACATTTTATTTACGGATGCGGTTACAAATGTCCGTCTCTCAAAATGGATTTACGGAGGCGGTCATAAATCATCCGCCTCCCAAAATCCATTAGCAGAGGTGGGTCTCCTAACAGGTCTGAAAATTGGCCCGAGGCCCAAAGAGACCCAGAAGGGCCTGTTATCCATGCTACATATATATATAGACAAGTTAGGGTTTGGAGACTCGTCATCCTCTCCCTCAACTATCTCTCTCTATCTCTCATCTCCCAGCACTAGGTGGCGGTGCCTCTCTCTTCCCTCCCTATGCTCTCTTGGCGTCGATGGCGGGGGCCGTGCGCGCCTGGTGGCGAGGGCTACTCTCACTTGGCAATGGAGAGGGCCGCGGATCCAACTGCGGGGGCTGCGTGTCCTAGTGGCGGGAGCTGTGCGCCTCGGCTAGAGAGGTGGCCTGGTGGGAGAGGCACCTCGGTAGTGCCGCTCCGGTGGATTTGCGAGGACTAGGTGGCAGCGGCAGTTATGGATCTGAGAAGACGGTGGTGGCGTGAGCAGCTCCCAGGTGGCGGCGTGTCTTCTGGTGGTGGCGACGCATGCGGCTCCTAGGTTTGGCAGTGGCGGCGTGTGCAGACGGATGGAGCGGGCTCGGCCAGCGTGCCCGAGAAGGGAGCTCCATCGACGGGCCTAATTTTTTATGTTTTTAAATCTGCTAGCAAAGATGCCCATGCGTTACAACGGGAGAAGAAAAACACAACATTATCTCTAGGCCAATAGACCTCAACTCAAACCATAGTAGTTTGATTTAATATAATTCTAAAAGTTATTTCATTTAGGCAGAGTGAGTATAAGAAAGAGTCTCCTAAACAATAGTAGTAGTATTAGTAGTAGCAGTAGTAGTAGAAACAATGTTGACCTATCACTTGGGCCGCAGGTGGAGGTGCCTACGCTTCTATCTTCATCACTTCAGTGGAAATTCAGTAGTGTCGGGGGTAATGATAAGGAAGAACTTGGCGAGGGGGGAGCTAGACTTGAGGTTGAGGAAGAAGGAGGTCCTAGATCTCCACGGCTACAAGTGACCAGATGTAGTGCCACAGGGAGTCCACGTGCAGGTGGCCGGCCACCGGAGGCGGTGCCACAGGGAGTCGACGACTCAACGGTGAGTGAGGACACGGTCTAGTTTCACCCAATACAAGATTAGCTTCTTTACATTGGCACCACTTATACTCCCAATTCTACCACTATTATGTTAAGGTGTGTTTGGTTCCGATTATAATTGGAATCCTAGATCGCCAACCGTGAGAAACATAATAATCGTGGCAAAAGCTCCATATTACTGATAATTTTCTCAACCGCGAGAACACACTATCATTCGTGATTCTCGTGTTCCGGGCAATCGGCCGCGTTCTGGGTATCGCACCGCATGCCCGCCGCACCGCGGTTCCAAACATGGACTAGTTTAATTTCTAATAAAGCTATGCTAGACACCGACCGCGAAAACACACTATCATTCGTGATTCCGGTGTCCTGGACTATCGGGCGTGCTCTGGGTATCGCACCGCGTGTCCGCCACGTCGCGGTTCCAAACACGGACTAGTTTATTTAATCTCTAATAAAGCTATGCTAGACACCGACCGCGAGAACACACTACCCATGATTCTCGTGTCCCGGGCTATCGCCCACGTTTGGGTATCGAGCCCACCACGTGGTTCCAAACACGGACTAGTTTATTTAATCTCTAGTAAAGAGCTATGCTATACACAGGCCACGAGAACAAACTACCTTTCGTGATTCTCATGTCTGGGCTATCGCCCGCATTTTGGATATCGCCTCGCATGCCCGTCACGCCGCGGTTCCAAACATGGACTCGTTTAATTTCTAATAAAGCTATGCTAGACACCGACCGCGAGAACACACTATCATTCGTGATTCTCGTGTCACGAGCTATCTGTCGCGTTTTGGGCATCGCACTGCGTGCCCTCCACGTCGCGGTTCCAAACACGAACTAGTTTAATATTTCTAATCAATCTATGCTACACACCGACTGCGTGAACACGTTGTCATTCATGATTCTCGAGTCCCGGGCTACCGCCGCATTTTGGGTATCACACGATGTGACGGCCGCACCACGATCTCAAATACGGACTAGTTTAATTTCTATTAAAGCTATGGCCTTGTTTAGATCGAAAGTTTTTTCAACCTGATGAATAGTATCACTTTTGTCTTATTTGGTAAATATTGTCCAATCATGGACCAACTAGACTCAAAAGATTCATCTCGTGATTTTCAACTAAACTGTGTAATTAGTTATTTTTTTTACCTATATTTAATACTCCATGCAAGCGTCCAAAAATTGATGTGATGGAGAGAGAGTGAAAAAACTTGGAATTTTGATGTGAACTAAACAAGCCCTATGCTAGACACCGATCACCGAGAACACACTATCATTTGTGTTCACTACCGAAAACATCAAATTTGCCAAGTATTTTTATGTTTGCCGAGTGTATTCCCTCGGGCACTCGGCGAACAAGATCTTTGCCGAGTGCTGCGCTAAAAACACTCGGAAAAAAACACTCGGCAAAATCGGAGGTTTGCCGAGTGTCAAGCTAAAAACACTCGGCAAAGAGGGGTTTACCAAGTGTTTTTTTACACTCGGCATAGAAATAAAATCTTTTTCTTGGAAAAGAAAGAGAAGAAAAAAAATGAAAAAAAACTTTGCCGAGTGCCCAGATCTAGGACAATCGGCAAAGGAAAAAAATCAATTAATTAACCGGCCCGCCCGCACCCTCTCTCCTCCCCAGATCCGCCCACCCGCACCGCTTCCCTCCCTCTCTCCAGCGTCGCCGCGTCGCTCCCCTCTCTCTCTCTCCTCCCATGCCCTCTCTCCTCCCAAGATCCGCCCGCGCCCTCTCTCCTCCCTAGATCCGCCCGCCCGCGCCCTCTCTCCAGCGCCGCCGCGCCGCTCCCCTCCCTCCCCTTCTCTGGCGTGCCACTCCCCTCCCTCTCCGCCGTGGCCCCTCCCTCCCCTCCTCCCTCTCTGGTGCGCCCCTCCCCTCCCTCTCCGGCACGGCCCCGGCCTCCCCTCCCCTCCTCCCTCTCCGGCGCCAGCGCGGCCCCGCCCTCCCCTCCCTCTCCTCTTCATCTCCCCCATAGGTGGCGGTGGCCCTCCCTCTCCCTCTCCCCTGCAGGCGGCGGCGCTCTCCCTCTCCCCGAGCGCGGATCTGGCCTTCCCCCACCACCGACGAGCCGGAGCACCTCCACAACTGGCGGATCCGGCGCCCCTCCCCCTTCTTCCCCGCGATGGCGGATCTGGCCTTCCCCCACCACCGGATCCGGCGATGGCGGAGGGAGGAGCGACGGATCCGATGGTGGATCGAGCAACCCCGGCTGCGGCGACACGCGGGGCGAGGCCTTCTTCCTCGGCGGCACCGTCATGGTGATGGTCCTGGCGACGGCGGGCTTCGTGGCATGGCGGTAGGAAGCAAGGGTGGCAACGACCGGTAGTGGCGGCGGCCGGCCTGTTTTTTTTAATTTTTTCGAAAACAAGTTCGCCGAGTGTTTTTTTCACTCGGCAATGTCTTTGCCGAGTGCGCGACAAAAATCACTCGGCAAACTAGAGTTTGCCGTCAAAATGTTTACCGAGTGTCGTTTGCCGAGTGTAACACTCGGCAAACCCTTTGCCAAGTGTTTTTGGTGCTTCGCCGAGTGCCCCTAGCACTCGGCAATGATCCTGTATCTGGTAGTGGTTCTCGTGTCCCTGGCACCGACCGCGTTTTGGGTATATCACAGCGCGTGTCCACCACACCGCGCGTTTCCAAACACGGACTAGTTTAATTTCTAATAAAGCTATGCAAGACACCGACCACGTGAAACACACTATCATTCGTGATTCTTGTGTCCCATGCTCGTCCGCGTTTTCGGTATCGCACCACGTGCCTGCCGCTCCCGGGTTCCCAACATGGACTAGTTTAATTTCTAATAAAGCTATGCTAGACACTGACCGCGAGAAAACACTACCATTCATTATTTTCGTGTCCCGGGCTATTGGCCCCATTTTGGGTATCACACCGCGTTTCCGCCACACCGCGCGGTTCCAAACACAGACTAGTTTAATTTCTAATAAAGCTATGCTAGACACCAATCGCGAGAACACACTATCGTTCGTGATTCTTGTGCCCGGGGCTACTGGTCATGTTTTGGGCATATCGCACCATGTGCCCGCCGCACCGTGGTTCCAAACACGGACTAGTTTTATTTCTAATAAAGCTATGCTAGACATCGACCGCAAGAACACACTATCATTTGTGTTTCTCGTGCGCCGGGCTATCGTCCGCGTTTTGGGTATCGCATCACGTGCCCGCCACGCCACGGTTCCAAACATGGGCTAGTTTAATTTCTAATAAAGCTATGCTAGACACCGACCGCGAGAACACAATATCATTCGTTATTTTCATGTCCTGGGCTATCGGTCGCGTTTTGGGTATTGCACCGCGTGTCCGCCACACCATGCGGTTCCAAACACGGACTAGTTTTATTTCTAATAAATCTATGCTAGACACCGACCGCGTGCAACACACTATCATTCGTGATTCTCACGTCCCCGGGCTATCGGCCGTATTTTGGCCGGGTAACGCACCACGTGCCTGCCACGCTGCGGTTTGAAACATAGACTAGTTTAATTTCTAATAAAGCTATGCTAGACACCGACCGCGAGAAAACACACTACTATCATTTGTGATTCTCGTGTCCTAGGTTACCGGCCACGTTATGGGTATCGCACCACGTGCCCGCCATGTCGCGGTTCTAGACACAAACTAGTTTAATTTCTAATAAATCTACGCAAGACACTAACCACGAGAACACACTATCATTCGTGATTCTCGTGTCTGGGGCTACTGGCCACGTTTTGGGTATATCGCACCGCGTGCCCACCGCACCGCGGTCCAAAACACGGACTAGTTTAATTTCTAATAAAGCTATTCTAGACGCCGACTGCAAGAACACACTATCATTCGTGATTCTCGTGTCCCGAGCTATCGGCCGTGTTTTGGGTATCGCATCGCGTGCCCGCCACGACATGGATCCAAACACAAAATAGTTTAATTTCTATTAAAGCTATTCTAGACACCGACCGCAAGAGCACACTATCATTCGTGATTCTCGTGTCCCGGAATACCGCCCGCGTTTTGGGTATCCCACCGCGTGCAGGCCCCGTCGCGGTTCCAAAACAGGCTTAGTTTAATTTTGTAACACCCCTGGTGTTACGAGCTTAATTAGCACCATGATTTAGGCCTAAGTAAAACTTTTGAAACGAGTTTCTCAGGTTGTTAATTTAAAACGTACTTGAGGCGATAAGCGAATCCTGTGTGGCTTAGTTTCGTGGACTCGAATAAACGCTTAAGTTAAATTACGCAGTGCGTAGAAATAATTGGGAATGTCGAACGACGATGCTAGCGGACGGTTTGTCCTGTTAGATTAAGCATAAAAAGCAACTTGTACAAATAAAATAAAAATCCATTAATAAATAGAACGATATACATATATATAGCGTTTGAATCAAATTTAAATTCGAGCTTTGTTGAAATCTTTCTGTGCCTAGACGTTGCAAATTATCTAAATTAGTAAATCATTAGAGAGAGAGATATATATAAGTATATATACGTTACGACGATAACTCTAAAACAAAGAATTAGAAGAAAGGACAAACGTACTCAGTGATACTAGTAGCGATTTACTGTACCAGTTGACCGACTGCTCCTCGCTCTTTCTTTTCTCTGCTCTCTGCCTTGCTTTCCGTCGCATCATTCCAGTGCAAACAAGTATCAGCAGCTATTAATTATTGCTGAGCAATGGCCTCAGTTCTTAGCAGAACGTACAGTGTCGCTCACACACTAGCTGACCTCCACCACTCTCTGTAATTATTGTTGGGCAGTGACCTTAGCTTTTATCCGTACGTCAATCATGCATACTCCGTACACCAATCATTCTATCCGAGCTGCCACCAGCAACTCTGGGCCGCCATGACCAACAATAAGGTCGCCTCCATTCCCCATCTCAGTTCTCAGGCAGCCATCCGACTCACCAGCGTAGTTACCTCGCAATCCTCCGTCACAATCCTTGACCACTACTGCCGCTGCCATGTGCCTCCGACGCACGCCAAGCCAGCATCCGTCCCTGACCTTGCTTGTCTTCTGCCGCTGCTTGTCTTCTCTCTACGTGTTTTACCGGGCCAAAGTCAAGTCGTGTCTATCTCTGCGTGTTTTACCGGGCCTAAGTCTAGGTTGTGTCAAACCTGTCTTCACGCTGCTTTCTCTTCTCCTTTTTTCTACTGTCGTGGGAAGAGGCGCCCCTGCTCCTGCATTTTCCTCCCCGCCCAGTGCGAGCCACCTCCAGCGCCGCTTCATTCCCGTGCCATGCGTGCCATATCCGCCGGTGCCTGGGAGTCCGGTCTCGCCAGCACCACACCCCGCTGTGGCCACGCCCGCCGTACAGCAGCCCCTCCCCGGCGCGCGTGCCCCTCGGTCCGCTGCTACCGTGCCCGTGTGCCGCAGCACTCACCTGGGCCGGGTGGCTGCGCCGTTCCATCTCCGCAGCACCTCACCGCCTGCTGCCATGGCCGGTGATGCGCCCCATCGCCGCAACAGCTCGCACCGCAGTCCGCCGTGAGCTCCGCCTCCCCGAGCCACTCGGCTGTAGCACCGCCATGCCGTGCCGCTCGGCACCCCGGCGTCTGCCTCGCCAGCCGTCACCGCGCCGGACCCGCCGCTCCGCGGCGCTACCCTTCCAAGCATCTCCTTCGCAGCGCCGCCCCCTTCCCCGCTCTCACCGACTGGGTCGCGCTGGCCGTCACCCGGCATCCCTCGCGCGCGCGCGCCGTGCCCCTCAGCCCGCGCGTGAGCACGCCATGCCGCCCGGTGCCGGAGTTTGCCTCGTTGGTCGCCGTTGCCCCACAGCAATGTTGCCGCCGCCGCCGGCCGGTGCGTCCGATCCGTGCTCTGCTATTGGGAAGAGAGAGCAAGGTGAGAATATGTAAATAGAGATAGCAGTAAGGTCCTAGGTGCGATAATCGTGACTCAAAGAAATAGTAAAAATGGTAGCATATTAAATAGATAGAAGTTCGGGGAGGTTCTTGCAAAACTGTCACCGCGCACTGGGCTTGCCCAGCTGGGTCGGCCTGCCGCGTGTGCGCGCTATGCGCTTGGGCCACGTCCTCTCCGCGTGTGGGTCGTCCTGCTGGGCCGCCGGTCACTCGCACCGCTTGGGCCGTCGATCGCGCACCGCTTGGGCCGGCCTGGTGCCGCACTGCCTGGGCCGCTCGCCGGTCCGGCCTGCTGTGTGCCACTGGACCGCGTACGCCGTTCCTTGCTGGGCCGAGTTTGATTGACGCCGGCCCATTTCGATTTATAGAGCAATTTCTAAGTTAGTTTAAAAGGGTAAAGTTATAAAATCAATATAAAATTGTGTAGTTGTCCAAAAATGGTAAAACCAGTTTTGTTGAGTCTCTAAAATCATGATCTACTTGCTAGTATGATTTGTTCACATAGTTGGATAATATTCTTAGGAGCTATATAATTAAATTAGGATGCTTAATATTGTAAAAATATAAACTTATAGAAATTGTTGTGATAAATTGGTAATAGTATTAAATCTAAAATTTTTACAGTAGAATCCTAGCAATATTAGGTACTCACTGTAAATTTGGTAGCTCCAGAATAATGAGTTGCTAAATAGATAATGACGCCCAATTTCGAATAATGATTAAATCGATAGATTGGAATAAAGAAACAACTTGGGTTTATATAACTAAAATAATTATTGGGAAATAACGTCTTATCCGACAACGTGTATATGTAGCCTAAGTACGGTCGTCGTTAGAACGAGCCGTTAACTTGAGAGGCGTAAATCGTATTTTACGAGTCACGATTGCAGTCGATTAATTATGTCTTTGTATCGCATCGCATTGCATATCATATAGGTATGATGATGGAGCAACGAATCAATTGAAGGATGATTGGGAATCCGAAGAGGGTGTAATGGTATTCTCTCCAGGAGAGGATGCAATGGGCTTTCTATCCAGTTGCTGGTGGATGATCTGAAGATGCAGATACTAACTTTTTAATATATCTTACCCAGGCAAGCCCCGGTGCATAACCCCTACTTTTCTACGGTTTAAATTATATTTGTGCATTAAGTTTTAAGGAGTTGGTTGAAACCCACTTGCATATATATATCTTTATCCTATGAGTCTTACTAGTATGATAGGGTCATGTAGATTGCTATGCTACAGGACTCCGATAGAAGTCGAGTGATTGTCTGTCACTTGCGAGAGATAGGAAATATATTACTGTATTATTATCACTTGGAAAATATAAATGGTGGAAAGGAAAATGGTGACCGGACAGGGATATGGTTTGGGTATTGGTGGGTGTAAGAGGTTGTGTCGCCGTGGACACGGGGCATGGCTTGGTTACACTGCTTTCCCTGTCTGTGTCAATTAAGGACCGGTCGTTGCATAAGCCATCGAGGCAAGTCACAGACTTATTATCCCGAGCACATACTTGGGTATGGGCGCTTGGAAGACTTGTTGCTATCTTGTTGTGGATCCGGCTCTTTCTGGACCGACTGTTAGGGTTTTATTTTGGTGGAGGAGGTCCTTGCACCACACTGAGTCCGGGACTCAAGGGCGGGGGCTTGGAGTCCTAGTTTGGACGAGGACCTGGACATCCGGGACATGAGAGTGATGGGTTGGTCCTGCTTGTGCCTTGGGTACAAGCGGGGCGTGTGTTTTCGGAGTACCCAGCTGGGGGCATTGATTCCCGAATCACCGGACAATCCGGTACGGCTTGTTTCGTGTCTAGCACCGTAGTAAGAACTGAAAGATGAAAGATGGAAAGAAAAAGAAATCTGATTGCTTACCACCTGCTTGAAAGTAGTACATGTGCTTACATAGAATGGTTAGTTAATGAACCAATGCACTGCTAATAAAAATCAAACATAAGGACGCACATTCAGTAATGCTTCCTGCAGATGCAATAAACCCACAAGCTAAATAGCCTGGTATATCCTTGGAGTCTTTTCTTTTCTCCTGTCGGTAAGTCTTGCTGAGTACAATTGAGTACTCAGGGTTTTATTCCCCCTGTTGCAGGTGATAGGTGGAGGCTAGAGCTGACCTTTGTGTGTGGATATCTCCTGGTGGGCTCAGCGAGGATTCCTTTATGCTGCGATCGTAGTTGTTAATTATAACTCTCACCAAATACTTTTATAAAGGAAAGTTTCATAATCTGTTGTCGTAGTTTATCTAACAATACTTCATCATGTCATGATTAGATATTTATTTCCGCTGTAATTCTACTCACATGTTTATATTCTGCTGATAAATTAAATTGTTCATAACTCTGATAATATGATTATATTCCACTGTTATAATAATAAATATTATACTCTGATGTTGTACTACAAGTGATGTAAGCTTATTTATCTCAATTGTGATCCCGATGGCAAAAATGTGGATTTTCGGGTTCTCCCCTGGGGTGTGCTCGACGGAACTGAGTAATTTAGTGTTCTCCTTCGAGTGCTTAGTGTCTAATGAAAGACAAGCACTCCTGGAAGGCATTAGATTAGGCGGTTCTGCCACAAATTTCTAATAAAGCTATGCTAGAGATCGACTGTCAAAACACACTATCATTCGTGGTTCTCGTGTCCTGGGTTACCAGCCACGTTCTGGGTATCGCACCACGTGCCCGCCATGTCGTGGTTCCAGACACAAACTAGTTTAATTTCTAATAAAGCTATGCAAGACACCGACCTCGAGAACACACTATCATTCGTGATTCTCGTGTCTGGGGCTACTGGCCACATTTTGGGTATATCGCACCGCGCACCGTGGTCTGAAACACGGACTAGTTTTATTTCTAATAAAGTTGTGCTAGATGCCGACCACAAGAACACACTATCATTCGTGATTCTCATGTCCCGAGCTATGGGCCGCATTTTGGGTATCGCATCACGTGCCCGCCACGCCATGGATCCAAACACGAATTAGTTTAATTTCTATTAAAGCTATTCTAAACACCGACCACGAGAGCACACTATCAGTCATGATTCTCGTGTCCCGGACTACCGCCCGCGTTTTGGGTATCCCACCGCGTGCACGCCATGTCGCGTTCCAAACACGGGCTTAGTTTAATTTCTAATAAAGCTATGCTAGAGATCGACCGTGAGAACACACTATCATTCGTGGTTCTCGTGTCCCGGGCTATCGGCTACGTTTTGGGTATCGCACCATGTGACCGCCACGCCGCGGTTTGAAACACGGACTAGTTTAATTTCTAATAAAGCTATGCTAGACACCGACCACGAGAACACACACTAGTATCATTTGTGATGATTCTCGTGTCCCAGGTTATCGGCCACGTTCTGGGTATCGCACCGCGTGCCCGCCATGTCGCGGTTCCAGACACAAACTAGTTTAATTTCTAATAAAGCTATGCAAGACACTGATCGCGAGAACACACTATCTTTCGTGATTCTCGTGTCTGGGGCTACTGGCCAAGTTTTGGGTATATCCTACCACGTGCCTGCCGCACCGAGGTTCGAAACTCGGACTAGTTTAATTTCTAATAAAGCTACACTAGACACCGACCGCAAGAACACACTATCATTCATGATTCTCGTGTCTCGGGCTATCTGCCGCGTTTTGGGTATCGCATCGTGTGCCCGCCACGCCACGGATCCAAACATGGGCTAGTTTAATTTCTATTAAAGCTATGTTAGACACCGACTGCCAGAGCACACTATCACTCGTGATTCTCGTGTCCCAGACTACCGCCCCCGTTTTGGGTATCCCACCGCGTGCACGCCACGTCGCGGTTCCAACCACGGGCTTAGTTTAATTTCTAATAAAGCTATGCTAGAGATCGATCGTGAGAACACACTATCATTCGTGGTTATCGTGTCCCGGGCTACTGGCTGCGTTTTGGGTATCGCACCACGTGCCTGCCACACCGCGGTTCTAAATAGGGACTTGTTTAATTTCTAATAAAGCACATCGACCGTGAGAACACACTATCATTCGTGGTTCTCGGGTACCGAGCTACCAGCTGAGTTTTGGGTATCGCACCGCGTGCCTGTCGCACCGTGGTTCAAAACACGGAGTAGTTTAATTTGTAATGAAGCTATGCTATTATGGACTATGGTCACATCCTGGTCGTCTGTATTTAGAAGACAACACTTCAATTTTTTCTCCTGACCGACTCTCACGGAGGCAGATAACACATATCTGCCTTGGAATTCTTGGCCGTTCCAAACACACGTCACGTGCCATGGATATCCTATCCCATCCCCGAGCACCCAAACCACGAACAAAGAAGGAAAAATAACTCTCCTCTTTCCGCGTCCAATCAACCGGTACCTCATTGAGTGGGCGAGTAGAGAGCCTCCGAGTGAGAGTCCCGCCGCCGGCCCCCTGCTTTCTTCCCCGGCGTGTTCACCGGCGACAAGGCAGTTGGGCCGGTTCCCCTTCCCCTTCTCCCCTCCCTCCCTCCTTGTAAAGTTCACTAGTGGAATAAGGACCCTTGATGGGTGTTCTGAGGACCCTTGTCCTCCTCGCCATCGTCTTTTTGGAGGTGGGCGAGACTGCCGTGGCCATGGCGGCCACCGGGAGTTTCCTCCAAATCGACGAGGTGAGCAGTTCAATAAAGCCCTTTTGTTCTCCCGTGCTCCTACCTTCCCCGGCCCGCTCCATGGATGTGTGGGCTGCATGGTGCTGCTCCCGTTCATCTCGAGCCAAGGAGGAAGCACGGTTACCAACAGCATCATCAACACCGGCGTCTTTGACCCACGGCGTGAGGATGAGGAGGACCTGCCGCCTTCGTCGGTCCTGGGCTCGTCTGCTGTGTCCCTGCGCCGTTGCCACGCACGGCGCGGCCACGAGGCATGGCGGTTCGGAGTTCGGCGAAAAACTACAGAAGGACGGCGACGGCTACGACTTGGCGGCGGACTGAAGGGAAGCCACCAGGCTTCCTTCCTCCTCCGCGGATGGTCCAGAGCGGAGACCGGTGCGGGAGCCGCAGGCGGCGGCTCCGCGCCCCTCTTCCCCGGCATCGACGACAAGCTCCGCGGCAGCCCACGACGCGCTGCCGCCTTGCGCGGCGCTATTGGAGGCGGGCGACTTCTCGATGCGGAAGGGAGGTGTGGCGTGCGGCCCGTCTATGTGGCCCATCGTAGACCTCTCCCTCCGCGTGGACGCGTGGTCGAAGTGGTGATGCAGCCCGCCCCTGTGCTACATGCTCGGGCCCACCTCCTGTGCTTCGGGGCCTGCCAACGCAACGCGTTCTGCGTGCAGGAGCAAATGGTGCCCTCCTCCGATCTCCCACGGTGACACGTGCCATGACTCATTTTGCATGCCGTGTGAAGCATGCAGAGCAAGGTTATGGTTCGGACGTCGGGAGTCCTCATCAGGCAGAGCAAACCTCACTACTACACAAACGAATATACGCAGCGTTACACTTTTGCACTCCGTGACGGGCACCTATTTTTGCCCGCTGCGGTAAATCCCACGATTTACCGCGGCGGGCATTTTTTATTTACCGTAGCGGACACTTTTGCCCGTCACGGTAAATCGATTTATCGTGGCGGGCATCTTAATATGTCCGCCACGGTAAATACCCTATTTACCGTGGCGGACATCGTAAGGTGTCCGCCACGGTAAATCGATTTACCGTGGCGGACATATTAAGATGCCCGCCACGGTAAATGTAGCCATCTCCAATATAAACCGAGGCCCTCGCACCATCGTCGCCGCCTCCCCCACTCTCTCTCTGTCAGCTCCCCGCCTCCCCCACTCTCTCTCTCTCAGCTCTCCGCCTCCCCCACTCTCCCTCTGCCTCCCACTACTCTCCCTCGATGCAGGCAGCGGCGCGCGGCGCAGCTCTCCTCCATAGCGCCGCCCCCTACAGCGGCGCGCGCGGGACGACGGCGACGGCTGCACCCTCCTCCTCCCCCACGGATCCTCCATGAACGACGACGGCGCGGGGTTAGGGTTTCAAATCCAGTGAGTTCATCTCCCTCTTCCTCTCCATCTCCCTCTTCCTCTCTCCATCTCCCTCACTCCTCCCTCTTCCTCTCTCTAGATCCGGCGACGGCGACCTCTTCCTCCACGGATCCGGCGGCGGCGACCTCCTCCCCCACGGATCTGGCGGCTGCACCCTCCTCCTCCGTGGATCTGGCGGTGGAGCGACCGGATCCGACGGTGGATCTCCACCACGGCCACGACACCGGGATCCACCACGGCCACGACGCTGGGACCTCCACCACGGCGGGCGAGGACGCGTCGGCGCGACGGGATCCGCGAGGAGGCATAGGGATCCACGAGGAGGCATAGGGATCCGCGAGGATGTGTCGGCGTGGTCCCCTGCGAGCGACTGGCGAGGTGGTGGCGGCCGTGGGAAGCCTGGATCCGTCGCCGGTGGGCTCGCCAGTGGGCTCGAGAACGGGCTCGCCGACGGGCTCCTAGTTTTTTTTTTGTTTTTTAAAAATGATTAACCGCAGCGGGCATCCTAACGTGCCCGCCGTGGTAAAAGTATATTTACCGCGGCGGGCACGTTACACCGCCCGCTGCGGTAAATCGATTAACCGCGGCGGGCAAGGCCGCCCGCCGCGGTTAAGCCACGATTTACCGTAGCCTCTAGGCCGCGGCGGACGGCTTTGCCCGCCGCGGAAAACCGAAAATGCCCGCCTCCAGTAAAGTTTGTGTAGTAGTGCCTATTTTTTTCTGCCAATCTGTTTGTTTTTTTTTTAGACATGGAAGTGGTAAAGCAGTTATCTGTGTTCGGGTTGACCACCAACATCAGTTGATGCAGGTCCTCAGATTTGACGCTGATGGTTGTGGATCCATTTTTTTGAGCCCGGTAAAACCTCCAACCTATTTACGGCTCAAGATTGTTTATTTTCGAAGACACAGGCCGATCAGACAGTCGAGGGGAGCGTCGGCCGTGCTATCGGAGTGCGAGAACGAGGACCCTCATTGCTTCTATCGTGGGCAATTCTCGTGGGCCCTATGGCCCCGACGAGCCCCGCGTCTCTGACGGAAGCATCACCTATGTCTACAGAAGCAGATCAGCAATAGCTTTTGCTTGTCCGTGCTCTGTAATATGGGAATTCTTTTCCCACACTGATGTACTGTGCTTTAACGTTATATATTCAAAGTTGTTGTCAAAAAAAAAAAGGAAAACAAAAGGAAAACAAAAACGAACGCGTGTTTGTATTCTTTTTATTTTTTTGCTGTGCTCAATCAACGGTGATTTGATCAATCCTGCTCACAAAGAGCTTTTCATCATGTTCATCTACTTTCGTTGTGCGGTGGTACGCCATGCAACGGAAACAGGCGGTGGATCGGCAGCGGTAGCAACTTCAGCCACCCGTCCCGGCCACTCGTCGCGTCCAAAGTCCACATCGCCGATGCATGTGCTTCGCGGACCCCACAGCTACCAACTTTCCCTTTTCGCCGCCAATGACACGCGGCCCCGGATAGCACCGCTATGGCCCACCTGCCCGCCCGGATCGAACAGAGCAGTCCTCTGCCTACATCACCGCGTCCACTCGTCCCGCTGACCGTGGGTCCCAGGTCAGCGCGTGGCCCCACCAGTCTTCGGAGACCCGCAACGCGACGCGCTCGTGACCGGGAGTCCCACCCGTAGCCCGTCGACACGCGTCGCCTCGACGCGTCGGCAACCGCAAGCGCGGGCCCCACTCCACCGCCGCGGCAACTGGAAACCCCCGAGGGGAGAGGGAGAGGGAGAGGAGGCGCGGCTCGCTGACACGCGGGTCCGCAACCCCGGGGCCTACGCGTCGGTGACACGCGCCCGGGCTTTATAGCGCCGCTTCTTTCCCCCCACAGGCTTCCTCTGCTTCGCAGTCTCGCCCACCGCCACTCCCCTGCCTCCCCGAAAACCCCAACGCGCACCAAACCCTAGCGAGCGAGGCGATCGACCACCGGCGACCGAGCGCAATGAAGACTCCCCCGGCGGCCCGCGACCTGGAGGCGGCCGTGCTCGCGGCCCCTGCGGCGGCGGCGGCGAAGCCCAACACGGCGGCGGAGCCGAAGACGGCGGCGGCGGAGCAGCAGGCCCCAGCGGCGAAGAAGGTGGCGGAGGAGGAGGACCCGCGGCTGCGCTGGGCGTTCGTGCGGAAGGTCTACAGCATCCTGTCCCTGCAGTTCGCCCTCACGGCAGCGGTCGCGGCCGTCGCGTGCCTCGTCCGCCCCATCCCGCGCTTCTTCGCCTACGGACCCCCCGCCGCCGTCTGGCCCACGTTCATCGTCATCCTCGTTTCCCCGTTCATCGGTGCGCACGTTTCCATCCCGCCTTCCCTCCTTCCGTTCCTAGGGTTTGGATCATAACCGCGGTTTTGTTTGTTTGGTTTGGTTTGGTTTGTTTGTGCAGTCATGTTCCCCATGCTCAAGTATAGGGAGAAGCACCCCAGGAACCTCGTCCTGCTCGCCCTGTTCACGCTCTGCTGCAGCCTCAGCATCGCCGTGTCCGCGTCCACCACTCTCGGTATGGGCAATTGATCCCTCCTCATCTCCCTCTCGTGTCGTTTGTTTCCTGTTGTGATGTGGATGGATGAAATTGGAATGCAGCGTGTGGTGAAATTCTGTTGGTTTCGGGGACCTAGTATATGAGTCGTCTGCTTAATTCCGGTCTGGTATTTATAGTAGTAGTATGGATACAGTTCTCGTGGGTGTGAATTGTCATGGATCTGTGATCCTCCACCGTTCTGGGGAAATCATCATATGTTTAATATTCTTAAAAGTACTGTTCCCTGTGAGAATTCAGGATACGGTTTTCATGTCATGGCCTCTGGAAGCTTCGATTATAATTTCCCCTGTTTTAAGTTGCTGGCTGTGTTAGGGGGGGTGCTTGGGGTCAACTTTTTGTAGTGGATCCTGTGTCACCACGCCATAATGCACAATCCCTGCATTAGGGGCCTCTTTATGTCTATGCAAATGGTTTTCCGTTTTATTTATGAACAGTTTCTACAATGTTATATACAGAACTAGGTTTGACGTAACATGCTGAAGGATTTTTTCATAAATTTTGACTGTATGCAACTATGCAAGTTTGATAGAATTGGATTGGATTTTGTTTTGGAAGGCAAAACTGGCACACACACCAATTCGCCTTTTTTTGTAGCTATAGAATGAGTTTGAATTATTGTGCAATATTTGAGGAGAATCTGTGATATGGCTTTTTCAAGCAAGTTTTTAACCTTCGTATCTTGTTTTTGAGTATCTGCACACCTTTGCATGCATCAATTTAATATGCCAGCTTAGAAATCAGACGTGGTGCGAAGAATAAAGCAATAATTGATATTGTGTAGCCCACGCTTCAGTACAAATCTAAATCAAGTGTTAATCTGACTTTTTAAAGTATGGTGTAATTTATATAAAGGGCGTACCGAGTGCTGTATATTTATTTTAAAATATATGTGGTAGAATCTGGTGTTAATTTGGCTTTTGTGTTAATCAACTTTGTTGGCTTTGTGATAGTTTATTTGTTCCTTGTTACTTCATGACTATCTTGAAAAAATGCTTTAATCCTATGTTATATAATTGCTTTCTGATGAGAACATTGCTATTTATTTTGTTTGTGTGCCTGTTATCAATTGGTATAGGGAGGCTGGTTGGGTCCTTTTTTAAAAAAAAACTTTGTAATTTCGTTGCTTTTAGTAATGGAATCTGATCCTGTGTTTCTTAATTCTGGTATCTAATGAAATACTACAATGCTCATGTTATTATGTCAACAGGCACAGTGGTTCTGCAGGCCACCATCCTGACAGCTGCTGCTGTTGTGGGGCTGACCCTGTTCACTTTCTGGGCCGTCAAGAGGGGCTACGACTTCAGCTTCACCTTCCCATTCCTGTTCACCAGCCTCCTCGTGCTTCTAGTGTACATCACCATCCAGGTTCGCCCGTCTTCCTTCCTCTTCCTCTCAATAGATCCGTGCTCTCCCGTGTCACACATGTTTGGTTCGCGGTCTAATGTTGATCCACTGCAGATCTGCTTCCCGCTGGGAAGGGTGGCCATGACCATCTACGGGTTCCTGGCCACCCTGGTGTTCTCAGGCTTCATTGTCTACGACACCCACATGCTGCTCAAGCGCCACACCTACAACGAGTACGTGGTCGCCGCCATCTCCCTCTACCTGGACGTCATCAACCTCTTCATGGCCCAGATGTCGCTCTCCTGCCAGTGATCGACTGCCAGCCTTGCCTGACCCCCTCCCCTTGACGCCTCACCCGTCTGGTACATCGTGGATCACATCACATAAGTCTAGGTGCCTCACATTATCCTAATATACTAGTAAGTACCAATAGCATTACATGCAGTCCTACAGAGCTGGAGAACTGATCTGTAATCGGCTCGCCACCCTCTAGCTGTGACAGGAGTATATATACATATCGTATATGGCATCGCCTTGATAGCGATAGATAATCGTAGACCATGAGATTGATCGTGCTTCGGCACCAGGTAGTTGTGACTGTTATGTTATGATGCTGCTGGATCTGAAACTTCAATGGAGATCCGAGATTATTCACTCTGCTCTGTTGCATCTTGCTCTGCATGCAGGGGGTTGTTCCTGCCTCTGCTCTGTTGATTATCGCTTTCATCTAGTTATTCTAGTCTTCAACGCACTTCAGAGCAGCAGAGGATATAACACTAGTATAGCTGCACCAATTTATTCCTCTGCTAGAACGTTTAAGTTTATACACGCTCTAGTAACCCGATGGAAAAAATGGTACTCTACGGCTCCTGATGGTCAAGGCTACATGTAGGAAATATCCTGGAGTAGAAATAGAAATAAAAATTGCGTGAAAACCGTGTCTGGATTCTCGCAGCAGTGCTTTCTTTTGTCCCGTTCCTTAGTCCTGACAGCTCGTTCACTGGATCTACTGGAGCCCGTAGAAGGTGAGCAGCAAGAGCAGACCCAGGAGCGTGTCAGCAGGCGCCGCGGCAGCAGCTCCGGCGCCGGACTTCTTGACGGTGAAGGAGAAGGGTGCAGGCGGCGACGAGCTCGGCGTGGACCCGTTGATCACGTCGATCCCTAGCCCCTTGCAGTCCGAGCCCAGCGAACCTGCAGCAGCACCGTTCGAAACACCAGGCACCGGCGAGCCGGCGTCGTCAGTCGACTCACTTGTTGGTTCGCTCTGCAGCTGCAATCAGAGGCTTAAGTTTCAGAGGGAGAGGATATGGTTGCGTACAGTGTTGGTAGCACGGGTAGGAGGTGTCGTTGAGGAGGTTGGCGTAGCCGTCGCGGCAGCTGCAGCAGTGGGTGAAGTCGGACGCCTTCTCGCAGGTGCCGCCGTCGCCGCAGTACTGCATCAGGCACGCTGGTATGTAACAGGAAGCATCAGACGCCATTAGTTAGTTCAGGTGGCCGGCATTGCGCGACGTACCGCAACATCTTGTGGTACGTAGTGTATAAATGACAGTTTCCGGGCTGGAGGGAGCTGTTGCGTACGATCGAAGGTGGTTAGCGGCGGCAGCACCGCTGGCGGCGGCGGCGATGGAGCCGGCGCCGGGGATGACGACGGCGACCCGTCCTGGCACGACGAGTGGATGGTGCCTGCATGCGAAGAGCAAGGACAGTCGCCGCAGTACTTTTTGCAGCATGCCATGACGGACTTGGTCCCAACTCCGATCCTCCTGGAGTGTTCCCCGGCCAGGCTGATCCTGATGGAACGTCGCCAGAGCTGAGGTTGGTGACAACCCATCGTCGGCCGTGCCGCCGAGTGGGCGCGCAAGGAGGCAGAGGCAGAGATATCGATGATGCGCAGAATCATTGTAGAGAAGAGTGGAGAGCGTGGAGTCTTGTTCTTACAGTTTGGGATGACGCAGGGGAGGAAGGGGAACTGTACGGCGGCGAGGTGATAGCGGCTCCAGCCGGGCTTGCACCGGCACGCTGGACTCGCTACACGTCCCCATCCCGCAGCTCACGTTGCCGCACACGCCGTCTGTGTCTGCCACACACAAACACAAACAGAGCATGCATCCAACACGTGAGAGGGAGGCGACGGATTGGAGACACGGACGCCTGAACTGAACGGGCCATCGGCGAGGCTAATAACCGTCACGCCTTCGCGCGACTCACCTGCGGCGGCGGCTCCATGGGGCAGCAAGGCGGCGGCGGCGGCGCAGAGAGACGCCAGCACGAGGAGCGGCCTGGCACGCCCCTTTGCTACCTCCTGAGAGGAACTGAGCTAGTAGGAAGCAATGCAAGCAGCTGGGCTAAAGTTTTGTGGGGATTAGTACAGTGACGGTAATGGGACTTGGAAACTTATATATAGGCTTTATTTCGTACTAGTTGCTGTGATTGGTCGGGCAGACCGATTAACTCCGCATGCTGCTGTCGCGGTAACGAGTCTGACGAAGAAACGCAGACAAAAACGAGAGAGGAAGCACACGTACTGTATGTATGTTGTCCAGAAGGACGACCGTCAGGTTTGACCTGCCGGCGGCTTCTCCAGATTTTCTCTCTAATATATAATGATCTGATAGTCTGTACCGAGTCATTTCGTGTTCTTTTCTTACTGTCGAACAGCAACAGCTGCTTGTAAGAGATACATAGAGATTTTCTTTTCTACTATATCAAGAATCTTGCGAAAATCAAGAAAGAATGAGAAAAATCTTTCGTATTATCTCGTATCACTTGCACAAAGTATAGGTATTTATTATTGTATAAATAAATACATATACATATCATGTATATTATAATAAAATACATGAACAAAGAGTTGACGCACCCAAAAAATTATTATATATATCGGATACACTTGAAGAGGCTAAGTTGGTAGGTATGTAAAGACGATCTCGTACGGGTGCTATTTGTTTGGGGCCAAAAGGCCTGTTTTGTTGGTTCGGTTCACAGCGCTAATAAGTTCCTTTTCTTGGCGTTTGGTTGGACCGAACTGCAATCGATCACACCACGAATGGATACCAGCCCATACAATTTCATTATTAGTCACCACCGAGCGCTATCTGATTCTACAGCTCCTCATCGGCAGCAGCACTGCATCAGCAGTACTTTTCAGCGAACAAACAATGTTTTTTCTCTCAAAACAAATCGGTATAAGCCAAATTTCAGTGAAACAGACAGGGCCAAATCCTTCATTCTCTTGCACTGTAACAGATCCCACCGTTACTCATTTACATTAACGTTGTTGTTCCGATTGCCGATCTAAACAGCACCTAAGTTATAACAACTCTCCCAAAACGACCTCTGCTAGCTAGACTAAGGGCTTGTTTGGATTTAGGATTTATTACTAAAAATTAGGAACTAAAATTAGTATTAGTGGATCCAAACAAACCTGCTAGTAACCTACTAATTATTAGTTGATGAAGGGCTGTTAACAATTAGTTCTATTAGCAGGTTTAAAGTTGCCAATAGGTGCTAATAATAATTCATATACATCTTTCAACTTTAAACCTGCGTGTTGGTCCATTCCGAACATGTTGGCATGTCAGTCAAGAGTCTCCTACTAATTAATAGTGATAATGGATCTAAACATGCCCTAAGACGACGAATATTTGGCATCAGGTCCGAACATGTTGGTCCATTCCGTCTAGAAACATGGAGACTCTTGACTGAAGCTGTGACGTGTCGTCGTGTTCATTGGGCTCAATATTGCCTGATTATTTCTGCTATATATCTTTTTTTTTTGCTCCAATCCTGATCGAACGAAATGAATGGGCGGCGCCTGACGAATGCGTCGCTCTCCTTGGTTGGTGTGGTGCTACGAGAAGGGCTTGCTGCTGCCTCTTCGTTCTAGGCCTCGTTCGTTTTCTTCGGAATGGGCCGTTCCTGGCCGGAATAATTTCAGTCGTTATACAAATTACCGAAGGAATTTTCCGTACCAGGTCTGGCCGGGAACGGATTAGGAAACTGAACGGGGCCTTAGGCGATGATGATGCGATGGTCTCTGCTGACCAATGGAGGCATTATCGGCCATGTGGAAAAGGTCACGCTCCGAGCAAGATTAAAGTAATGCGTTCGTTATTACAAGTAAAAATCAAACGTACTTCTTGGTGTTTCTTTTCTTGTCTATAGTGCGTAATTTCAAAATCAAAATCAAATCAAATCAAACCAAAATCAAACCAAATCAAATTAAATCAAATCAAATCAAAATAAAAATCAAATCAAAATCAAATAATAAATAATAATAAAAAAGTAAAAATACTCTAAACCCTTAAAAAAAGAGAAAGCCTACCACCTCTATCGTTTATAAATAGAAAAAAATGCAAGGCCTTATGGGCCCAGGCCCTATTTGTCCCAGGCTTAGACCTGAGGACCCCTCAGACGGTTCTAACTGTCGGGCTAGGCTGGACGCAAAATAAAACAAGAAATATCCATTGGGCCATATATCCATTGGGCTCATTGATTATGCCAAACCATGTTTGAGCTCTGCCGGGTCACACGTGATTTGCAGCTTGGTTAAGTTGACTGCATCTTTTAATTATTTTTCTCTTGATATTTTTTTTTACGATTCAGACTTTCATTCATTCGTCAAGGAGGAGCAAGGTTACATTCTTCAGTCATCAGGTGATTGATGCAAGTTGGGGATACATGCCACTCACCCAACCTAATATCACCCGTGACTTGTTTTGCTAACAAATGGGCGGCACTATTACAAGATCGATTGGCATACACCAAATTAAAATCAGTAAAGCACAAGCTAAGTGTCGGGGACCAATATTAACGTACCCGAAGAGGAGGAGCTAATAACCATCAACGATCGATTCATCCGAGCGGTCAAGAGCGCGACTACACCTCTTGCTGGGCTCCGCCTCGTCTGACCACCGAGGCCAGGGGCTCCGCCTCATCCAACCCCCGAGGGTTGGCTCCGCCTCGGTGGACACTAAGGCCATGGGCTCCGCCTCGCCCGACTCCCTAGGGTCGGCTCCACCTCAGCTAACTCCCAAGGGCTGACCCCGTCTCGTCTGACCCCCGAAGGTTGGCTCCGCCTCGCCCGACGTCTGAGGGCCAGCTCCGACTCGCCCAACGTCCGAGGGCTAGCTCCGCTTCGGCTGACTCCCAAGGGTAGGCTCCGCCTCGACCGACCCCTAAGGGTCGGCTCCGCCTCGGCCGACGTCTGAGGGCTAGCTCCGCCTCGCCCGATCCCTCGAACACGGTTCCTAGCGGAGGCTCACGTCGCCGCCAACCACTACGAGCTAGAAAGTACCACTCAAGGTCAAACTTCTAGCATCGTAAAGGGAACGGTCACATCTGAGCATGACCCGTCCCCTACGACATGTCATTCCGGGGAACTCAGATCGTCCACAGTGACGCACACGTGGTCACTATGCTGCCAACTCCCTGCCTGACCACCGTCCAACGTCAGTCAACCGGCGTCAATTGACTGGCACTGTACCGCTAGCCCCCCGCATGGTTTTCTGTCAGGGGACCCTCTGACCATTCCATCCGCTCGGATGGGACGGAAGACAAGAATGGTGCACGACGCCCACACGTAAGCTGCAGCGGCCAACAGGACCCCGGTACGACGCCGCTGCCACCACGATCTACAGGGTCAGCAGGACCCACGCGAAGAGGAGGACGGTGTGCCTCCGGGAGCCTTATTTTCTCTTTCCTTTTTCCTCCTCCCTTTGGTGGTAAACCCCTGCTTCCCCTTGACCTATAAAAGGGAAAGCAGGGCGTCCCACAGGGAGGGGGGGGGGGGCGATTCATCGAACAAACACACCGCATCACACCAGAGACTTGGGAGCTACCTCCCTCTCTCGCCAGTTTGTAACCCCCTACTACAAACTCAGTGCTATTAATGCGAGCAGCTTGAAACTGGACGTAGGGACATTCGGCCCGAACCAGTATAATCCTTGTGTTCTCTTAGCACACCATCCGGGTCAGATGCGTAATATACAAATTTACTAGCCGGTGCTTACTTGAAACACCGACACTAAACTCCCTAATCTCTCTAAAGACCGATGCCAGGGCGAACTCAGCGTAGCTCAGCTGGTTGGGTTCCTTGTGGTAGAAGCTGCCCACCCGGGTTCAAGTTCCTGACTTGACACAGGTGCTCGCATTTTCCTGGATTTATTCTAGGTTTTAACAGCGCTATTCTTTCAGTGGTAGGCGACGTGCCCGTCGACGGCGAGGCGCCTACGGTGACTTCGTCAATCTCGATATTTGCCGGTCCAACTCGGTTCTTCGGAGGTGCTCATAGGGGTAGGGTGTGTGTGCGTGCGTTCATAGGTGTGAGTGTGCGCTCATATATGTGAGCGCCTGCGTCTGTAACTGGGTCTCGCAAAAAAAAAGACCGATGCCAGGTAAGATATTTGGAAGCCCCCCATGCCCACAGGTTGGCCAACTCCTGACAATCAGTTTCAAGAAGCAGTCTTGATGCTACCCAGTTCCTGGCAGCAGCCAAGCCATCTCTACAAGCAAGGGCCTCCATCGTCATTGCATCCAATCCACGGTCATACCATCGTGCTCGCCCTTCTATGAAATTCCCGGCCGAGTAGCGGATAACAAAACCTGACTTCTGCATAAAAAGCAAAATCGACATTAAAGGCGAGAAAAGAAACTAAACATAGCTAGGAAATTAAACTTCTTCTTGTAATAAGGAATTAAAGGAGTATAATAGCATCTCGGTTAATGTAAGCATGCTGTATATAGAACATGAAGCAGCTGGAATTACGATAATGTTCTAACACGGACTTGCATCCATGACTCCCGTTCGGATGTGGCTCCACAGGAGCGGGCCCTCCCTCTCAAAAATAAAAAATAAAAATCCGTACTCCCTCGTATGCTTATCCGCTCGGCCTTGAAGCAGCGTGGCCGCTCATCCGCCCACCCTATCTCCCATGAGCTCGTCGGGCTACCGCGCTGTGCCCTTCCTCCAATCGCTAGTCGCGCCGCGTGCCCTCGCTCCCTGCACCGCTCACTTGCGTCCAAGTCACCTGCGCTGCTCGTGCCCTTGCTGTCCGTCATTCGCCCATCGCCATCGGGAGCACCGTTGACCCCGCCATGGCCGTTGGGGCGCACGTGCCATGGAGCCTCAGGTCTTCCTCGGCCGAGCCAAGGGCATTCACGAGCGTGGGCGGTGTTGGTGGTGCTCAGGCGCCGCCGCTCGCCATAGGATCCCACCCCGATGATCGGAATCGACGGGCCCCGGCCTTCCCCCCTATGATGCAAATGTATTTTTCAAGTGTCTCATAGATATATTGCAATTGTTACATATAGATGTTGAAAAAGTAGATCGGGATGTTGTACGTGTTACATATTTTTACAAGTGTTTTCAGTGCTATGTTGCAAGCATTTTGTAAAAAATATTTTATCTGCTTCAGTCGTATGTTGCAGAAGTGTTTAATCTGGATGTTGCATATGTTTCGCACACATGTTGTAAGTTTTTTATCTGGATGTTGCATATGTTTCACACACATGTTGCAAGTGTTTTATCAAAATATTGATATGTTTCAAACATATGTTGCAATAGTATATTTCAAATACTTCATTTGTGTCCGACGACCTATGTTGCTTCCAAGTGTTTCATGTTGCAAGTGTTACGGAGGCATGTTGAGTGATGGGCGTTTGGCCCGAGCGTCGTGGGATAGGGTGCGGCAGAGCTGGGCACCGGCGGACGTGGGCGCAGCGAGCTAGGGCCGGCTCCCGGGTCCCACCCACACGGAGAGAGAGGAGGGGTTCAGGGGGAAGGAGCAAGGCGTATAGGGGGCATGGTGCGCGTACGAGTTGAGGGTGGGCTGCGTGGCTGTCCATCCGGACATGAGAAGCGGCAGGCGCAGCGTCGAGGTAGCATGCAAAAATTTCCAACGTTCGGGCGTTGGCCACGTCGCTGGAATTATCGTAGCATGCAAGTACAGCTAGAGCACGCGACTAGTGCTACTAACAAGCAAGAGATGCCTACATAGTCGAGAGTCTACGGATGTCAAGTCTAGTTTTCACGTGATGGGGCGTCGGCAGCGGTCTGTCCAGTGTGACTGACGATCTGGGTGACAAGGTTCGACTGTTGGAGGGATATCCTTCACCTACTAGGCATAACAGAATACCTAGCGCCCGGACGTCTAGTCCCCTAGTGGCATCCGGACACAGGTTCCAGGTAGCGTCCCCTACCGTATCCCGTTCCCCCACCGTATCCCGTTCCCACCACATCTCGCGCCCCACCCGTGCCCCTGACGATGTTCCCCACCGCGCCTTTATCCCCGTCCCCCACCGTGCCCCGTTCCCCCACCGCGTCTCGTTCCCCACCGCACCCCTGTCCTCGTTCCCAATGCACAAAGTATGTAGTGTAATATTGGAATATAAATACTACAACATCGCAAAAATATATAGTGCAACATCGAAAAACATGTACTGCAACATCGGAAAAATATGTACTGCACCATCAAAAATTATGTGCTGTAACATCAATAATCATGTACTGCAACATCAAAAAAATATGTAGTGCAACATCGAAAAAACATGTACTGCAACATCAAAAAAACATGTACTGCAACATCGAAATTATGTGCAGCACCATCAAAAATTATGTGCTGCACCATCTAAAATAGTAGTACTGCAACATCGCAAAAATCAACCATGAAACATGGGAATGGAAATATTAAAAAATCATCTGTTGCAACAACCCAAAAATCATATTGCAACATTCTAAAATCATCTGTTGCAACATACCAAAAAAACCGTTGGAACACGGAGAAAACAACAAAAAAGGACGTGCAAAAACAGCAAGGGGATGGGCTCTGCTCTAGCCCTGGCCCATCACCCTCGAGCTCGCTAGAGGGAGGAGGGAATAGGACCTCAGAGCTCGCCGAAACCCTAGCCACCACCGAGTCCCTCAGATCTAGAGGAGGAGGAGGAGGATGAGGAGGATGAGAGCTCAGATCCAGAGGAGGAGGCTTAGATCTAGAGAAGGACCGATCTACCTCGTCGGAGCTGCTGCTATCGTCCTTGTCTCTGGTGGGGCGAACAGGAGCCGAGTCACAATGGAGGTCGCTGAGAGGGGGTGGGAGGGAGGAAGCGCGGGCAGGCAAGGCGGTAGTGAGCTAGATGCGAGTACGGTGTCTGTCCCGGAGAGAACGCATGGGCGGGCGCATCAGCGAACACAGCAGCAAGCTGCCGGGGCACGCGGTGGCGGATGGGAATGGCGAGGCGTTGGAGGAATCGATGTGGCCTTCTTTTCTTCGGTGGCATCTATGTTGGTCTAATTGGGCCACCGGCCTAGGTGCATGGCGCTCAGACGTGACGGATGCCTGCATAGTATCATTATCGGAGGCATAATATAGCAAAACCATTTTATTGGTGTTTCGAGTAAACACCAACTAGTAAATTTGTATTTATTGCGCATTGAGCCCGGATGGTATGCTAAAAGACATAAGGTTTATACTGGTTCGGGCAGAATGTCCCTACGTCTAGTTTGCGGCTGATGCTCGTGTTATTAGCACAGAAAGGTTCACAGTAGGGGGTACAAACGGTCGAGAGAGGGACAGGTCCCAAGTCTCTGATGGAAAGGTTGAAAGGGTGCTGAGAGCTTGGTTGCTGCTCAGCTGTGTGTTATGTGATGCGTGGTGTGTTGAATTGATCCATCCCCTTAGTGGGATGCCCTACCTTCCCTTATATAGACCAAGGGGAAGCAGGGATTATAGATGGGAGAAAGAAGAAGAACTAGATGCAAAGAAGGTCCTTCGAAGGTGCCGGATCTTCCTTTTCCTCTGGGTTAGCCCTACCGACATGGCAGACGGTGCTAGGGACCGTCCCATGCTGGGTGTATGTCTGCTGATCCTATTAGGGCCATGCCCTAGCTTCATCAGCAAGTGGTCATGTCCCATCCTGCCCTGGCGGGCGGCGTGATGGACCAGGGCGCTGAACCGTGACCCTATAGGGTGCAGTCAGCTCAGTGACCCCGCGTCCGTACCGTAGATGATGTGAGTTCCTTTCTAGACCATAGTGGTTGTCGTATGTTTCCGCCAGAATCCGTGCCTGTGGGGGTATTAACCCCTATACCCTTACGGCTAAGCTTGGGCTGGCCCGGATCGATGGGATCAGTCCACCCGAAAGATGACGTGCGGCCCAGTTAACCTGATCGGAGTCCCGCACAAGGAATCAAGACGGATTTGGCGACCAAGCAGGATCCTGGTCGGTTAGAATAGGAATTCTTATCCGGCCAGATATGGCAATTGTAACTGACTAGGATTAGTTTCCAGATCTGTAACCCTGCCCCCCGGACTATATAAGGCGGGCAGGGGACCCCTCTAGAAAATATCTCTCATTGACATACAGCAATACAAATCAGACGCAGGACGTAGGTATTACGCCTTCTTGGCGGCCGAACCTGGATAAAACCTCGTGTCTGTCTTGCGTCACCGTCTTGTTTGGGGCTTGCGCATCTGTCTGCCGATAATCTACTACCTTGGGCATACCCCTAGGTAGACTGCCGACCATATTTCGTCGACAGTGGCGCGCCAGGTAGGGGGTGTGCGTACTGCTCTCCAAACAAACAAGATGGTCATCATCTCCGGCTCCATGGCTACGCCCAGCGGCCTCACGTTCACCGTCGGCCAGATCACCTGGACCACCAGCTCCGACGACTCCATCACCATGGCCACGGGGGTGGCATGGATTCAGCCTGCGCCGACGACTACTTCACCTGCATCGGCTACGGCTCCGACCACGGTGAACACGGCTCCGACCACGGTGAACACGGCTCCGACCACGGTGAACACGGCTCCGACCACGGTGAACACGGCTCCGACCACGATGGACCTGGCTCCGACCACGGGACATCTGGCTCCGACCACGCCTACAGCCACAACCCGTCATCCGCTTCCCCGCTACAGAGGGAAGCAGATCGACAACACCGACCTGCTCGATTCTGTTGATCGGGTCGGCATCCAACTCGCTGAAACCCTGGCTCTGGTAAGTACAATTCAAATCCAACCTAACGAGCAGGTAACAGCTCTCCACGACAGATCTATCCGGCCAGTTCGGACCAGTCGTCCTGTGCGATTTGGAACAGATCTTGTGGTCATATCAACTCCTGAGGGGCGTTTCGCTCGTCGCCGGCCAGACATCGCGACGGGTCTCCGACTCTGCGAGTACGAAGCCCCGACGGAGAACCACCAGGTCCAGCCCTACGGCCTGCAAAACGCTGCCTCCAGCTACGCGTACAACCTGCGACACCGCTCGGATCTGTGTTCTGTACACCAATCTCGGCCGAAGCCATGCAACATCGTCAACATGGTCCGGATCGAAGATTATCGGGAAGGATCCGTCCACACAGTCCGAGAAGGTGACTCCAGCTCCTCATCCGGCATCGCGTCCAACGCATCTGTCCACACCGAGCTTCAGCGTCACGAAGATGAAGGCGCCCAATACGATCTGGATCTACCAGACCACGCCCCGGGTTTTCTCCAATTTCCGTCTTTCCCGCCAAGACGAGGGGATTTGATCCATGTTGTCAGCAACGACGAGCCGCCAGCAGTTGGCGAAACAGAACAAGAAAAGACCGCACGCGAAGCACGCAATATTGACCGGTTTAATCGCCGGCAAATCGAAGCTGAAGCAGACCAGGAGGCACGACGCATAAGGGTCCAACCGCGCGACCTCAACAATGCTTTCGACAGGGTGGGGGATAAACAAGTCTTCAAGACCCCAAGCGCCAACGTAGCCGTCGCCATGGCGACGATGCAGCGGCTGCCCAACACTCCCGAGACTCAAGTAATCCGTGATGACATACAAGCTTATCTGACGGCTGCTATGGCTCAGACCGCAGAGATGAACCAAGCCCGGGCTCCATCCGTTTCTGTCGAATCAAGCCACAGCCGCCAATACTCAAGTCGCTCACAGCCACTCAACCTACGTGGCTCGCGCAATAACGACCCATCGGACAACCGTCAAGGCGGGAACGGTGGTCGTGATGGTGGTCGGGACGACAACCGCCGCCGGGAAGATAACCGCCACGACGTTCGAGGCGACAACCGCCGAGATAACCGCGACAATCGCCGTGATAACCACGGTCGCAGCGCTAATCCAGGTGGCAATCGAGATCGCCGCGATGGCAATAACGATCTCCGCCATTACCTCGGTGGACGTGATTTGCGTGCTCGCATCAACCAGAGAGCCGACGATCGTGCATCCCATGAAAGCTATCGCCGTATGGAGTACGACACCGTCCACGGTCCGCCGGGTCTGAAGCAGTTCACTCCACACCTACGCCAAGTCATATGGCCCAAGAATTTCAAGCTCGAGAAGCTTCAGAAGTACGACGGCAAAGAAAACCCTGAATTATGGGTCATGCTCTATGAAACCGCGTGCCGGTCAGCCATGGCTGACGAGCACGTTATGTCTAACTACTTCCCAGTCGCCGTTGGTCATGCAGGTCACCAATGGCTGGTTAGCTTGCCGGCAAACTCTTTTGACTCTTGGCAGGAACTCAAGCAGGCCTTCATCGACAATTTCATCGCTACTTGTGAACAACCCGGCAACAAGTACGATCTGCAACGGATCCGAGATCGGAAAAGACGAACCACTGCGCGAGTACGTTCGGCGTTTCTCGGAGATACGCATCAAGGTCCCATCAATATCCGACAACGAAGCAATCGAGGCTTTCGTCACTGGCCTCCGCTTCCACGACGTCCTGAGAGACAAGCTCCTCCGGAAAAGACCTGAGTCAGTCACAGCGCTCTTGGCCACCGCTAAGAAATACGCGGACGCTGACGACGCTAAAAAGATAATCGTCGAAGAAGAAGCAAGGGTCCCACGCTCCGACCACCCCCCACACCGCGATGATTACCGCGGCAACCGTGGTCGGAACGACAATTTTGACCGCCGCAACCAGCGCAACGACTCCCGCGACCACCGTGATCAACGTAATCAGCGGCGCAACCGCCGTGACGATTACAGAAGCAAGCGTGCTCGGGAAAATGATGGCGAGGTCAATACTGTGAAAAAGGGCGGAGGACGTCGTAACTACGAGGACGATTACGCCAAGGCATTGAAGGGCCCCTGCCAGCTCCATCCCAAGTCGAACCATACCATGGAGAATTGTCGCGTCCTCAAGACTATCTACAACGCGCCAACAGGCTCCGGATACGTCCGACAAGCCTACTGACGTGAAGGAACACCGCAACGAGGACGACGACGACGATGAGGCAGATCCTCGTCATAAATACATCAAGCCGACGGATCGCGTGCACACCATCATCGGCGGCAAGGTGTCCATTGAGACCAAACGAGAACGCAAGCTGCTCGCCCGCGCCTGCTTGAACGTGGCAAAGAACGACAACCTTCTTACCGATCCGCGGCTTCCTCCGTGGTCTCACCGTGAAATCTACTTCAGCAGGAAGGACCAATGGGCCACCATACCCGAGCCAGGGCGTTTTCCCCTGGTCCTCGATCCTTGTATCAACAAGGTTCAGTTCGACAGGGTACTGATCGACGGCGGCAGCTCCATTGATATACTGTTCAAGAACAGCCTGCCCGCTCTGAAAATAGCCCAGGCGGACCTGAAGCCGTACGAGGCACAGTTCTGGGGCGTTCTCCCCGGACAGAGCTCCACACCTCTCGGGCAGATCACGCTACCTGTGCAGTTTGGGACTCCGGACCACTTCCGCACCGACTACGTCAACTTCGTGGTCGCTGATTTCGACGGCACCTACCATGCTATTCTTGGTCGACCGTCGCTCACCAAGTTCATGGCCATACCTCATTACAGGTATCTGGTGCTCAAGATGCCTACTGAGAAAGGAGTTTTAACCCTCAGGGGCAACATATACGCAGCTTACACCTGCGAGGACGACAGCTTCAAAATAGCAGAGGCCCACGACCTCTCTATTCGCATGGCCGAGACCATTCTCGACGCTAAGAAGACCACGGCCGACCACTTGGAGATCCCAGAGCTCGAGGCTCCGCGCAAGAACATCAGGTGCAAGGAGCACAAGACGATCCAGCTGGTCGAGGGTGACCCCAGCAAAACGGCCCTCATCGGGGCCGACCTGGATCCCAAATAGGAAGACGCGCTCGTCAGGTTCTTGAGGGGCAACGTGGATGTGTTTGCATGGAAACCTTCCGACATGCCCGGTGTACCTCGGGACTTGATTGAGCACTCCTTGAATGTCAACAGCAAAGCCAAACCAATCAAGCAGAAGCTACGACGGTTCGCTCGCGACAAAAAGGAGGCGATTAGGGTAGAAGTTACACGGCTTTTGGCAGCCGGATTTATCAAAGAAGTGTATCATCCGGAATGGTTAGCCAACCCGGTTCTTGTACGCAAAAAGAATAATGAATGGAGAATGTGCGTTGATTACACTGATCTCAACAAACACTGCCCTAAGGACCCCTTTGGCTTACCTCGCATAGACGAGGTCGTAGATTCAACCGCCGGTTGCGAGCTGCTTTCCTTTCTCGATTGCTACTCTGGTTATCACCAGATCGCTCTCAAAAAGGACGACCAGATCAAGACATCTTTCATCACGCCTTTCGGCGCCTACTGCTACACGACCATGTCGTTCGGGCCTCAAAAACGCCGGTGCTACCTACCAACGCGCTATACAGGCCTGCCTCAACGACGAGATAAAAGACGGCCTCGTCGAGGCTTACGTCGACGATGTAGTTGTCAAAACCAAGGAAGCACATACCCTTGTTGACAATCTGGAACGCGCCTTCGCAGCCCTTAATACGTTCCAATGGAAATTAAACCCAAAGAAGTGCATCTTTGGTGTCCCTTCTAGCATATTGCTCGGCAACGTCGTCAGTTACGACGGCATACGCCCTAACCCGGAGAAAGTCAAAGCTGTCTTAGACATGAAGCCCCCAAAAAAGGTGAAGGATGTCCAGAAGCTCACCGGCTGCATGGCTGCTCTAAGCCGTTTCATATCAAGATTAGGAGAAAAAGGACTACCGTTCTTCAAACTGCTCAAAGCGTCCGAGAAGTTCGAGTGGTCGGAGGAAGCAGACGCTGCCTTCATGCAGCTGAAACAATACCTCACGTCACCTCCGGTACTTACTGCTCCCAGAGAAGACGAAACTCTCCTACTTTACATTGCGGCAACCGATCGGGTGGTTTCCACTACACTGGTGGTCGAGCGTGATGAGCCGGGCCACGCCTACAAGGTACAGCGGCCAATTTATTTCATTAGTGAGGTACTCAACGAATCCAAGACCAGGTACCCACAGATTCAGAAACTGCTCTACGCCATACTGATAACATCCCGAAAGTTGAGACATTACTTCGACGGATATCGTGTGGTGGTCATGACCGAGTATCCTTTGGGGGACATTATTCGCAATAAGGACGCGAACGGGCGCATCGTCAAATGGGCAATGGAGCTATGCCCCCTTTCCTTGGAATTTGCAAGCCGTACTACAATCAAGTCTCAGGCACTCGTCGATTTCATCGTCGAGTGGACAGACTTAAGCACTCCCGCCTCTCCGAGATCCGACGAATGTTGGACGATGTACTTCGACGGTTCTCTCAACATTGACGGTGCGGGAGCAGGAGTTCTTTTCGTATCACCATCCAAGGAAAAGCTCCGGTACATCCTCAGGATTTATTTCCCAGCATCTAATAATGCCGCTGAGTATGAAGCATGCCTGCATGGTCTACGCATTGCGGTTGAGCTTGGAGTTAAACGTCTCTATGTCTACGGAGATTCGGCTCTGGTCATCAACCAACTCAACAAGGACTGGGACACGACCAGTGAAAAGATGGACGCATATTGCAAATCGATAAGAAAGCTGGAAGGCAGGTTCTATGGCATCGAGTACATACACGTGGTCCGGGACAAGAACCAGGCAGCAGATGCGTTGTCAAAGTTAGGATCATCCCGAGCCAAAATCCCACATGGCGTATTCGTCCAAGACCTGCTCACGCCCTCCATTGAAGACGAAGATTCAACGACCGACAAAGTCTCAGACCAGCAATTAGTGGCTACGGTCCCAGCGCCGAGCACAACCGAGCCGCTTCCGACCACTCATGAGCCAGACTAGAGAACACCTTTCATCAAGTACTTAACAGACGGTAGCGGTTATATCGATCGAACAGAAAATGAACGCCTGATGCGTCGTAGTAAGTAGTATCTGCTCATCGATGGCAAGTTATGGCGCAAAAACGCTAAGGAGGAAATCTTGATGAAGTGTATAACCCAGGAGGAAGGCAAGCATCTCCTAGACCAAATCCACTCTGGCTCCTGCGGCAACCACGCGGCATCAAGAACACTGGTCGGTAAGGCTTTCCGAGCAGGGTTCTATTGGCCGTCAGCAGTGGCCGACGCAGAGAAGCTAGTCCACCGCTGTGAAGGTTGTCAGTTCTTCTCCAAGAGAATCCATGTACCGGCACATGAGATCCAGACGATTCCAGCCTCTTGGCCCTTCGCATGCTGGGGACTGGACATGATCGGGCCTTTCAAACCAGCCCCTGGGAAATTTACATGCGTCTTCGTGCTAATTGATAAGTTTTCTAAGTGGATAGAATACATGCCTCTGGTACAGGCATCCTCAGAGAAAGCCGTCACATTCCTCGACCAGGTCATCCACCGTTTCGGCGTGCCCAACAGCATCATTACTGATCTGGGTACTCAGTTCACCGGGAACGCTTTTTGGGACTTCTGCGATGAAAGGAGCATAGTTGTAAAATACGTCTCGGTGGCGCATCCTAGAGCTAATGGACAAGTCGAGCGGGCAAATGGCATGATCTTGGACGCATTGAAAAAGAGGATGTACAGAGAAAACGATAAAGCTCCTGGAAGATGGCTCAAGGAGTTACCAGCCGTCGTCTGGGGCCTCCGAACTCAGCCCAGTCGTAACACTGGTGTCTCATCATACTTTATGGTTTACGGCGCTGAGGCAGTCCTCCCACCAGATATAGCTTTCCGATCAGCACGGGTAGAGAATTTCGACGAAGGCAAGGTCGACGAAGTACGGGAGCTAGAAGTCAACAGCGCAGAAGAGAAAAGGCTTGATTCTTGCGTACGCACGGCCAAGTACCTTGCTGTTTTGCGCAGGTACTACAACAAGAACGTTAAAGAGCGTTTCTTCGTGGTCGGGGACTTAGTCTTGAAGTGGAAGACGAACCAGGCTGGTGTCCACAAACTCGCAACCCCATGGGAGGGACCCTTCATAATTAAGGAAGTCACACGTCCAACGTCTTACAGGTTAGCTCATCTAGACGGCACGGACGTACCGAACTCATGGCACATCGACAAGCTTAGACGTTTCTATGCTTAACTACTGAGATATGTACTCTACTTGTATTTTCGATTTACTTTACTAAAGCAACTATGATTTCTCCGACCACTCTAATGTGTCACTCCAAATTTTATGGTTATTCTAACTTAAGCCAGTACAAGCCGACCACCACTCCTTCTACGGTTTTCGGAGCAGGCCCTGTCTCCGGTTCCTCCCAACACGTGCACGGGATCCGCTCTCTACGTTGCGGGTGATCGGCAGGTCCCCCCTGGTTTGGCTTGTCTGCGTTCACGTGTGCACAGGTCATAGTACCTCATACTCCGACCACATGCCAGACTAGGGCCGCACAAACTTTTCAGGATGACGTGTCGAGCAAAACGGTACAACTAAACAGAACGTTAACACGTTCCCACTTAGTTACACCAACAAAAAATCTCAAGCTTAAAGTACGTTTTGTATAAAACAAACAAGCTTATAATGATATACAGTTACGTTATTACAAGCTTGCCTGAAAAGGCTCAAGTTTACAATAACACAACTATGTCCTCCTTCTACAGCTTTAAGCCTATTACATTGGCTGGTCGGGGCGCATGGCATTTACTGCTTGCCGCCTCTGATACCCTACTCGAGTCTCGGGGACTCTGGAGCTAGTCAAGCTGAAGGGGATGGCCCCGTCGGTGCCTGGCTGGTCGAGACCGCAGGCTCCGTTGGTTGGCTTGTAGCTGATGGCATTTCCAGCTGGCTTGTCGATGGCATACCCTGCACAGGTGCTGTCCCACCTCCGCACAGGTTAATATCGCCAATTATCTTTGACGACAAGTCCAGCTGGGCTGTCCGAAGCTCTTCGGCCTGGTCTGGGTCTATCTCCTTCGGGTACCCAGCCTCCAAGCGTTTGAGATCGATCAGGGGGTAGTGAGCATGAACCATGCTTAGCACATGGGCACCTGTGTACTCACCCGCCTCCTTCACGAAGTCTTGGAACCATCCCCATGCTTGCTTGCATCTCTCGACCAGTCCGAGCTGAGGTGTCCTTAGCTCTTCCTCTGCGAGCGCCGGGTCGATAAGGTCGAGGACGGGCACAACGCCAGTTGCCATTTCTTGGCACCGTTTGCTCCACGTGTCCCGCTCCTCGGAGGCCTTAAGGCATTGTGCTTTCCAGTCGTCGCGCTCCTTGATCACGGCCTCAAGGTGCCTCTTGGCATTGGCTTTCAAAACTGAAAACAGTACAAGACAAAAAACGTGATGACACGACAAGGCAATGTGGGCAATTGAATGAGCAAGGCGGTCCGGAGTGCTTACTTTTCAGGTCGTCCTTCATTCTGTTAGTGTGGTCTTGGAGTTCCGACTGGCGGCGTGCCAATTTCTCGTTGTCCTCCTTCAGACGACCACATTCTGCAAGCGCGCGGACGTTCTCCCCCCTGGAGGCGGGTCACCTCAGCTTCTAAACCTGCATTACAGCTATTACTGTCAAGAACAAAAAAAAAAGCACAAGTCCAGCACTTGCTATGATACGGTGAATGCTTACCTGTTTTCTCCTGCTCTGTGTTTTTGAGCTGGCCGACCAGATTCTGGTTCTGTGCTTCTTGGTTTGTCCTCTCCTGGTCGGTGGCTTCAAGTTGGCGCCGTAGGCGTTCCACTTCAGCCGTCAGCTCCTTATTGGTCTTCATGACTACTTCTATCTGGTCGAAGCACCTTTTTCGGTACCTTGCAGTTTTCATCACGTCCTGCATACAGACAAGCTACGTCAGATAGTTCGACTACACAACAGGTTTAAGGACTAAAACCAAATATACCTGGACTTCAGTCACCAGGCGTTTGGCCGCTCGTTCAACTCTTAAGGTTTCCTCGGCCTCTGGGATCTCCTCGTGCATGACCCATTTGTCGTTCCGATAGCGCGACACATATACATGTTGTCGTCTATCTTGGGGACGGCCCAGGATTTCTTCCACTTCATCCTCTTCAGCCTCCAGTTCGGGAGGCGGCGGTGGTCCGGAGTTCGCAGACTCCACGACCACCAGGGCTTTCCCACGAGCCGTCGCGTCGGCACCCTTGTTCTGGGCAACTTCTGGCTGCTGCTCCTCGGCTAGATCCAGCTCCCGTGGCGCTGTGGTATCCGCCTCATCAGGGTTTGTGCTCAGAGCACTTGTATTCTGCTCGGGGACTGGCGTCTGGTCGTCCGCCTGCTGAGGCCCAGGCAGAGTCCCTGCCATGGGCTCCTCCACGGCCGGTTGCTGAGCAGTTTGTCCCACCGTTTTTGGAGAGGACGTTCTGCACCCAGCTAGCTGGTCGGGGCTTTCGGTGGACGCGGATCTAATACATTCAGAGACAAATTCAGAAGACAATAGCATCCAATGCAAAATGCAAAGCTTACATCAAAAATATATATACTTACAGTTTTGACTTGCGGAAGGATGTGGCGAAGGAACGCCTCCTCGACCGCCCCTGCTCTGCTTGCTCGGCAGTTTCCACCGGGACTTGTTCAACCTCCGGTACGGGCGTCGGAGGATGATGTGGCATGTTCTCTTCGTCTGTGCTCTGTGTTGCCGTGGTCGGTGCTGTGACCACTGCCGGCACAGAGGAGCCACCCTGCTCCGACGGCCCCACCTGCCTTCTCCTCTTTCGGGGGACGAGCCGGAGGATGTCCGCATCCTCTGCTTCGTCGTCCGACTGGGAGATGATGGCTTGGCGTCGTTTGCTGGCAGCCGGACGCTTGCCGGCGGCTCTGGTCGAGGCGTCCTCTACGGTCTCGAGTACCGCCCAGTGAACGCCGTCGGTCCTGGCGCTGGTATGGGCGTTTGGCCCAGTAGCTTGCGGCCACTCTACACCGGGGGGGGGGCGACACAAACACTCCTGCCCGGTCACGGCCATTATACTGAAACACAAAATGAAGGAAAAGACAGTTATTTTCTTGATACAACATGACTTTACAGTTAAAAGGAGGCGTCATTTACCTTTGGGGGAGGGCGAGCCAGCTTGAAGGCGTGTTCAATGGCGTTCAGTGCAACATAATTGGGATCGGCCAGATTGAATAGCTCTCCAATCCTGGCCTTGATCTCCATCTTGTCGAGCGGCTCCTTTCTGGTCCTCGTCGGATCAGCGCCTCCTTGGTACTCGAAGCCAGGGTGAATCCTTTTCTGGCAAGGCTGAATTCTTCGGCTGATGAAGTTGCCGACAACACTCGGGCCATCAAGCCTTCCCCACGGGATCATCCCGAGCAGTTCGGTGATCTGCTCCAAGTTCTCGGGCCTCTCCGACCAGCTGCTTTTCTTCTCTGGAATCAAGCCCACATCGCACAGAGTGATGGTGTTCGGCTCTTCACGGATGTAGAACCACTTCTTGTACCACTCGTCCAACGAGGTGTTCCAGGGGCAGTGCAGGTATTGAGCCTTCATGCCGTCGCGCAGGTTCAGGTAAACGCCTCCGGCGATCTTCAAGCCACCGCTCCCTTTCTTCCGAAGACAGAATAGGTGGCGAAAGAGGTCGAAATGGGGCTGGAAGCCGCCATAAGCCTCGCAGAGATGGATGAAGGTGGAAACAAGAAGAATCGAGTTGGGATGCAGATTGCAAATCCCAATCTCGTAGTACAAACAGAGACCCTGAAGGAAAGGGTGCACTGGAATCCCAAAACCCCTTTTGAAGAAATCTTCAAAGACCACAATCTCACCTGGTTGTGGATCGGGGAAGCTTTCTCCTTCCGGTGCACGCCATCCCGCAAGTGCCTTGTTGTGGAGCACTCCCATGGCGACGAGGTCCTCGATGGTCTGCTCGTTGCTCCGCGACTTCCACCATTCCTTCGCCATGACCCCGCCTTTCTTCTGGGCGTCTCTCTTCGCCATTAGTTCATCCTTACGAAGTGGGTGGATGCGGGAGACCGAGGGGATTGGTGATGATTTTTGGGGAATAGGGTTCGGCAGGAGGAAGAAGAAGGTTGCGGCGGCGGATGACAATGGGGAATGGTATGAGTAACTTACCAGATCTGCATTATATAAAACAAAGATCACCGTCGTTTCGTCCGCCCGAGAATATTGGGAGTCGTGCGCACGCGCCGCAGACGGTTGTTCACACAACCTCGAAATCTGCGCCAATAAACGCGCTCCTTCGTTAACAGTGTACGCGCCTCTTCGTTGATGGTGCAAGGGGGCCCACACTGACACACCTCAATACAGGTGTCAACCGACTGTTTACAAAAAAAAAAAAAAAAAAAAGGAGAAGAAGAAGACGGAATGACGTATTGTATCTCTTTACTTTTTTGACCAGACGGGTCAGACTGGCCTTGGCAGAGAATAGAGAGAAGTACACAAAAATAGTACAAGCAGCGCAAGTGATCGTGGATTTGCCTTGACCACTACTGTGCTTGGATACTGCCCAGACCACTAATGTGCTCGGGGACTGTCCAGACCACTAATGTGCTCGGGGACTGTCCAGACCACTAATGTGCTCGGGGACTGCCCAGACCACTAATGTGCTCGGGGACTGCACAGACCATTACTATGTTTGGATACTGCCCAGGCCACTTTTGTGCTCGGGGATCGCTCCGACCATGGCTGTGCTCGGGGACTGCCCCGACCACTGCTTGCATAATGGTTCTCCTTGGCTACATGTGATTTGTACTCACATACAGTTAAGAGACTTTTCTTTTAGACCTTGCTACAAGGCTCATACCTCGCCTTCCAGCAAGCTCGGGGACTACATCGGTACGATGCACCTGCCGGTGCATCTCGTATCGCCTGTACGACGATTGGGTTCTCAACATAACTGGGAATTCTTTTTAGACCCTGGCACCACGTGCCTACGTCACCTACTACCAGGCTCGGGGACTAAGTGGGCACACTTCACCTTGCGGTGAATGTGTTTGTTTTTCGACCCCTACGCTTCTGATGATCAAAGATGCTACGCTTCAAGACGCACTTACATTTCTTTTTTTTCAGAAATACAAGTGGGCACACTTCCTGGGACAAAAATCTTTTTCTTTTTTTAAGAGCACCATGCATTCTTCGGACAACCTACTTCTCCGGTGACGACGGTGGTCGGAGGCGTCGAGAATTCAAGCCTCGCTTGTCGGAGAAGGTTCAAATGGCGTGTCGCAGCATAATACATGATGCTCGGGGACTAGCTGTGGGGGTATTAACCCCTATACCCTTACGGCTAAGCTTGGGCTGGCCCGGATCGATGGGATCAGTCCACCCAAAAGATGACGTGCGGCCCAGTTAACCTGATCGGAGTCCCGCACAAGGAATCAAGACGGATTTGGCGACCAAGCAGGAGCCTGGTCGGTTAGAATAGGAATTCTTATCCGGCCAGATATGGCAATTATAACTGACTAGGATTAGTTTCCAGATCTGTAACCCTGCCCCCCGGACTATATAAGGCGGGCAGGGGACCCCTCTAGAAAATATCTCTCATTGACATACAGCAATACAAATCAGACGCAGGACGTAGGTATTACGCCTTCTTGGCGGCCGAACCTGGATAAAACCTCGTGTCTGTCTTGCGTCACCGTCTTGTTTGGGGCTTGCGCATCTGTCTGCCGATAATCTACTACCTTGGGCATACCCCTAGGTAGACTGCCGACCATATTTCGTCGACAGTGCCCGAGGGCAAATACCGGCGCCCATAACACTGTAGGGCAAATGTCAGCACCCACAACACTATTTGGGCCTCTGACATGTCTGGAAGGGCTTAAAGCGCTGGTCTTGTCATATCCTAATGGTACTTTCCTGTAGGCATGCAGGGTATGATCCTCGGTATTGCGGTTGAATTGAGTGCACCGTCTTATCCACGCACGTAGTTATGAAGGAGCCACGCGCAGTCATCGGGCGAGGCGAAGCAGGCGGAGCCAGCCCCCAGACATCGGGCAAGGTGGAGTCAGCCCCCGGACGTTGGGCGAGGCGGAGCCCTTCAGATGTCGGGTGAGGCGGAGCTAGCCCCCAGGGGTCGAGCGAGGCGAAGCCTGCCCCCGGACGTTGGGCGAGGCGAAGCCAGCCCCCGAACACTAGGCGAGGCGGAGTCTGCCCCCGGACGTCGGGCGAGGCGCAGTCTGCCCCCGAACCTTTGGTGAGGCGGAGCCAGCGCTCGGACATCGGGCGAGGTAGAGTCAGCCCTCGGACATCGAGTGACGCAGAGCCAGCCCCCGGACGTTGGGCGAGGCGGACTCTGCCCCCGGACGTCGAGCGAGGCAGAGTCAGTCCCTAGATGTTGAGTGAGGCAGAGTCAGCACCTGGACGTCTGGTGAGGCAAAGCCAGCCCTCAGACATCGAACGAGGCAAAGCCAACCTCCAGACATCGGGCGAGGCGGAGTCTGCCCCCAGATGTCGGGCGAGGTGGAGTCAGTCCCCAGATGTCGGGTGAGGCGGAGCTAGCTCTCGGGGGTCTAGCAAGACGGAGTTAACCCTCGTTCGTTGAGCAAGAGGTGTAGTCACGCTCTTGTCTGTCTAAAAGCATCAATGTTTGATGGTTATTAGCTCCTCCTCTTTTTGTACCCTGGTATTTGGTCCCAGACAGTAGCCCCCGAGCCCTGGGTGATTCAGATAGAATCGCTCGGGGGTGATTCAACCTGCTAGAGGGTGCGTGTGAGCTCACCCGTTGGGCATAGGGGTGTTTTGACTTGTCAGAGGGTGTAGCCCCTGAGCCCCTAGGTGATTCGGATAGAATTGCATGGGGGGTGATTCGGACCCTTCGTGGGTATGGCTGTGAGATTCGGTGTTTTTGCTAACTGGTTTGTTCGATTGGAGTCCCAGTATCCCATTTGTGGGGATCTAGAAAGGGTCAGCCTGACTGAGGCTCAATCCATGGGCCAAGATGCTCGTGGCGTTAGCGCGTCTGGGTTTTGACCGCTTGCGGGGCCCGTTCCTTTTCATCCCTTATCGTAAGAGGGTTTGGAGCGACTGTCGAACCTATTGATGGGCCACCCATTGACCTCCTAGGCCCAGACGGGCCATAGAGGCACTTTCTTGATCCGTACTCTTCTTGCTCGTAACGAGTCCTGGTTCGCCCTGGGAGGCGAAACGTCCGGTGGGGTTTTCGAAGGAAAAGATATGGATTGCGTGCGCATATCTCACGATCGTGATGTTGTGGTAGATCATGGCAGGTGTAGAGATGAGCCCCTACTCCGGTGGGTGAGTCCACAGGACCCGTCATCGGAACTCTTCACCCTCGATGATACCGCTAAGGGCATGGAGTGGCAGAGTCTCAACGAGGGGATCACGGCCACGCTGGAAGCTCTGAACCAGGCTAGGGGTGCCCTGCGCGACGTAATTGTTCCCACCGGCTAGGTATTCACTCAATCTTGCCTCTCACCCTCTTCTTTATCTATTTCTATGTTCTGACCACCATCTTTTTTTAGTCACTTATTGCTCGTAGCCATTAGAAATCCCAGTTCCTTCGCAAACATAAGGAGGACTGGGATCACCTTGTCAATGAGGCACGGTTACATAGGGACGTGACCACCCAACTCTGATAGAGGGTGGCCGAGTTGACTCCCCTTGTCACGGAGGTGGACAATCTTCAACAACAGAAGGTCGAGGCCCACTAGGACACGGAGGATGCCGAGAAGTCTTTTGATGAACTATTAGAAAGGGCATGGCGGGATGAGGAAGAGGCCGCCATAGTCTAGAAGGAGTGGGATGAGCTGCTCTAGAGGGATGCCAAGGCCTGCCACTGGATCATCAACCTCCTGGACAAGGTCGAGAATGAGCGGGAGCTCAAGCTAGGAGCCGAGGAGAAGTTCATGGCCCTTTAGGAAAGGGCAAATTAGGACACCGAGGCGGTCGCCTGGCTACACAGGGAGCGCGACAAGCTATGTCAGACCTTGGAGAGGCTCCGCTTGGAGCGGGGTGCGGCCCATGGGGAGCATGACCAGGCTATTAGAGAGCTTGACGAGGCGCAGTAGAGGATCAGCTCCCTCTAGGCCGAGCTTGGAACCGCAAGGGCCCAGAAGGTGGAGGTCGAGGGCACCGTTTTCAGACTAGCCTCGGATCTTGCCGAGGGGAGGAGTCTTCTTCAAGCAGAGAGCGACGAGCCCGATGTCCTGAAGGTTGCCCTTGGCATAGTGTACGATGACCTACAAGTGGTGCAGGCGGAGGGGACCAGCTCGCTCGCGGCCCATGCCGTGAATATCACGGCGCATGTGCGCCAGCTTGAGGAGGATGCTTTTAACGTCGGGATCACCCAAGCCTTTGCTGTTGCCCGCTCTCATTATGCGAAGAGCATTGACTTGGAGACAATGAGCCTCGGCTTCACGCCTGGCTATGAAGCCTCCGAGCTGGATGAGATTGAAAAGGCGATGACTCCTATTGCGCGGAACCTGGTGGACAGAGTCAACGAAATAGTTCTCCCCTAGAGGGGATAGTTAATCAAATGGGTCTGATGGACATTATCTGTAATATGTGGACAAGCGCCGACCCTTCTGTATCTTAAAAATAGATTTGTAATTTCATTTTGTTAAACAAATTCATAATTTCGTTTCATTTGATTGAACTTGCTTTCTTCCCTTTTTGTATTCGAAAAAGGGGCTCATGCAATCTGACCCTTTTGTTTGTTAAGACCATAGGGCCCAAGGTGTGTAAGAGGGAAACATCGATTATGCTCGTGAGCAAAGTTACCATAGCCGTCAGGGTGTGGCTTTTTTGCAGTCTGACCAGGCGTGCTCGGTTATTCGTTCCCACAAACATTGCCACTAACCTTAACATGAGGAAGAGGTCCGACGCAGTGACTATTTTGAAAAAGGGTTGTTTTATACCTTTATTAGCCCCCGAGTGAGATCCGACCCCTTGTCGGTTGTTGGGGTCGAATGTCACTGGAGACCGAAGAGAGGATAGTGAAACTACTCTTGTATTCACACGTACCCCCTCCTTAGGATTTTAGCTATCGTTATGCGAACCAGTGAGTTCAGTCTCCTTGCAAGTCCAACCTTCCCCGAGCCCCCGCACGTGGTGGGGATTTGGTCAAGGGTCGGCTCATTTTTGTGACTAGTCGCCCCGTTTGCAGTTTTCGCAATCGGAGGGGTTGATGTGACTGTCACTTGTCTCGATGGCTCAAGTGACATGCTTGATGAGCTCGCTAACGGGGATGTTCAAACAGAATCCGGTCCCAGTCGTTTGTAACAGGGTCGGCAAAGCCCTCGGGTGGCATCTGTTGCTCCTTTAACCTGCCTTCCAACAGATTCCCCCTCAATGGGGATTATATGGGCTCGGCTAGAGGCTAGATCGAATGAGAAGGTTGAGATGACCCTATCCGCCTCTATACAGGTTGGGCGAAGGCCACTGAGGCTCATCTGCATTTTCTCCCCTAGCTCTTGTTCGATGTGAGGTGGCCTCAGGCCCTTCGTGGGCTGGCCTTCGAACCTTAGTCTCTCGATCTATGATTGGGTGGCTCGAGCCCTCAAGCCCCTTGGGGTCTGATAGGGGTCATCCATGTTTTATGTGTCACCCCATCCTCGGTTTCCACAATCAGAGGGGCTGAGCTAATGACACTTGCCTCGATGGCTCGAGTGTTGCGCTCAATGAGCTCGCTAACGGGCATGTTTCGAGTGGAATCCAGGTCCGTCATCCACTGACGGGGTCGACAGAGCCCTCATGTAGCATTCTACTACTTCTTAACCCGCCTCTCGGCTAGATGCCCGAGCCAGTTCGATAGGCTCGGGTGGCCTATTGGCCTCTCCTCGATGGAGATTATGTGGGCTTGGCTCGAGGTTAGAATCTAACGAGAAAGGTCGAGATGTCCCCTGTCCGCTTCTGAGCGAGGTTGGGCAAGGCCGCTGGGGCTCAACTTGGTTTTTCTCCCTTAGCTCTGTTTGACGCGAGGCGGCCTCGAGCCCTTCGCGGGCCAGCCTTCGAACCTCGGTCAATTGCCACTCATATCGAATGAGGCGACTACCGCTTCGTGACGCGACACGAAGCGTTGAGATGCAGCAATTGCATATGCAACGCTTGGATATATGGGATGAATGTATGATATAATGGAAATGAAGGTGAGGGTCAGTGATGTTACCTTGGGGCATGAGTGACGGGGAGCTCTTACCGGACATGTCCGTGCATGGTTCGGGTCTGATGTTTGCGACGGGGCTAGTGTAACCTGCACGAGTATCGCAATTTTTTGTTTTTGTCTCTCGGCAGTGATCCGAGCTGCTCGATCGACTTGGGCGGCCTGACAGCTTCTCCTTGAAGAAGATTCCACAGGCAAACCCCTCCAAACCCTTCTCGAGATGGTGGATGCTAAAGCTTGGGGTGCAGGGACAAAGAATTCGATCATGCTGGTGAACAAAAACACCGTAGCCGCTAGGGCGTAGGGTCTAGTGGTTCGACTAGTTTTACTCAAAGTTTACACCCACACACTATGCCCCTAGTTTTTAAACGTAAGGAGGGGTCAGGCAAAGAGAATGTCTAAACAAGTAGACAATCTCGGCAGCCCCGGAGCGATGTCCGCGCCCCTGCCGTTGTTGGGGTCGGAGGCTCGGTAGTGAAATTGATACGTAAAGTAAGTAAATAAGGGTGCTTATCTTTCGGCGGATGTTTGGTTCCTCAACCCTATCGCTCAGCATTTGCATGGGCCGTCTGATCGACTCAGGAGGCCCGTTGGTCTCCCCTTGATGGAGGTTCCATCATTGGGCCCTTCTAGGTCCTGCCTGGGAAGGCGAAGAGCCGCCTACATGCGGCTGTGCCTTGTTTCTCGTGCCCGACGTGCGGTAGTGGTGGGCCATGCCTAGGCCACGTCCTGTTTCACCGGGCACCATCTCATCGAGCAGGGCATGTCCCATCGGTCAGGACACGTCCCATTGAATTCCCATCCACATTGAATAGGGGAAGGGAGAGGGATTTTCGCCCCAATCCTCCGCCTTTCTCCAACTGCTACGTCTCCTCCTTAAATAGGGGAAGGGAGAGGGTTCTCGTCCCATTCCTCCGCCTATTCTTGAGCTGCTGCCTCTCCTCCTTCTTCCTTCTTGCTGAGTGCGTTTGTGCATCGCGACGGTTCCTAAGTGAGAGAGGGTTAAGCAAGGGAGAGGAGAACTCATAGATACATTCATGAATCCAAAGCGTGATGTCAAGCTGAAGGTCATCCAACGTAGATGAGATGGTGCTAGCCACCTTCGCCGAGAAGGGGCCGCTTCCGCCGAAGGAGGAGGTGCACTGGAGGGTGTTGCACGTCGCTGGCTTTGTCACCGTCTGCGAGGCCTTCGTTGGGATGGAGCCATACATCGACTTCTTCCAACAAATCTTCTCTAGGCGAGCCTTATTGGTGGGGAAGCCGCCCAGGACTGCGCTGATGTGGGGTTTCACCCTTGCAGCCACCCAGGTCGGCCAGTTCATAAAGTTTGATGAGATGTCGAAGACATCCACCAGCCATGGCGGCCATACTTCGTCGGGTAGCGTCCCCGTCTAGGAGCTGCCTCATCTCAAGGTGCCTGTTGTTAGGGTTGTGACTGATCATGATGGTGTAGTTCCTAGATGCCCTGGCAAAGACACCACGGTCATTGATGTGGTGCTCGATGTTGCAGACAGTGGCACCCTCAGGGATCCTGCGGAGCTGTAGGACGTTGCTGATGGAGAGTGTGGCACGGCGGCTGTAGTAGACTAACTAGGCCGATGTGCGCGGGCGGTCATAGTAGTATTTAGAGTAGATGTAGTCAGCAAATGTGACCATTTAAGTTTATGGGAGAGCCCCATGTGAATAGTTTTTTGTATTCATGAAAACATCAGCCCCTTTTGTGATGAAATCACTTTGTAAGGGGAAGCTTGTCCCATCCGTTTCCTGACAATGGTCGTGCCGTTCGGTCGATTTAGGCTACCTGCTGAAACAAGAATTTCCTGCGGATATAAAAGGATGCGGACATCCCGCGTAAGAATTTAGTTAAGCAGGGAAGCCAGGCGGCGAAACTTGTAACAAATGGACAAGCTTTCAAATTTTGTTACTAGCAAACAACTTATTTCTTCTCCCCTTTTTTGTGTAAAAAAGGTTTAGCGCATCCTGACCCTTTCCGTGGTTAAGGTCACAAAACCTCAGAGTGCGGGTGAGCCAATTATGATCACGCTGGTGAGCAAAGAGACCGTAGCTGTCGGGGTGTGGGTCTCTCACAGTCCTACCAGTCATACTCAGGAATTGTTCCCATAAATCAAGCTCTTAGGAATTAATCGTGAAAAAGGAGGGCATGCGCAGAGAATGTTTTGTCTGATAAATGAGCTCACATCAGCCCCCGAGTGAGGTCTGGCCCTTTGCCATTTGTAGGGGTCGGATGTCACGAAAGATCGTGGATTTCGATAACAAAACTGATAAGAGAACGTATGCGTTTATTTAGGGGTAAAAGCGATGTAGCTACTCGATGTTCTAGGCATTGGTGAAGATCTTGCTGTCGATGGTTTTGAGCTTGTAGGCGCCTGGATGAAGCACCTCCATGATGACGTATGGTCCCTCCCATAGCTGGGAGAGATTGTGGCGGTCTTTGTTGCTCTGTACGAGGTAAAGGATTAGGTCCCCGACGTTGAAGGCTCAGCCCCGCACCCGTCGGTTGTGGTACCATCGCAACGCCTATTGGTACTTGGCCGAGTGGAGGAGGGCGACGTCACGTGCTTCGTCCAGCTGGTCCATGGCATCCTCGTGGGATGCCTTGGCTCCCTGTTTGTCATATGCCCTGATCCTTAGCGCTCCATAGTCAAGGTCGATTGGGAGGACAGCCTCAGAACCATAGACCATGAAGAAGGGCATGTAGCCGGTGGCTCGACTAGGAGTTGTCCTTAGGCACCGGAGTACCGCGGGGAGCTCAGCGACCCACCATGCGCCAAACTTGTTCAACCGGTTGAAGATCCTGGGCTTGAGGCCCTGTAGGACCATGCTGTTTGCGCACTTGACCTGCCCGTTCGTTCGGGGGTGCATGATGGCGGCCCAATCGACCCGGATGTGGTATTCATCGCAGAATCAAAGGAACTTCTTGCTGGTGAACTGTGTGTCATTGTCTACGATGATGGAGTTCGATACTCTAAAGCAATGGATGATGTCGAGGAAGAACAGCATGGCTTGTAGATCGGCCGAGCTTCTATCCATTTGGTAAACTTGTCTATGGTGACGAGCAAGTGAGTGTATCCTTCGGGCGCCTTCTTGAGAGGTCCACCAGATCGAGCCCGTAGACCGCAAAGGGCCACGTGATGGGGATCATCTGGACTGCCTGGGCCAGGAGGTGAGTTTGCTGAGCGTAGTACTTGAAGTGGACCATGACGCCTAAGAGGGGGGGGAGTTAATTAGACAACTAAAAATTCTAACTGAAAACTATGGCCTCTTTTTAACCCTTAGCAAAACCTATGCAAAAGATAAATTATCTTAATGTGCAACTACGGTTTTACTAATGTGTTGCTATCTCTACCGCAAAAGGAGTAACACAGACAATGTAAATGCGGAAGCTAAAGAGCAAGGTAGAGATATGCAAACTCCCATCGATGACTCCGGTATTTTTACCGAGGTATCGAGAAGCGCGCAAACTTCCCCCTAGTCCTCCTTGGAGCCCCTCGCAAGGAATCCCTCGCAAGGGCCAAGCTCCTAGTCATGTAACTCTGTGGATAGCCTTGGGCCTTCCCCACACGCAAGTGGGTCTCCGACGTGTCTTCTGACAAGCCTCTCCTGGATGCTCCCTGCCGTCTTCACTATCAAGCTTCCGGCTAAAACGCCACGGGCCTTATTCCCTCCAGTACACGGTGGCGGCCACACCACAAACATAGTTGGTGTGATCTCGCAAGACTACAAGCCCCTCCGATTTACAACAATGGTGCACGCAAGCACCGAGTAGTAAGAGGTATGCAAACCTCAATAAACACTAGGTCTAAACCTAGAGCAAGCGCTTAAGCGGTGGTCTAATCAACCTAAGCACTTCGCAAAGCACCTACGCTAATCACCTAATCAAACACTAAGCACTATGCAAGTGGAGATCACTAAAATGGTGTATCAACACCCTAGATATGTTTCCTTAGAACCACACCCTTTATTTGGCCAGTTGGGGGGTCTATTTATAAGCCCCACTGAGAAAGTAGCCGTTGGGGACAAAGTCCTGCTTTTCTGGTACTGGCCGGATGCTTAGCTCATCCCGATCGGACACGTCCGGTCGTCCCGACCATTAGAGCCGTGATCAACTGATTGGACACTGCTAGCGTCCGGTCACATGCCACCGGACGCGTCCGGTCGCAATTTCACCGCTCTAGAACCTCTCTGTACTGGATCGGACACCGCAATCTTGCGTCCGGTCGATTTGCCGCCAGCGTCCAGTCGCTGTTGACGCCTGCTGTAGCCGAGTCACCAATCGAAGCGTCCGGTCGCTTTCCGCTAGCATTCGGTCCAGCGCCCGGTCACTTCTGTGACCTCGTTTCTTCGCGATCTTGCGTTCGGCTTGGTTCCTATCTTCGTGTTTGGACTTTGCTTGCTATCTTGGGTCTTCTCTTGTGCTTCTAAGGTCTTGCTTATGGTGTTGATCATCGGATCATCACATCGCCTTCGTCCAAGTCACGTCTTGCACCCTATTGAACTACAAAACACTCACTTGCAAATTCATTAGTCCAATTTGATTGTGTTGATCATCAAACACCAAAATCCAAAGTAAGACAACACGACCTAAAGCAAGCAAATAATAATAAAAAATTGGAATTTAAAAACTATCTACTTGCTAGGATGCAATGCAAGGGGCAAGGTTATATGATGCTAAAAGATACTACTTGTAAGACTAAAAGATACCACTTGAAAACTTATCTTGCCCTTGCAAATGTCCCCATGTGGTATTATGGATTTAAGCCTTGCTTTTGATCCTACAAATTCCCCATTACATAGGCTAATTCAGTAATCCACTATCCTCTCTTTCTCGGACCATTACCACTTGTAGGTTATTATGATCTTGCTTTTGGTCCTATAAATTAATGCTTGTTTTTGGTCCTCTAAATTCTCCCACTTTGGAATCAAACACCGAAAAGGAAGACATTAGTAGCACTAAGGGAGGGTCAAACTTTGTGATCCTTTGTATGTGGAGTGGAATAGGTCACAACATTTGACTCACATTATATAGACTAAGCTCCCCCTAAATATATGCATACATATGGTAGAAGGCAAAGCATATGCATAATTGGTAAATTATTGCTCAAGGGAATTTAATCTATATAATGCATGGAGAAAGCATATAAATATCAAAATGAAATCAACATGATGATATCGGTTTAGAAATACCACATGTGGAAACCAATTTGATTTCTACCACTTGCAATAGGTGGTGGATATTTAAAGTATGATGCTTAACTCCGGGGACTCCATTTTCCTTGCAATGAGACTACTACACAATGATAAGCTTGAAAAGGTGTTAGTCTCAAAGCATCCAACTTGTAGAGTAACCTCCCCCTAAATTTATGCACACAAGTATGGAATATTTGTAGAAGACATGCACATTGATGTTAGAATAAAAAATACTACTTGAAAGATGACATCACATGAGTGTGAGAATCATTTTCGAAGGTGACATTCAGGGAGAAATTATCTACATTTTGGACTTTGGCACATATTAGATGAACAATTGTAAAACAAGCTATGTGCATGTGCTCATAAACAATTTAAACCATGTAGGTTTGCTTCAAGGGTTAAGAATGAAACCGAGCAAGCCTACCATAAGATATACCTAGTTTATGCATGATAAAAGATATAAGCATGCAAATGCAAACCTAGGCATGAAAAGTAACTTGATGCTAAAAGATACCAATGGTAGGAAATTAAATCTAGTACCACTTGAAGAAAATTGAATCTAATTACCTAACATGGAAAAGGGAATTTGGGTCCATAATATTCACTAACCCACTTGACAATGATCTTGTCCATCATGATGCACCCATACTTTGCCAAGTCTCCTAATTCTCCGAAGTCCATCGGACTTCTCACTTCCCTTTCGGGATCCAAACCTTCTTGGTGCTCTTCATGTTGAAAATGATTTCATTTGGTACCCAAAAGCGTTTGACCCCACTGTTGGCTTGCTTGTTTACCTTGATGGCCATCACCTTGTCATTTTTCTTCTTCTTTAACAAGTATGGTGTGGAGGCCTTCTTGTCCACCTTGTTGGTGTAGGTGTTGGAGAGCTTGCTTGTTTGCTTTTTCTCTTTCTTCTTTGCTCCTCCGCTATTCTTCACCTTGCACTCATAGGACTTGTGGCCTTCCTTATGGCGTATGTAGCAAACCACAGTTTGTCCTTCATCAAGCTTCTTCACTCCCTTGACTTTGTTATCCTGATGAAGTTGGGCTTGCTTCATCTTGCCTTTCACTTGAGTCAAGTCCTTGGTGAGGCGAGCCACTTCTTGCTTGAGTTGCTCATCCTCCTTTGCAACCTCTTGTGTACATGTATCTATAACAACTTTCTCAACACAAACTTGGTTGCACAAGGGTGAGTCTAAATATAAATCATTACAAGAAGTAGAGGCATCCTTTTTAGATATGTTAAAGATAGAACTTTTCTTTTAGATGCCTTGGTGGGGGTTGTACCAACGGCTTCAAGATTAGCAACTTTATTAGTTAGCTCATCACAATGTTTGCACATGGTTTCCATTTTAGCAAGCAAACTTTTATAAGCATCTTGTGAGCTAGCTAACTTTTCTTTTAATATTTCATTTTTCTTTACAAGTTGCTCATCATTGATTGTGCATGCATTTGTTGTTACACTAGTGTCAGGTTGCCCAATTTTAGTAGATAGTTCAATATTAAGATTAGCAAATGTCTCATATTGTTCAAGCAAGGTTTTATATGCTTCTTGTGAACTATCTAGCTTTTCTTTTAATTTTTTGAGCTTCTTTTGTTGACTAGTGCAAACTTTAGCATAATTAAGATTTTGTTGCACAATTTCATCATAAGAAGGCATTTCATCATCACTATCACTCTCACTAGAGGATGAGCTTTCGTTACCTCATGCCATAAGGCACACATGAGAAGAGCTTGATGATGAGTGCTTGCGCCCTCACCTCTTGTGATGGTGTTCTTCTTCACTTGAAGAATCATCCCATGACCTTATTGATGTGAGGGCTTGGTTCTTGCATGCCTTCTTCTTTGTCTTGGGTGTGGGCTTGTTTGGATAAACTTCCACAAAGTGTCCCAACTCATCGCATCCATAGCATCCTCTCTTTCTTTGCTCATTTCTTTGATTAGTGAAGACAATATCTTGAATTTGGATGGGCACACCCTTGACATTGAGCCTTTGTATCATCTTCTCCACCTTGTTGATAAGTTTGATTGATTCTTCATCAAGGTCGGAGGTGGAGGAGGAAGATTGATCATCATCACTTGAATCTTCATCATCATCATCATCATCATCATCATCATCATCATCATCATCATCATCATCATCATCCTCATCCTCATCTTCTTCTTCATCTTCACTTGCAGAGCTTGAGCTTGAGCTTGTCTCAACTTGCTTGCCCTTCATCTTCTTTTTCTCGCTACATGCGAGAGCTTTGCCTTTGCTTGATGAAGAGGCTTCTTCTTGACCCATCTTGCATGACATTTCAAATGCCACTATCTTGCCAATGACTATGGCCGGGGTCATGGTGCTCAAGTCCTCCATGTTGTGAAGGATGGTGATGATGCTTGCATATTTCTTTTGTGGTAGCACGGAGATGATCTTCCTCATGATGTCCAAATCATCTAGCTTTGTTAGTCTAATTGAATGGAACTCATTGATAATTAGATTCAAATGAGAGTACATATCACGGACAAGCTCATCATTATTCATTGTAAAGGAATCATAATTTTGTTTAGCTAGACAATATTTTTGCTCACGAACATTTGATGTGTCATCATGGAGCTCTTGGAGTTTTAACCAAATTTCATGTGCCGTATTTAAAGTGAACACTTGGTTAAACACATCCATACTAAAAGATTCAAACAAGCAATTCTTAGCTCTAGCATTGAAATGAATTTCCTTTTCTTCACTCTTTGTAGGTTTATCGGGATTCTTAATGGATTTCATCCCGTCACCAGTGACTCTCCAAATACCCAAATCAACCGCCTCAAGGTAACAAGCTATTCTAGCTCTATAATAAGGAAAGTTAGTACTGTCAAAGTGCGAAGGCCTAGAGGTATCCATCCCAACCATTCTAAATAGTGTTGGCTCAACGGCGGTTAAGCCAAAGGTCCAAATTGAGCCAACCGGCTGAGATACCAATTGAAGTGGACCATGACGCCTAAGAGGGGGGTGAATTAGGCAACTTAAAAATCTAACTAAAAACTATGGCCTCTTTTTAACCCTTAGCAAAACCTATGCAAAAGATAAATTATCTTAATGTGCAACTACGGTTTTGCTAATGTGTTGCTATCTCTACCATAAAAGGAGTAACACAAACAATGTAAATGCGGAAGCTAAAGAGCAAGGAAGAGATATGCAAACTCTCATCGATAACTCCGGTATTTTTATCGAGGTATCGAGAAGCATGCAAGCTTCCCCCTAGTCCTTGTTGGAGCCCCTCGTAAGGAATCCCTCGCAAGGGCCAAGCTCCCGGTCGAGTAACTCCGTGGATAGCCTTGGGCCTTCCCCACGCGCAAGTGGGTCTCCGATGTGCCTTCCAGCAAGCCTCTCCCAGATGCTCCCCGCCGTCTTCACTATCAAGCTTCCGACTAAAACGCCGTGGGCCTTGTTCCCTCTGGTACACGGTGGCAGCCACACCACAAACACGGTTTGTGAGATCTTGCAAGACTACAAGCCCCTCCGATGTACAACAATGGTGCACGCAAGCACCGAGTAATAAGAGGTATGCAAACCTCACTAAACACTAGGCCTAAACCTAGAGCAAGCGCATAAGCGGTGGTCTAATCAGCCTAAGCACTTCACAAAACACCTACGCTAATCACCTAATGAAACACTAAGCACTATGCAAGTGGAGATCACTAAAAAGGTGTATCAACACCCTAGATATGTTTCCTTAGCTCCACACCCTTTATTTGGCTAGTTTGGGTCTATTTATAAGCCCCACTGAGAAAGTAGCCGTTGGGGACGAAGTCCCACTTTTCTGCTACTGACCGGACGCTCATGTCGTCCCGATCGGACGCGTCCGGTCGTCCTAACCGTTAGAGCCACGATCAACTGATCGAACGCTGCCAGCGTCCAGTCACATGCCACTGGCCACGCCCGGTCGCAATTTTGCCACTCTAGAACCTCTCTGTACTTGATCAGACGCCGCAGTCCTGCGTCCGGTCGATTTGCCACCAGTGTCCGGTCGCTATTGATGCCTGATGTAGCCGAGTCACTAATCGGAGCGTCCGGTCACTTCTGTGACCTCGTTTCTTCGTGATCTTGCGTCCGGCTTGGTTCCTATCTTCGTGCTTGGACTTTGCTTGATATCTTGGGTCTTCTCTCGTGCTTCTAAGGTCTTGCTTATGGTGTTGATCATCGGATCATCACATCGCCTTCATCCAAGTCACGTCTTGCACCCTATTGAACTACAAAACAATCACTTACAAATTCATTAGTCCAATTTGGTTGTGTTGATCATCAAACACCAAAATCCAAAGTAAATGGGCCTAGGGTCCATTTTCCTTATAGTACTAACACCCTTCGCAGTTGGCTAACCACTCATACCTACGAAGGAGGCCATGGAGAGATTCCGTGATGTGTTCGATCACCCCCACAAACTCGTTGCTCGCAGAGAATGGGATCATGCGCTGTGCCACAAGGTGGCTAGCGGTCGCCGTGGTGTTGCGGAGACCGAACGGAAGCACTATCAGGGCACTCTGTGCAGGGTGTTTCAGAGAGAGGGTGAGGCGGTGCAGGTCCTCCCTAGATGGCTGGGGTCCTAGGGAGACACCACGCTAGCGCTCAAGCCTCCCATAGTTGAGGCCGATGGAGGGGAGAGGTTGGATGGCGGTGTGAGCCAATGCCAACTCTCCTCCCATCGTGACGATGAAGTCCAGGTCACCGAAGCGCATGTGTGCGCCCGGGACCTAGCTGATTCTGTGGCTAGCCATCCGTGGCCTGATGTTAACGTCAGAATGCACAAAGGTCCCCTACCTGGCGTGCCAACTGTCGGTGTTTCGAGTAAACACCAACCAGTAAATTTGTATTTATTGAGCGTTGGTCCCAGATGGTGTGCTAAAAGACACAAGGTTTATACTAGTTCGGGTAGAATGTCCCTACGTCTAGTTTGCGGCTGTTGCTCGTGTTATTAGCACTGAAAGGTTCGTAGTAGGGGATACAAATGGTCGAGAGAGGGACAGGTCCCAAGTCTCTGATGGAAAGGTTGAAAGGGCGCTGAGAGCTTGGTTGCTGCTCAGTTGTGTGTTATGTGATGCGTGGTGTGTTGAATTGATTCGTCCCCTTAGTGGGGTGCCCTGCCTTCCCGTTTATAGACCAAGGGGAAGCAGGGATTACAGATGGGAGAAAGAAGAAGAACCAGAGGCAAAGAAGGTCCTTCGAAGGTGTCGGGTCTTCCTTTTCCTCTGGGCTAGCCCTGACGACATGGCAGACGGTGTCAGGGATAGCCTCATGCTGGGTGTATGTCTGCTGATCCTAATAGGGCCATGCCCTGGCTTCGTCAACAAGTGGTCACGTCCCATCCCACCCTGACGGGCGGTGCGACGGACCAGGGCGCTGAACCGTGACCCTACGGGGTGCAGTCAGCTCAGTGACCCCATGTCCATACCGTAGATGACATGAGTTCCTTTCTGGACCATAGTGGTTGTTGTATGTTTTCGCCAGAATCCATGCGCGAGCGCAAATACCGGCGCCCATAACACTATAGCGCAAATGTCAGCGCCCACAACACTATTCGGGCCTCTGACATGCCTGGAAGGGCTTAAAGCGCTAGTCTTGTCATATCCTGATGGTACTTTCCTATAGGCGTGCAGGGTATGGTCCTCGGTATTGCAGTTGACTTGAGTGCCCTGTCTTATCCGCGCGCGTAGTTATGAAGGAGCCGCACGCAGTCGTCGGGCGAGGCGAAGCAGGCGGAGCCAGCCCCCAGACGTCAGGCGAGGCGGAGCCAGCTCCTGGACGTCGGGCGAGGTGGAGCCCCTCAGACGTCGGGCGAGGCGGAGCTAGCCCCCGGGGGTCGGGCAAGGCGAAGCCTGCCCTCGGACGTCGGGCGAGACGGAGCCAGCCCCCGGACGCCGGGCAAGGCGGAGTCTGCCCTCGGACATCGAGCGAGACAGAGTCTGCCCCTGGACGTCGGGCGAGGAGGAGCCAGTGCCCGGACGTCGGGCGAGGCGGAGCCAGCCCTCAGACATCGGGCGAGGCTGAGTCTACCCCCGGACGTCGAGCGAGGCGGAGTCAACGCCTGGACGTCGGGCGAGGCGGAGCCAGCCTCCGGACGCCGGGCAAGGCGGAGTCCGCCCCCGGACGTCGGGCGAGGCGGAGTCAGTCCCCAGACGTCGGGCGAGACGGAGTTAACCCTCGTTCGTTGGGCAAGAGGTGTAGTCGTGCTCTTGTCTGTCTAAAAGCATTAACGTTTGATGGTTATTAGCTCCTCCTCTTTGGGTACCCGGTATTTGGCCCCAACACATTTGTTTGCACTATATATTTTTTTAAAGGAAACAAAATTTTGGTCTACCTCAAGTAACACCGAAAATGGAAAACAATGGGTTGGGCTTTCTACTTGTGGGCTGTCAAGCCCAATTATTCCAACCCAATCTAAAATATAGGAATATATAGTCCACAATTCTTTTTATGGGCTGAAACTACTGAAACCAAACAATGGGCTTCCGATTTGTGGTTGACATACTCAGCTGAAATTCATAGCTTTATAATTAATATATGGTACTGAAACACAAAGGAAGAACGGAAAAGGTACTAACCCCTTAACTATGCTTAAGAGTCCGACTTTCCTTCTTCAGGTTTTGCACGTAATTCCTAATTTATACCTAATAATAAAGAGGCAAAATTTCTGATCACTTTAGATTTTCGTCCAACCTAATCTCACTACCAGACACCCTCTCTTTGCTGAGTGCCTCGGCAAAGCCCGAAATACACTCGGCAAAGGCTTTGCCGAGTGCCACACTCGGCAAAGGGCACTCGGCAAAAAATTAATCGGCAAAGAAGCCTTTGCCGAGTGCTTTTTGTTGGGCACTCGGCAAAGCCTTTGACGAGTGCCGGAAAAGCACTCGGCAAAGATTTACACTCGGCAAAATGAAAATGCGAAAAAACCCAAAAATAACAGCAAAATTTTTTTTGGGGGAGGCCACCACCGGCCAGCGCCCGTCCGTCTCATCGAAGTCGCTGCATTTTTTGCACAAAATTAACGGCTAACGCGGCCGGCGGGATTTGAACTCACAACCTCTCCTTCATGTGTCAGCTACTTTACCACTACACTACACTTTATCTATCCTCATATATTATACTAAATCGAGAGTAAATTATTTGTTTGAGGCCCTAAACGAATTCAAATTAAAAAGTGGTCAACTACAAAGTTTCATAACTTTTCGAGATCTATAATTTTCATTTAGGAAGTTTTGCCATCTGAGATCGTTTGAAAAATTCGAATTTCAAATTTGAGAGATTCAAACGTAGTTTTGCATGATAAGATGATTTCAAATCAAAAAGTTGTTAACTACATAGTTTCATAACTTTTAGAGATCTACAATTTTTTATTTAGGAAGTTTTTCCATCCGAGGTCTTTTGAAAAATTCAAATTTTAAAATTTTCAAATTCAAACGTCGTTTTTGCATGACAAGATGATTTCAAATCAAAATGTTGCCAACTACAAAATTTTATAACTTCTCAAGATCTACAAAGTTTATTTTAGTCATTTGTTCATCCGACATAGTGGTAGTAACATTGTTCACAAATCTTATATATCTCTCTTCTACTTTTATGAAACTAATGAGAGATATGTACATTTTATGAACAACGTTATTGTCGCTTTGTCAAATAAAGAAATGACCAAAATAAACTTTGTAGATCTTAAGAAGTTATACAACTTTGTAGTTGAAAAGTTTTTCATTTGAATTCATTTAGGGCCTCAAAAATTGCTTTGAAAAAATGATTTGCCGAGGGCCAAAAAAAAATGCACACGGCAAAATGCCTAGCACTCAGCAAAATACATCTTTGCCGAGTGCCAGAAAAAAGGCACTCGGCAAAGACGCATTTTGCCGAGTGCCGAAAAATGGCACTCGGCAAAATACATCTTTGCCGAGTGCCGAAAAAAATACTCGGCAAAGCCATCTTTGTCGAGTGTTTTTTTTTTTTTGCCAAGTGTATTTTATTTGGTACTCGGTAAAGACCGTCTTTATCGAGTGCCCGATAAAATACACTCGGCAAAGCTTCCGGCACTCGGCAAAGTGCCGGATTCCGTAGTGTCTATACCTCACTAATCCTACACTCTTTCGGCCAGGGTTCAAATTTTCGGCGAAATTTCGGCGAAATTTCACGAAATTCGGTAATTTCGGTGGTGGCCGAAAGAAAAATCCGAAATTTTGTAATACACTAATACATGTGTTATATAACTTTAGACTCAATTTTTTATTGTTTATATTGCACTGCTTTCGGCAGAGCAAAAGCTCAGGTACAATACATATACAGTATGCACGAAGTAATAAAAGCAAACGGAACAGCGAGTCCGTGTCTACCGCGTGTTAGTTTCTGAATCCAACACTTTCATCTTTCTAATAATCCTGATGGCCCGCACGCTGGAGGCAGCACCAGCGAAGCCTCGATGGACCACAAGTCGACGGGCGGCAAGGCGCCTCGCAGGCTGCAAGCAGCTGGCGACCAAGGCGGTGCGCAAGTCAGCCCCGGCCACCGGCAGCACGAAGAAACCCCACCGCTGCAGCCCCGGCCTCGTCACGCTCCGGAGGATCTACAAGTACCAGAAGAGAAGAGCACAGAGCTGCTCATCCGCAAGCTCCCCTTCCAGCGCCTCATTTGTGAGATCCGTCCAACTTCAACAGCGTCCCGGGCGATCTCCTCCACGAGCGAAGCCCGCGGCAGGCAGTCGAGCTCGGCTTGACGGTGCAGGAGAGATCTGCCGCGGACCGGCCTGGAGAGCTCCGTCGTGTGTGGCTGGACGTCCTCGACGGGTGGAGCAGGCGAGCTGCCGGGCGGTTGCGTCCTCTGTGGTGAGCAGAGCAGGCGGAGGCGGCCATGGCGAGCGGAGCATGCAGGCTGTGCCGCAGCAGCTCCTCGGCAACCGGAGCAAAGCAGGCGACGGCGGCCATGGCGGGCGGAGGCATCGGCAGCAGCAGGGCAAGTCGAGTGGGCAGCGTTGATCGCCCACGGGCAGCACCGCAGCAGACCACTAGGGCTGCACCCACTGGCGAGCCCGTGCCTCCGACGTGGTGGCTGGCAGGCCGGCGAGCCTAGACCATCAGTGATGGCCGCGTGAGCCCCGGTGTTGATAGTGGAGGCGGGCGTTACATGTATATATGGCCAACGGGCCGGCCCGGCACGGCACGACATGGGCCCGTGCCAGCACGGCCCGATAGCCAACGGGCCGGCACGACACGCCGTGCCTCACGGGTCTTGGCTCATAGGCCCACGGGCCTGGCCTTCGGCCTAGGCACGGCCCTATGGGCCGATTTCCGTGCCAGGCTGAATTATAATGAATATGTTGCAATCTCAAGATTAGATGTAAGTGTTCGAAGTCTAAGAAGAAAAACAGCAATTAGCCATTTGGGCTAGAGTTAATTGATCGAAGTTCAAATTTGAACTGATGATGAATCCTAAGAACGCCTGAAACATACAAATACAATCCTGCACTTACTGTGCAAAAACTAGTAAAGACCACAATATTTCATTTACCACACGCCTGAAATTAGTCAACAAGCACCTGCCTCCCCTCCCGGAACACAAAGAATTCAACTTTAACATTTGGATGACACATGCTACGGACCTTCTCACGTACTTCCTTGGGCCTACGGCAATACTCGTCATTGATGAGCAACCTTTTCAGGATTCTAGCATTGCTGGATAGGAACTCCACAAGTTCCATTTGTTCATGAGAACCTGAAAAACCTGTGATTTCTACCTCTTCAAGTGAACTGAGATCAATGACATCAATCTTGCGACTCTCTTCCAAACGACAAGGGCAAGACGGCAGGCAAGAATGCATCTGGAAATTAAAAGAGAATGCAGCATCATTGCAGTAGTGGACAATATTGATAATATTCATAAATCAACAACGTTAATTTGCTTTTGTTGTTGCGAGGTTCAGCTAGCTGTAATAAATAAAACATATCTAAAGGATTTTTTTTATTTTTAACATATTTTTTAAACTAATTTTAAAACTAACACTGTTTATTTTTTTTTCAAATCTAACACTTTTGGAAACGCCTATTCGTACGGCGCGGCGAATTAACACTACCGCGCCATGCATGGGGGAGCGGCGAGGCTGCCTACGTGGCAGCGACAGGGCCGCTGACCGGTGACGTGGCCAGCCTTGCCGCGCCACCGATCAGGGTGCGGCTGTGACGCGCCACGCATCAAGGTGTGGCAGTGACGTGCCACTCGTCAGGGCGCGGCAGAGGCAAATATAGGCCCGCGGCCCAGTCCAGCCGCGCCACGCCACCGCCCTGCCCGCCACCCACGAACGCGCCCACCGCTTTCACCGCCGCGCCAGCCATGCTCAGCAACAGCATTATAATACCATTTTTCGTGGCGAAAGTTTAATGAGATAACACAATGTCCATTACAAAAATGAAACAGTGTTTGTTACGTGGGTACAATATATAAATAGTTCAAATGAAACACAATGCAGCACCGAGAAAGTTCTACTACGATACAAATACCAAATCTAAAACATTGAATTAACACACCTGTACCAATCCTCAGTTCGAAACATACTGAGTAAGCAACTCGTCATCCGAGTACCAGTCTGGATCACTCGATTGAAACACGTCGGCCGGGAAACCACAGTCACAGTTAGGGACATGGAGCTCAGGAGGGACGGGGCATCTTTGCAAGACGCATCGGGGTATAATTCTCGAGGACGACCCCGTTTTCGCCAAAACTCCTCCCAATACATTTCTTGCATCTAACAAAACGGTTGTAATTTAATAAAAAATAATAAAAACATCACAAATAATTGTCAATGAGAACCATGTGCATTACAACAAATAAAATATAACCTACACTTTGGTGCAAACTCTATCTTAGATGCAAATGTGAAAACTATATAAAAACTATATTTTGGTCAGTAAAAAATAAAATTTGGTACATCAACAGTGTGTCCATATATTTATTCATATATAAAAGTTGAGATGCAAACTCAAACAAGCAAAATACATGGTAATCATAATTCTAACTAACCAATTAACCTTAACATTGGTAATCCTAATCCTAATTCTTCAATCCAACGTTCTAACGAACTCATATTTTTCTCCATACCCTAACTACTCATTCAAATCAGTCAATCCACCGTGGAGGCCAAGAAGGAGCTTCATTACCTTGACAAGGCTGAGGAGGAGCTTTGGGGAAGGTAGGGAGGGGAACGGCAAGGGAGGGAAATTCGGAGTCCGGCCGTGGGGGAGCCTAGAGGCAATTGCACGGCGGTGCGGGCTGGGAGGCACGGCGGCGGGGGCAGGGCGGCACGGCGGCGGCTGTTGTGCGGCGCAGAGTGAAACAGAGAGGGCGGAAAGGGACTGGGCCGCGGGCCTATATTTGGCTCTGCCGCGCCCTGGCGAGTGGCGCGTCACTGCCGCACCGTGATGCGTGGCGCGTCACTGCCGCGCCATGATCGGTGGGGTGGCAGAGTTAGCCACGTCACCGGTCAGCGGCCCTGGTCGCTGCCACATAGGCAGCCTTGCCGCGCCCCCATACATGGTGCGGCAGCGTTAATTCGCCGCGCCGTGCGAATAGGCACGGCCAAACGTGTTAGATTTGAAGAAAAAAAATAAACAGTGTTAGTTTTAAAAATAGTTTAAAAAATGTATTAAAAATAAAAAAATCTATCTAAAGAACATTGCAGGACTACATAGTGACGAGCCCCACACCTGCCAATTCTACTACCTACGCAGTCACCCTTTAGATAGATTCAAACAAGCTAAGCAACCGAAGAAAAAATGTTGACTAGCTAAAGCACAAGTCTTCAATTTGTTGCAATAATGGTTTATAAAGAATATCAACATTAAAAAATTATAAATAAACATATCCAGAACCTCAACCACCCCACCTAGCAAACATATTACAAAACTCTCAATTATCAAATAACAAGTCAAAGTTTGCAATCCAACAGTTTTATGGCATATTATAAAGCTAAAGGTCATAGAAATTACCACTCGTCGGGACGAAGGACCCCACAAATGTACCCGAAGCTTCATTGTACCATTGCAACTCCTTAAGAGATGCAACATGACAGGCACCAAGGCATGGTGTTCCCACGACAAGAATAGGCAAAAGCTCTTACACTTGGGCAGCTTATTTGTTTCATTCAAGAAACTTCCATACCTTGCTACATCTGTCATGACTCATGAGTACACATAACTAATAAGTTAGACTGTCCGATAATGAAAAACAACTTCCGATGAAATTTGGTAATGCCAACACACCTCGGTATTTTAGATCGATGCACAGATCCAACTCATCAACTTCATCAAACCGCTTCGTCAGGGTTGACGCACCAGATAAAGTTTCCAGTAGACGGAGGGTACCGGCCAACATCAACAAACCGATGGAGATGAGGGTCATAGGCATCACGCCAGGCTACCTTGACAAGCTTAGGAGCAGAGATATGAGCCTCCTTTGGTTGATCATATATAGTGAGCTCTTCAAGTTTGGGGGCCAAAATCTCAAGACGCCGTGTCTTTAAGACGCGGAGCACCAGTGTGTGCAACGAGTTGGAGTGAATGAAGACGTCAAAGATGACAATCAGCTTAATGAAAAGATTCAGGTACCTCAAGCACGGGCACTGCGTGTTTACAAGGGCTGTGAGATCGCTGCCTTGCATGTGGACATAGCCATCTATCTTCAGGGACGTCAGTGCCGTGAACAGGCCGGATGCCTGGGGGCGGAGCCAGTGTGTAGTATATGCATAATGAAGAAAGAGCTCGATTCGTTTCGCTTGTTCACATAACGGAAGCTCGAGCACCGCCTCCTCCCCGACGACTTCCGGAGAGACGTAGGTCTGAGGCACACAGAGAAAGAGATTGAGCTCGCCCACCACGTGCTCCGCAACGAAGTGGAGCCACGGCGCAATGTGGAGGTCACGGCCTTGATGGTCAGTGCGGTGGGAGACCCGTTGTCGTCCTTCCGTTGGTAGGCGTCTGGTCGGATCACCTTGGTCGTCGTATAGGGATCTTCAGTCGTCCGGATCCTTGCCCGCTACGCCCTATTTCTTGGCCAATGCTTCTTTGCCTTTTCTTTCCTTCGGCCCACCGGCCTGTCGCAGAAGACGCTTGAGGAGCTCGCAATTCTTGTAGAGGTGTTTGATGGGGTAGGCGTGGTTGGTGCACGGGCTCTCCATGAGCTCGTTGAAGTGGTCCTGAAGGCCCTGCTGGGGCTGCTTGTCCGTGTGATCAGCCGTGGCGACCAACGCGGAGTTGACCGGTCGGCGACGATCTTTTTTTGTTCCTTTTGCCCCTCTGCGTGGAGGGGCCCTCGTCCTGATCCTCGCGCTTGGCCTTGCCTTTGCCTCGGCCTCCGTTGAAGCGTTGCAGGAGCGGCGCTCTATGGATGCATCGGGCAAAGGCCCGTGGTCCCTGGCCATCCGGGCTGGGACTTCGGTTGTCCGGCCGGCGACCGTGCCTAGGGTGTGTTTCACCACTCCCTACGATAGTCCGGTCGGGGTTTGTGTCGCCTGCCATCACTGTCGCTCGATGGACGCCATCATCATGCCGGGACCGACGCCGGTTGCTGATGATGCTGCGAGCGTCTTGGTTCGGCCCGAGCCGCTCGCGTACAAGCGATCGGTGCGGAGCGGGCGCCAGGTCAAGCCGGGGCGCAGATGTGGCCTCCTATGCCGCGCTCGACGGCTGTAGCGGTGAGCGGGTGGAGAGATTCGTCTGGTGCGTCCCCACTCCCCTGGTGGGGAGAGAGGCCGCGAGTCGGTGTCGTGATGCAGAGCTCTCCGCCTGTTGAACGGCGGCGGTTTCCACCAGTGCCCGAAGGTTCTGGGGGATTGCCTGTTCCTGGGGGTCGTTCGGCTCTAGAAGGCCGCGCGGAAGCATTGCCGCAGCGGCGATGTTCTGGTCAGCCCGCGCGAACTGTGGGGGATCGTTCCCCCGTCCATGATGTTGCGCTGGACCTGGCGGGCGCGACCTCGGGCGCCGCTCGCCGGTTTATGCGCACGGGGCGCAGTGTGGTAAGCCGAGCGCGCCGGCGTAGGTGGCGGCTGGTTCTGCCGCCATTGTCGTAGCTCCTCGTCGTGCTCTTGGGTGAACGCGAAGGTCCCCGCACGAGGGTCCGGAGGGGTGTGAGTCTGAAAGGACTCCGCTACCACCGGCGGCTGTCCCGAAGCATCCGCCATAGCGTACTCCTAGGACAGACGGTGGCTAGGTGCCACATCGCCGATGCTGGAGCCGTCACTCTCAACATCGTCATCCATGAGGTCAGAGAAACAGGTGGGAGCATAGCTCGTCATCCCCACGAATTCTGACGTGAGAGGGGGCGGCGCCGGCATCCTTCGGAGCCTCCGGGCATATGCATCCACGGGGGACGTGAGGCCGTAGGGGAACCGGTCGCATGGCGGTCGCGGCAGGGACAACGGGGTCCCTCCGGATAATCAGCGGAAGATAGCAAATAGTGAGTAAATAATAGTATATACATTACTCACAGCGGGGTTTGAGCAGAGAGTTTGCTTGGAATGAAGCGTAGGCGCCTCGTCGTTGAAGTCGTCGTGCATCCCGGAGCCGATGGAGGGCGCCCCTCCGACGGGCGCCGGAACAAGTGCCTCCTCACGGAGGTGTAGTACGCCAAGCCGATCGGTGACGAAGTCTAGGCTTCCGAAGAGGAAGGCCTGGGACGGCTCGAAGATGGGTGGAACCCACATCCCAACAGGTGGGAGTACGGGAAACTCCAGTCAGCCGAGGCGAGTCATATCGCTTGAGCCCGCCATGGCGAAGGTGGCGAAAAAGTGGGCCATCCGATGAACAAAAAGTGTTGAACGTACAACGTCTTCCCCACGGACGGCGCCAACTGTCGGTGCAGAAAGTGACTAACACATAAATATTTGTAGTTTTGCTGTACGTTGTGATCGGAGGTGGCCTAGCACTCAATGACACAGGGTTTATACTGGTTCAGGCAACGTGCCCTACGTCCAGTTTGAGTCGGTCGGTGGCTTTATTCCTAAGCCTAGGTGCTCGAAGTTTGCTGTGGGGTTACAAGTGGAAGGGAGAAAGATGCGGGGTATAAGAGGTCCGGTCGGACTCTGGTCTGAAGGGCCGATAGTGATGGGAGCCCTGCTGTGTGCCAAGTATTGGAGCATGTGCTCGGTATAACTTTAGAGTGTCTAACGTTACAGAGGGTGAATCAATATAGGTGAACTAATCGATCTTTTTGTTGGAAGAGAGCGCATCCCCTTTTATAGATGAAGGGGATAGCCTTACAAGTGAGAGGGAGAGAGTTCGTATGCTGCTAAGTCTTGCTGCCCACGCCGACGGGTATAAGATGATGGTAGGCTCCCACAATACTGTTTAGTGTCAGATGCACGTAGGAGGTTGCGTCTTCTTCAGGTATGGCAGACGTCGGTGCCTGCCACACTGTTGATACCCAGAGGCATGCAAGGGGTTTTACCATGTTCGCATGGTACGGTAAATGCCAGCGCCCACAACATTGTTAATGCCTTAGAGGCATGTGGGGGAGTCTTACCGTATTTGTCTGGTATGGGAGTTGATGGAGCCCCCAACACAGTAGGAGAAAATATCGGCGCCTACAACACTGCTTGGGTTCTGTCATGCCAGGGAGGTCGCAGGGTACTGTCCTGCAGGTGTACAGGGTATGGTCCTTAGAATTGCGGTTGACTTGAGTGCGCTGCCTTACTTTCTCCGTCCGTTTCCTGGTCCTTATCGAGCGGGCGTCCCCGGTCGGTTGGTCACAGTCGGCTCTGATTGCGCCAGTCGGAGATGAGCTATAAGCAGGGGTTCGGCGCATTCCCGGTCGGAGAAGAGGGTCGGAGTCGAAAGTGGTGTTTTGGCCAGGCCTTCCGGTTGGAGAGGCCGTCCGAAGGCGGGCCGGAGTTGGAAGCCAGGCCTTCCGGTCGGAGAGGCGGGTCAGGGTCGGAAGCGGGCGCCGTTCCTCCTCGGCCAGGCCTTCCGGTCGGAGAGTGGATTGTCCTTCTGGCCTGTCGCTTAGGTGTTTGGGCTGGTCCAAGAGTTGCGCGTCGTTCACAATGTTATCTGCTGAGCCGAGCCTTTGCTTGGAAGCCGATCCATGAGGGACCCCAGGTTTATGAACCCGACACCGATTGACACGCACTACGTAGAAAACGATTTGTAGCAACGGTTCAATTTTTTTGTAGGGGCGGCTGGTGATAGAGCCGCCCCTACAGTGGCGTGCTCGGGTGCCAAGACACCAGTCGCCCCTACAAATGGAACAGCAGGGGCGGCTGGTGATACGAGCCACCCCTACAAATGGAGTATGATTTTTAGGGGCGGCTCAATCACCAGCCGCCTCTAGAAATGGTATTTGTAGAGGCGGCTGGTGATTGAGCCGCCCCTAAAAATGGCCCGTATTTATAGCTTCTATTTGTAGGGGCGGCTTAATCACCAGCCGCCCCTACAAATGACCCCCATATAAAACTGAAGCAGCACCTTCTTCCTCCTCGGGTCATTCACTCCAACCCGTGAAAGAAAGTTGGGGAGGGCTTGGGCACCTCCCAAAAATTGCTCTACTAAGGGGGGAAGGTTTTAGTCTCAAATCCTTTGGTGGAGAGGTTATAGAAGGTAAGAAAATGCTATTCCACACTTTTTTTTGAAGTTTTAATGGTTGATTAGTGAATAATTAGAGTTTTGTTTTTCTCTCTCTTCTATGGTGCTTGAGCTATTTATGAGCAAATTAGACCCAACTTTTAAATGTACTAGGGTAAATTAGGGAGGGAAACAAGATCATATCCTTATTTGGTCCATGTTTCTTGATTTTAGTGAACCATTAGTTAGTTTTATGGATGTTTCATGTGCATGTGATCTAGATCTAGGGTTTGGTTTTTTTATTAATTTCGTTTTTGTAAATTTATGTTTGATAAAATTGGACTAGAGTTTGTACGAAAGATATTGTGTAAAGTATAATTATTGCTAATTGTTGTCTTTGAAATTGTTTATTGTAATCAATAAATATGTATTTTAATTATTTATGGATAAATGGGCCATTAATTAATTTTCCTCTACCATGGTGTGTTTGTATGCTTCATGTAATTATATTAGATTTATATTCATATATATCTGAGGTATATACAATTATTCTCAAATAATTATTACTTTGATTAATTTTTATATATATCTGAATAAGTAGTCCTTTAATGTTTATTTTGTTGTTGTTGTAAAAGATGGAGTACAGGAACTCTTGGATGTATGGTTCGTTAAGGTTCAAGGCAGGTTTCCGTGAAGAGGTGGATAAATTTATTGAAGCCGCAACGAAGCATGCAACGACATTGAAAGAGAATAAGAATACAATTATTTGCCCCTGTAAAGATTGCAAGAACCGTATGGCATGGACAGATGTGACTATCATCAGATCACATTTGATTATACGAGGATTTGTTGAGGACTACACAGTGTGGATTCATCATGGTGAAACGGTTATTGTTAACGACGAGGATGAGGAGGAATACGACGATGAAACCATAGAATCCCTGTCCCAATATTCAGCCGAGCTTGATGCACAAATGGATTTCGAGTTTGGCAATGAACAAGGTGGTGATGCTGGTGGTTGGGATGGTAACGACGAAGGTGGTGCCAATAATGATGGTGGAGCACGTGTCGAAGTTGAAGATGATTTAGATGACATGATCCGAACCCTTGGACCAGAGATTTTACTAAATAGCCCGAAAGGTCTAGAAATTTTGGAAAGAGTGACAAAAGCATCGAAGGAGACTGTGTATGGTGTTGAAAAGGGTTGTCCGACACATTGGACATTGCTACGTTTCATGCTTGAGCTGCTCATCCTGAAGGCTAAGTACGGCTGGTTAGACTGTAGTTTCAATGATCTATTGCATCTCCTGTCATGGGTGCTGCCACAACCAAACTCAGTTCCCACCAACACATACCAAGCGAAGAAGATCATAAGTCCATTGACAATGGGGGTTGAAAAAATACATGCATGCCCCAACCACTGTATACTTTTTCGTGGTGAAACGTTCAAGTCATTGGATAAATGTCCCCGGTGTGGGGCCAGCCGGTACAAGAACAATGACCTTTACGGTGGGGACGAACCATCCACGGGGAAAAAGAGGAATAAGAAGGGTACAAAAAAGGTGGTACAAGAATCTCAGCCCCCAAAGGACACTCCATTAGGCAACGATGCAAAGCAGAGAAGAATTCCTGCCCTGGTAATGTGGTACCCTGCCAGTGACCGACCGCTTGAGACGTATGTTCCTAAACCCTAAAGAAGCCGCACTCATGACATGGTGGGATGATGAGCGCAAGGTGGATGATGATAAGATTGCACACCCGGCTGATTGTAGTCAGTGGCAAAGGTTTGATGAGAAGCACAAAGAATTCAGCGATGACCCAAGGAATGTACGGTTTGGCCTGAGCACCGATGGAATGAATCCCTTCAATGAGAGGATGAGCAACCACAGCACATGGCCAGTGATCTTGACCATGTACAACATCCCAACATGGTTGTGTCAGAAGAGAAAGTAGCTTCTCCTCACTATTCTTATTTCTGGCCCTAAACAACCAGGCATTGATATAGACGTGTTCCTCGAGCCCTTGATGCAAGAAATGGAGAGACTATGGAGGCATGGGGAGCAGATGTACGATGCATTCCGAAAGGAGGACTTCATATGTAGAGCAATAATATTTGTTACTACCAATGATTACCCCGCGTTGTTTGCTTTGTCTGGACAGATCAAAGGGAAGACGGGATGCTTGGTTTGCTTGGATGGTACTACATGGGTGTACCTGGATGCATCCAAGAAGATAGTTTACCTAAGGAACCGACACTTCTTAAAGACAAGTCACAAGTACCGCAGCAAATTGTTCTTTAGATTTTATGACAACGCCCTAGAGATTGAACCCCCTCCGGAGAGATGTCATAACGGAGAACATGTGTACAGAATGGTGAAAAATATACGCGTCGTCTATGGAAAGAAGAATCCAGATGGGACGAACAGAGATAGAAGCACACCTCCTATCGAAGGCGTACCTTTCAAGAAACAATCGATCTTCTTTCAGTATCTGCCTTATTGGCCAGACTTGGAGGTCCCCCATGCCATTGATGCTATGCACGTACAGAAGAATGTCTTTGAGAGTCTCATTGCTACCTTGATGGACACAGGCAAGTCAAAGGATGGTCTGAAAGCACGGAAAGACATGGTGCAGCTAAACATGATGCCACAGCTTCACCCGGTACCTGAGGCTAATGGAAAATACACTCTGCCCGCGGCGTGCTTCAACCTAACACCAGACGAGAAGAGAGCTATATGCACTTTCCTAAGGGGGATCAAAGTCCCGACTGGGTTTTCAGCAAATGTGAAGAAGCTAGTGTCGATGAAGGACTTGTCAATAACACACTGCAAGGCTCACGATTGTCATGTGATGCTGACAGTGTTTCTACCTATTGCAATCAGGGCTATAAAGCCAGAGTTCTTGAAAATGGCCATCACCCGCATGTGCTACTTCTTTTCGAAGATCTCACAGAAGACGATTGGCAAGGAAGAGCTGAGTGACCTACATGAATTTGTGGTGGAGACACAAAACCAACTGGAGATGTGTTTACCTCCTGCTTTTTTTGATATAATGCCACATCTCATGATTCACATGGTTCATCAGATACAAGCGCTTGGCCCTTGCTACTTGCATGAAATGTGGTCCTATGAGCGGTTCATGTCGGTTTTAAGTCGATACGTGCATAATCGAGCATACCCAGAGGGCTCCATGATAGAGGGTTACAGTACTGAAGAAGTCGTCGAGTGCTATCAAGAGTACCTAAAAGTACAGAAAGGGATTGGTAAACCCGATTCTCGTCACAAGGGTAGGCTGGCTGGGAAGGGCACCAGTGGTAGAAAAGTGTTCATCGACCATGATTACAAAGAGGTGAGTCGGGCGCATTACAGTGTCTTGCAGAGTACACAACTGATGCAACCGTATATTGATGAACATTTGGCTATCATTATGGCAGAGAGAAATGGCCGTTCGGATGATTGGGTCATGAAACAGCACAAGCAACGACTAACTATATGGTTGAAGGACCAAAACATACCGCCTGGAGAAACCATAGACTCTATTACCATCAGTAGGTTGGCGGAGGGGCCATCGAGACAAGTGACATCTTGGAATGCTTATGACATCAATGGGTACACGTACTATACCCACGCAAAGGATAGTAAATATGTGAACCAAAACAGCGGCGTTCGAATAGAGGCTCTCGATGAATTCGGCGAAAGATCCAATACTTTGGCATCATTGAAGAGATATGGGAACTTGACTATGGAAGGGATATAACGGTGGCCCTGTTTCGATGCCGCTGGATCAAACAACACCAACTGAACGAGATCAGATTGAGAGTCCTGGACCTCGAGAATCTAGGCTACCAAGATGACCCTTGGGTGCTCGCTTCACGTGTTGCACAAGTTTTCTATATGTCTGACCCACAAAGTAACCTCCCCACGAAGAAGAAGACAAAGCACGTGGTTGTCTCCGGGAAACAACACATTATTGGAGTTGATGGCGAGGATGATGTTGAAGCTTACAATAACTATGATGAGATGTCGCTATTCATAGACTTTCCTAAGAAGATCAGTGGTGTGGAAAAGAACATCCCCAAAGATATAATGCCATGGGAACGAAAAGGTGTCAAGGGGAAAGTCGTTACAGCGGGCTAGCTAGTTGTGTGTGTTTGTAAGGCTTCATTTATGCATGCGTGTGAGACTATATATTTGTGTACGTGTGTAAGACTATATATTTTTGTATGTGTGTGAGACTACATTTTATGCATGCGTGTGAGACTACCCTTTGCAACATCCAGATGACTCTATTTGAACATCCACTCTACTTGGTCAAACTTGCTCAAATGAGACATACATGACCTCAGATGAAAAAACTCTGAATACCAAGTTTGATCATCTCAGCAAGATCTATAATTGTTACATAGCTCATTTTCCCATTTGAGAAAGTTTTATCAAACACTAGTCACAAATTCTTGAATCTCATATAGACTTTCTGAAACTATGTCACACACTTGTGAAATTTGAACTACATTTTGTTCAAACTTTCTCAAATGAAAAAATGGACTATATAAGTGTTGTAGATCTTGATGAGCTGAACAAACTTGGTATTCAAAACTTTTCAATTTGAGATAACCTAGGGTTCCGAAAACTAGTTTGTAGGCGTTGAAATTTAAAAATCACAAATTTGAACCATCCAAACTTTCTCAAATGGAAAGTTGACCAAAACAACAATTGTAGATCTTGATTCATTTAACAAACTTGGTATTCAAAACTTTTCAATTTGAAGTCATTTACAGTTCATAATACTAGAGTCAAAGTGTTGTTTTTTTATTTGACCAAATTTGACTTGGTCAAACTTGCTCAAATGAGACATTACATGACCTCAGATGAAAAAACTCTAAATACCAAGTTTGATCATCTTAGCAAGATCTACAATTGTTACATATCTCATTTTCCCATTTGAGAAAGTTTTATCAAACACTAGTCACAAATTCTTGAATCTCATATAGACTTTCTGAAACTATGTCACACACTTGTGAAATTTGAACTACATTTTGTTCAAACTTTCTCAAATGAAAAAATGGACTATATAAGTATTGTAGATCTTGATGAGCTGAACAAACTTGGTATTCAAAACTTTTCAATTTGAAATAACCTAGGGTTCCGAAAACTAGTTTGTAGGCGTTGAAATTTAAAAATCACAAATTTGAACCATCCAAACTTTCTCAAATGGAAAGTTGACCAAAACAACAATTGTAGATCTTGATTCGTTTAACAAACTTGGTATTCAAAACTTTTCAATTTGAAGTCATTTACAGTTCATAATACTAGAGTCAAAGTGTTGTTTTTTTATTTGACCAAATTTGACTTGGTCAAACTTGCTCAAATGAGACATTACATGACCTCAGATGAAAAAACTCTAAATATCAAGTTTGATCATCTCAGCAAGATCTACAATTGTTACATATCTCATTTTCCCATTTGAGAAAGTTTTATCAAACACTAGTCACAAATTCTTGAATCTCATATAGACTTTCTGAAACTATGTCACACACTTGTGAAATTTGAACTACATTTTGTTCAAACTTTCTCAAATGAAAAAATGGACTATATAAGTATTGTAGATCTTGATGAGCTGAACAAACTTGGTATTCAAAACTTTTCAATTTGAGATAACCTAGGGTTCTGAAAACTAGTTTGTAGGCGTTGAAATTTAAAAATCACAAATTTGAACCATCCAAACTTTCTCAAATGGAAAGTTGACCAAAACAACAATTGTAGATCTTGATTCGTTTAACAAACTTGGTATTCAAAACTTTTCAATTTGAAGTCATTTAGAGTTCATAACACTAGAGTCAAAGTGTTGTTTTTTATTTGACCAAATGCATTTTTAGGGGCGGCTAGATCAGGAACCGCCCCTACAAATAGGAGGGAGTATAAATAGGAGAACCGACGCACGGGAGTCAGTCTGGGCGCTCTCTTCTCCTCCGACGCCGTCAGGCTGCCCCACCGACGCCGCCTCCCGGACCCGCGCGCCCTCCCCGCACCCGCGCGCCTGCTCCTCCCCGCACCCGCGCCCCCTCCCCGCACCCGCGCCCCCTCCCCGCACCCACGCCCCCTCCCCGCACCCGCACCCCCTCCCGCCTGCTCCTCCCCGCCCTAGGGTTTCCGCGCGCGCCTGCTCCTCCCCGCACCCGCACGCCTCCCTAGGGTTTCCATCGGTGGGTGGCCTCTGCACACCTCGACCGACGGGCGGTCTCCGCGCACCTCCACCGGCGGCCGGCAGCGCACCCACGCGCCCCCTCCAACGGCTGGGCGAACCCTACCCCACTTCGCCACCTCTTCACCGGCGGCGCACCCGCGCGACCCCTCCAACGGCTGGGCGAACCCCGCCCCACTTCGCCACCTCTTCACTGGCGACAATCACCCACCAGATATGTTTCTTCAGCCTTGTATTGCGTTTCCAGTGCCCTGTCTCTACAATTCAACTAGCATTTTCCCAGACTCTTATGGAGTAGCTAACCCCACTTTGTATGCTGTCCAAATGTAAAAAATTTCCATGAGGTTTGTGGACAGTTAGACAGGGAAGCTAGATGTTAAGTAGCCTGCTATTATTTGCTACATTTGATCTATCCTATTGCGTTTTCAGACTTGAAAAATTCTGTATTGAGAAATCTTGCCACTTTGAGCATCTTGTCTGTGATCCTGTAATTAAATGATAGCTGCTACACATCCGATGGATTTGTACGACCCATTTCTTACATATGAGTCTGGAAAAATGGTAGTTGAGATGCAAGGATAGCTACTACACATCTGATGGATTTGTTACGACACATCTTGGCTGAGATGCAAGGCTCTGCAGCCATTTTTTATGTTAGAATCTGGTTAATGGAATGTACTAAATGATTAATGCAATCTGTGTTGTTGCTCATAGTACAGCCATTTTTTTTGTTGAACTTCAGAACTACAATACATATAAAGATATGGTAAAAATAGGCATTATAGATATAGATCTGGTTAATGGAATGTACTAAATGATTTGGTTGGATTTTTAATTCAGGTCGAATGCTTGTCTTGTTAGCGAAATTTTATCAATATAATTTGTTACTGTAAAATGGATCTTAAACGTTCATAGAATGTGTTCAGACTGTTTACTCACTATTTACTAATCCAAATTTTGATTTGAGCATAAAGCTTGACTGCTGCTTCTACACTAATTTTTAAATAACGTTTTCAGTAAGATTAGGTTTGTCATAAGAATGGAATGCTAGTCTTGTTATTATTAGGATATTCTTATCAGAAGCATATTGGAATTTGAAATGCATAATTTTTTGAGGAAGATGTAAGGTCAAGTGGGCATACATTTTGTGTAGGCATTCTCATTGGAAAATAAGGCTGGTTTACTGTCTTTCCATGTCATACTTGTTCCTGTATATATTTTCTCTGTTTGTCTAGGCAATACACTCTTTTTTGAGCTTGCATTTGGCTAGGATTAACTTAAAGCTTTGTTGGTTACATTTTGTGTTGGAATACTCTTCCTTTCATCAAAATAGCAAGTGGCATCCTTTTTCTACTTTTAGGCGTAAGGATTGCTGCCACATAGAATCGAGCTAAATGTAGTATTGCTTATCTGTTTGTTTTGTCAATGGTTTCTATTATCGTAATTTAACTATTTAAGAAGTTATTCGGGTTTGCTATTAGAACACACACTTAGAGTGAACTAGAAAATATTGACATCATTTTGGTATTTTTGGGATTCGTCTCTACTGCTTGTGTTCACTAGCTGCTAGAAAAGGCTTTCCTGCTAGCTCTGTTTGTGTATTAGAACAATTTAGAATATTAGTAGTTGTGCACATTTATAAGACAAATCACCTTTTTTTCCTCTTGGATGGGTGTTGCTGCTGCTCATGTCAAGGCCATCATAGGATTCCAGAACCCTTTTATTCCTTGCAATGCCAGCAACCTTTGCTTCTCATACTCAGTGAGGAAGCCATAATTATTTTTTCTTGTTTGTACAACCATTTTTTGTCCTGAAAATGAAAAGGGCATCAGACATCTAGTACCCTAGTGCAATTATTATGTGGTTGAAGGAAAACAAAAAAAAATCATTTCATAAAAGTTGAAGGCAACAATTATGTGGTTGTTACTTCAGCAAGTTTGTTACTTCAACACAGCAATAACAGCAGGTGTTTGTTAGCTTTTGTTCATTCATCAAAGCTATTTGTACCCAATCAGACATCTAGTACCCTAGTGCAACCAGGAAGACATCGTTAGTTGATTAAGCATGTGATAGATAGAAACAATAGCTGATTTTGTAAGCTAATTTTATATGGGTGAAAACTAACTGTAGCTCTATATGGGTGAAAACTAAAATGCTAATTTCTGTTGTGACCTTGTTTAGGATCTGCTAGAAACTTTTTATTTCATATAATATTACCAGTTATTTATATTTCATGACTTTTTTGCCTATGCACTTACCAGTTATCTCTATTTCATATAATATTTGGATGTTGCAGCTACTACATCCTATTCTTCATCCGACCTGCAATCTATTTGTCTGCAGCTTGCATCCTATTTGTCTACTATTATTAGGTGCAAGTGGCATCAATTTCAGCAAAAACGTAGTATTACGTTTTCTTTGTTTTATCATGATGTCTTGGTTTCCTGTTTGGTGATTTTGAGTATTAGAAATGTGGTTAGCATGAGCGAAATCATTGATTTGCCCATGTACCAGTGGCTGCTGGCTGCTGGCTGCTGGTTGGTCTCCTACAACTCTTATTACTACTACTTGGTGGCTGCTGGCCAGCTGCTCCTACTACTACTTGCTACTCCTACTACTCCTCTCCTCTATTTTTGCCACCTTTCCTATCCTCTATGTTTGGGAAGCAGCAGCTGCTTTTTTATACCTTTTCCTCTCTATGTTTGTTAAGCAGCAGTTGCTTTTTTTTTGCCAAATCTCCCCTCTCCTCTCCTCTCCTCTCCTTTGTTTTGCCGATGATGAAATTGTCCAAGTCCATACATTATATGGAATATGAGCTGATGATCAAGAACTTGTGAGGAACTTCTTGGCATCATTAGCAGCCGCCCCTACATTACCTTCTCCTCTCTTCTCTGTTATGATGCCTTGATGCTCCAAGTTCAAGATCAGATGATGATTGACATGTTTCTGAGGCCTCTACCACTGCTACTTCTCGTTTTTTTATATTGTTGTTTTATAGGACTACTTTGGTTTATAGACCTTTTTGATTTCTTATACCTTCTCGCGTACCTAAAGCACACTTTCTTGCATCTTTTAGAACAAAGCGCGAAATAATGTCGCGGACAACAGACCATGCAGCTCGATGCCCCAAGCATGATGAGCAGCCAACCCTTGAGGAGCAAGCACTAGAGGACCAGCTTACTCAGGAACAGTTCGATAATGAGGTAGAAAAAGATCTAGAAGTGATGCTTACTCAGGAGGAGTGTGACGAGGAGGAAGGCCCTGAAGGACAGGCTGCTGAAGGCAAAGAAGAAGAGGATGATGAGTCAGAAGAGGGATATGAAAGTCCCGAGGATCCTTTCCCACCTGAAGCAAGAAAGAGGCCAACGGAGGAAGATTTGGACAAGGATTTTGACCCGAACGAGGAGGTAGGGAAGAAGCCTTAGCTTGTAAATTTTGCTAAAGCTTTGGCTGTGTTACCTCTGCTAACACTTTGACCTGTCCTATATACAGGTCCCTCCTGAAACTCAGAAAAGACGACGTCGACGTCCGCGGCATCTCGCTGGACAAGACGGAGTAGAGGAAAGGAGAGCAGAGGCAACAACCACAGAGACGGATCACAATGCCTCTGCTCCACAAACTCAAGACACAACCACGACTACTAAGCCTAAGAGGAAACGAGGGGATAGAAAAGGAAATCTATATCTAGATAAGGCTTGCTATGTGATAACGGAGGTTGGGCCAGCAGGGGAGATCCTTGAGCCAAAGGAATTAAGAGGACGATTCCGTAATGCGATCGGGGCCCTAGTAAGAGATAAATTGAACCCAGCAATCCCTAACTGGAAAGAGGTACCAGAGAACATAAAGAATGCACTATGGGATAGGTAGCTGAAGGTCAATTTTAGATTTCCGGAGGGAAATTACGAATTGGTAAAAAAAATGCTATCAGGATGATGGGAGAGTCATTGCGACGTTGGAGGTCGGAGCTTAACACGAAGTATATCCAAAAGGGGTTAACTCCCTTCAACGAGTTCGGTAAAATAACTCCTAGTCAATGGGAGGAGCTCGTGGCTCAGAAGACTTCAGCGGAGGCATTGGAGCTCAGTGCTCGTAACACCGAGCTAGAGAAGAGGAACAAACACCACCATCATCTAGGCCCCGGTGGCTACTATGCCAAGGAAGAGCAGTTTAGAAAGATGGATGAAGAGGCCGCAGCTGCTGGGAATATCGATGTGACGAAGTTGAAGGTACGCTCAAGGAACTGGATATATGCGAGGAGTACAGAACCATCCGGCAGTAATCTTAAGTTTGATAAGCCGGAGACCCAAGAGGCGGTATCAAGGATACTGAAATATGCTGAAGACAAAGAGAAGGGCTCATTCAATCCTTCCAGAGAGAGGGACGAGCTTAGCCTTGGCTTGGGAAACAAGGAGCACACAGGCCGCACCAGGGGGCTAGGGAAAAGGATGACTTGGAAGCAAGGATTCGAAGAGGACAAGCACATGTACAAGAAACATGGCCGAGACCGGGAGACTAGTCTTGAGCTCCAAGTGAAGGCTCTAGTTGCGAAGGCACTGGAGGAGCAAGGAATGTCTATGGAGCCACGTATATTAGTGACGCCACTGGGAGAACTGGCATTAGTTGGCAGCCCTCCGAAAGTTCCTAGCAGCCAAGGTTCCACTACAGCCACAACCTCAGTCGATCTCATACGGGAACCTACTAGTTGCACCTTGGTGTTTCTCAGTGGCCGGCAGAACACTGTGATGGAGGTGGCAACGGGTGTTGCACATCCTCCCGGTGGCTTACACCACAATAATAACATACCGCCGGACTACACTATGGTCGAGGTGCATACAGTGAAGCCCGAGTTCATGCAGTGGAGGATAGACTATGCAACTCCCGAGGGGCTGGTGTTACTCGGAGACGTTATGGGGCAGTTCATCCTCTGGCACAAACGGGACATTATATTGACTGCTTCTTCGCCGCCTCCCCCTCTCCCAAATTTGGAGCGAGTTGTTGAGGCCGGGGAGATATTTTCACCGTCTCGTGACCCCCACATTCCTGAGATGCCACATTCTTCCCCGCCTCCTATCGAGCATGTGCCTGATGAGATGCCACAACCTTCTCTAGCTCGTACCGGGCAAGTGCATCATGAGATGCCACAGTCTTCTCAATAAGCACAACCGATACATGAACAACGAGTGTCTCCTGAAGAAGGTGATGCACAAGAAGATGAGGACGTGCCTGAATGGGAACTCCGAAAGAAGATTCCAATCCACATAAGGCCAGTTTATGTTCCGATCAAAGACGTCTCGTCGGTGTTCAAGTGGTATTCCCATGATCAGTTCAAGCCTGAAAACCAAGTTAAAAATGTCCCATCACGGGGTTCTGAGGAGGCCGTCAGTAGCAAACTTCACCAAATTGCAAAGCAGTATCCAAATGTTGATGCCATCGAATGGTCAAAGGATTGCCCGAAAAAATATGAAAGAGGCAAGCCCTTCCTACCAAACCGGGACATCCAGCGCCTACCACTTGGAATGAGAAGGTTTCATGATTGGTACTTGCGTGTTCTCCCAACGAGCATAGATATCATACAAGCATGCTTTCCCACCGGCACATTTGGAAGCCCAGCCGGGAAAATTGTCTTTGACTTCAATGACATGCACACATGCTTTCACCTGGGAGAAATGGAGATGAATCTAATTCGCACGTGGTGCCTGTAAGTCCTTGTCCTTCCGATATGATATGAATGTAATCTTTGAATTTTGTTGTAACTAACCCACGCCGTGATTTGTAGAATGCAAGTGCACATTGTCAAACAAATGCCAAGTGTGAAAGTCGGGTATGTAGACCCTCAAGCTATAGCCCAAACAAATTTTAATTACCCTAAACGGTGGACACTGGATGCCAAAGAGCTAGCAGCTGCAAAGACTCTTCGGGAGAAAGAGCGCATCCGTAGTGCGAAGCTAAGGGAAGAGTCCCTTAAGGTTGCGGCATACATTGCTCTGGCTTTCAAAAATCTCCAACAACACTCTACTATATGGCTACCATACAACTTCGAGTAAGTTCAACTATAACTTAAAGCTATGTTCGATATATTTTATTCGATGTAAAAGAGCTTATCTAGTTCTATGATTAAATCCATGCAGCAACCACTGGATTTGTATAGCCGTCGATGTCGGGAAGAGCATGGCATGGGTCTTTGATTCAATAGATAAGGACCCGGCGACATACAAAGACTTCATATCGATTCTCAAGACGTATACATATCGACAATCCTCATTAGCTTATATGTCTGTATACATACTTGTAACGTTCACTTATGCATACTAACAAGTTGTATTTGCTAAAATAATTCGAACAGGGCATTTAGGTTCTATGTCTCTCATCATCACGGAAGGCATGATCCAGCGAGGAAGGAAAAGCTGGCTATAAAAACACTATGTGCGGTAAGTGTAACTTACTTCTTCAGTACTCCGTTACATGGCTGTCAAAAGCATTACCTAATATTTTCATATGCAAAACACACAGTGCCCCAAGCAGAGGCCTGGGAGTGTACATTGTGGATACTATATATGTTCTATGATGAGTAACACCGGTGCCTACAGGAGACACCCCTTAAGGGTAAGTTTGAACCTCTTCACCCGTAGTATAAAAACTTCATAAATGGTATGAAATACTAAACTGAAACTTGTTTTCTTGTAGTGGAGAGAAGAGAAAGAAATGAAAAGAGACCCATACAAGGATGACCAACTCTTAGAGCTCGTCGGCGACCTTTGCAACTTCATATTGGACCAGATTGTACACGTCAGAGGCGCCTACCATGATCGAGAGTCTGACTTAGGTACAAATCCTCAGTACCAACACCTTCGTGAGACTGAAAGGCTAGCTCTAGGACGTTGATAACAATGTGTATGAAATTTGTATATTTAATGATGGATTGTATATATATATCATTACGAATTGGACTTGTAATTGTACTTTATATAGTCGCGTTCGGAACGTTGGTCGCGTGGCGTTCGGCAACGCGAACGCGGTTTGGAACGTTGGTCGCGGGCCGTTCGGCAACGCGGATGCTGGATGGAATACGCAGAAACAAACAGTTCTGGTCGAATTTGAATTGTAAATTTGAATTTTTTTTGGCGGGAAAATGTACTGTAGGGGCGGTTCTAGATTGAACCGCCCCTACAAACAGGTATTATAGAGGCGGCTGGCACTACAGCCGCCCCTACAAATAGATTTGTAGGGGCGGTTGGTTCTTGAGCCGCCCCTACAAATAGATTTGTAGGGGCGGTTCGTAATACCAGCCGCCCCTACAAATTGATTTGTAGGGGCGGCTCAATCACCAACCGCCCTTATAAATCGATTTGTAGGGGCGGCCTGGGAACCGCCCCTACAAATGCATGATTTGTAGAGACGGTTCGGTAGGGGCGGTTGGCCAAACCGCCCCTACAAAGGGTTACCAGCCGCCCCTAAAAATGCTTTTTGTAGTAGTGACGGGGTCATCATAGGCAGCATGCCAAGCTACCTTGACAAGCTTCGGGGCAGAGACATGAGCCTCCGTTGGCTGATTATATACCGTGAGCTCTTCCGGGTCTTGGGGCCACGACCCTTAGCCGCCTTGTGTTAAATACGCAGAGCACCAATGTGTGCAACGAGTTGGAGTGCACGGAGACGTCTGAGTGGACAATCAGCTGCAAGAAAAGATCGAGGTCCCTCAAGCACGGGCACTTCGTGCACACAAGGGCCGTGAGGTCGCTGCCATCCATGCAGACATGGCATATCTTCAGGGACGTCTGCGCCGCGAACAGGCATGTGCAGGAGAGAGCTTGATTCGTTTTGCTCGTTCACACGCGGGAAGCTCGAGCACTGCCTCATCCTCCCCGAGTCAATGAGGCACAGAGAGATAGAGCTCGCCCGCTACGTGCTCCGCAGCGAAGTGGGCTACAGGGCGAGGCATCCATTTGCTGCGTCACTGCGTGTGGTCTGTGGCCCGTGGGCTTCGGTTGGAGCCTATTTTGGGCTTTCTTTTTTGGAGTCTGGATTTTTCGTTCAACAGAGGCAGCCCTGACTGAAGCAAAAGGAGAAGACGCAAAGGTTGTAACGAACTTTTCTTCGCAAGGTTGTAACGAACTTTTCTGGTTGCACTCGATCATTTGGCATTCAAAATTCTATCTGGATATTTATGTTCCTTTTGACATTCAAAATTATTCTGGACATTTAGATTCCCAACTCTTGAATTCATCATGAATAACACGTTATACATGGTGAAAAGCCTTGCTACTCGAAAATGATTCTCGAGGAAATTTTTCACAGCTTTAAGTAGGTGAATACTTTAATTTGACCAATCAAATTGGTGAAAATTATATATGAATTATTTGAAACACAACTTTGACATTCCTTCTTTAACGAGTATCAAGAATTGTATTCTTGTAAAATCTCTAGTAAATTCCTGAGACTTTTGGGGAAGAAGCAAGATGGCTGGAGGAAAAAGAAAACAATATGCTTCATTATATTCCCTTTTATCAAACCGACACACTTGTTTCAACTCTAGAATTGACTAAAAATTCAAATTTAATCGAAATTTTTGACCGGTATAATATTGTTTGGAAAATTTCGCTGTGGGACACTCCACTTATTTGAAATTGGTCGTGGGACATTGAAATATATTTCGGTGATGCTTGGTTGAGGGTGTCGGTCCATCCGGACGGACCAACCCCGGCACGCGTGTGACGACCAAGAAAAAAAGAATCGAGGCGCGTAGTTGCAATCAAGCGGGGCCTGCACCGATCCTTTCTGCGGGGCAGCGCATGGGACCATGTGCGGCCACTAGTTCGACGTGGGGTGCATGCGGCGGGGCAGCGCATGGGAGCTCGTGCAGCCACTCGTTCAGCGTCGGCGCGGGGCAGCGCATGGTAGCTCATGCGGCCTCACTAGGTGTGGGGTGCATGCGGCGCGTGGGGGCCTTCCATGCGCTGTGACCAGAGAGCAGGACCGGGAGAGAGAGAGAGAGAGAAGCGCTGGGCCTACATACTCTATGGCACCAGCTCCGTATATTTTATGCGTTTAGATGTATGTGTCATGTGTTTTATCTGGATGTTGCATATGTTTCATCCGGGTGTTGTATGTGTTTCATCTGGATTCAGTCAAAAAAATGTGTTTCATATGGATATTGCATATTTTGCCATAGCTATATATGTATGTTGCAAGTGTATGTTTTAAATGTTTCATCTATTTTAGATGTATGTTGCAAGTGTTTTATTTGCATATTATAAATGTTTCAGTGGCTATATACATATGTTGCAAGCGTCTATTCAAAATATTTCATCTGTTTCAGACATATGTTGCAAGTGTTTTATCTGGATGTTGTATACAATGGAGTTGCTATGCACATATATTGCAAGTGTATGTTGCAAATGTTTCACCTATTTTAAACGTATGTTGCAGAAATGCTTTATGTTGCAACATTAACAGTCGCAGGAAGCGGGCGCATGCAAGGGCGATGCCCGCGGGCACAGTGGTCCCCACATGTGTGGCAAGCGAAGCGGCGGTGGGTAGTCCCCACCTGCATGCGCATCAGTAGGCACGAGGCGGGCATTAGCATGCATGAGGTGCACAACTACATGCATAGGCGCACCTGCAGGGACGGGTGTGCAGGCGAAGCAGTTGCATGTGACATGTGGGGGTGGATGTGCAGGCCAGTGCAGCAGTTGCATGCGTGTCAGGTGGGATGGGCATTGCAGGCGGGGCGAGCGCTATTGTCCGTACGGGGGCTAGCTCTCGGATGTCCGGGTGCTAGCCACGCCGAATATATTTTCTTGGCCGTGGGACACTAATTTCTTTGTAGGACACCACTCAATGTACCTAGAGCAAAGAAAAATAATACTGTGTCCAGCAACCGATTCAATGAACGACCAATGTCGTGTAGCAAAACTTGCCTTCTTGTTTCGGACCTCACTGAAATGGGTGAATTTCACTGAAATTCGGTCATTTGGGCCGGAAGCGTATGACAACTGCATGCTCACCAACGACGAGTCCATTCTCAATCGGCGGCACCCATTGGTGGGCCACGACACCATCCCAACAGCCCAACACTTTCCACTCGCGTATTCGCTCATCCACTCGCCCCCAACCATATTTGCTCGTGTGCCCATCGTCTCCATTCTCCGGACCGCCATTCCACTCCATTCACCGCACCGCCGCAGTGTGCTCTAGCACAACCACACCGCATCTGACCAGCCGCAGTCCTCCCTCTCCACCACGCTCCAGCGCCGCCTCTCGCCATCCTTCCTCTCCACCGGGCCATCCGCCTGTCATGGCGTTCAACACCGCGCCAGCCGCCTTCTCCACAGGAGCGGCGTGCCACTCCGCATCGACGAGCCTCCATTTGTTCAAACAGTAAGTAGATATTTGCGTTGAAAGCACATGTTGGAAGTGTATGTTCCAAGTATTTTAGATATATGTTGCAAATGTTTTATCTGGATGTCGTAAAAGCAGATCTGGATGTTGCATATGTTGCATTGGTTATACACAAGTGTATATGTTCCAAATATTTCAAGTGTTTTTGCAAGTGAATGTTCCAAATGTTTGGACCGGGGATAGGGAACGACGGATGGGATCGGATGGGTGAAATCAGATGGCTGGGAGCTACGTCCGGACGCTGCTTGGCCGGACGTCCGGGCGCTAGCTGTCCCGTTAAGATAAAGAGCCGTTGGAGTATGTTTGTTTCTTTCTCTACAAAACAGAAACGGTCTTTGGAGTAGATTTACTAAATTATTGGAGATGTTCTTAGGTGGAGAAAGATCGTATGGTAAATTTAAACTGTATTTTGATAACCCTTTAAAACAATCTTACACAAAATAGGCACACGAGTACAGAAACCAGTAAATAATAAAGACTATTGCATTAGTTTTTCACAGGCCTTCAATCCAAAGGCACCCACCTACCATGTCGAATAACATAGAATTCCACTTTAACATTTGGTGGATACAAGCTGCGGATCTTCTCCGTTACCTCATTGCTTTCCACATGAACACGGAATCTCTCATTATCATGGACATTATCACGGACAGTGACCAACTTTTTTAGGCTTGTGGCATTGCATTTGGATAGCTGTTGCACAAATTCCAATTCTTCATAAGACTTTGAATGGGAGCAGATTGTGACCTCTTCAAGTGAACTAAGAGTGATGACATCAACCCTCTGACTCTCTGGCAAGCGACAAGGGCAATATGACGGGCAAGAATACTGCTGGAAAAAAAATGAAACGGTATTACTATTCATATTAGTGGACTGAAGACCAGAGAATGCATAGACAAAAGCACTGTAAGCCCCTTCCATTATTTTAACTAAACATGCGGTGTTCATTTGGCCCTAAATGATGCATATAGACCAATATGCCATGACCATCTTTTAGATAGGTCGAGGTTATAACCAAACGAGCCGCCGATGATGTGGACTAGCTAGAGCACGTACTAGTCTTCTCAATGGCCTTGTGCTCTAGGTTTTAACTAATTCAATATTTTCGGAAAAAGAATTCCATTCTCAAACATGCTATAAGTAAAAAATCAAACCATTCACGACTTAAATGAAGAAGATTCTTATAAAGGCTAAAATACCATAGAAATTACCACCTGCTGGTAGTCATGAGGGATCAGTTGAATGTAAACCTCTTTTGTTGTACTGTTGCAAATCTTCAAGAGATGCAACAAGGTTGGTGCCAAGCCATGGTGATTGAAATCTGACAACGATACGTTCAAGATCTTACACACAGGCAGCTTGTTTATTTGATTCAAGAAGCTTTGGTACCCCATCTGTTCCCTGTCATGAGTAGAGACAAAGTGTTAGAACTCAATTCCTTCTAAAGAGATTCTTTCCATATCAACATATATACCTTTGGAATGGACATAAACAGTTTCAGCTCCTCAACTTCATCAAATTGCTGCAGCATGGACTTCGTAATAGATCTTAGACCCACAATTTCTAGAAGACGAAGACGGCGGCTGACAACGTCAAACTGGTGGCTAACATTGGCATTACCGCCTGTCCAAAACAACTCTGAAAGCTTGGGGGGCCGAGATGCGACCCATGAAGGTGTCATATACACACAGTTTCTCTAGTCTTTGGGCGATCACCTCTACCTGCGATGAATTCGAGATGCACAACTGCAGCGAGCGCAGCGTGTCAGAGTGAACGGAGACATGGGAGACATGGACCAACGAGAGGGATAGCTTGAGGTCCCTCAGGCACGGGCACTGCGTGGACACGAGGGCTGTGAGCTCTCTGCCTTCCATGCGGCCGAAGAGTATCGTCAGAGCGGTGAGCGCCGTGAACACGCCGTCCGGCGGGGTCTGGAGACGCCATGCGTCTCGGAGCTGGAGCGTGATCCTCTTCGCCCGGCCGCACACGGGAAGCTCGACGGGGAGCAGAGACGATGGCCACCCCAGACCCCGAGGGACGAGGAGGGAGAGCGTGCCCGCAACGCGCTTCGCCGCGAAACGCAGCCACGACGCGGCGCGTCCGTTTGTGATGGCGTCAGCGTAAGCGTCACTGACGGCGATGAGGAGGCGCTGGACGGTTGACGCGGCGTGGGCGTCGAGGGCGGCGTCGATGATGCTGAGGAACGAGGCCGGCGACGACGGCGGCGGCGCGTCGGGGCCACCATCGAGGATGAACTCGGGTACGTCGGCCCAGACGTGGCGCCAGCGGCGGGAGAGCACGCTGGTGCGCGCCGCGGCGCGGGCGGAGCCTAGGCGGACGAGGATGTCCTGCAGCACCTCGTCTGGGAGGCCACTGATGCGGTCCTCGCTGGGGTAGCGGCGGCGGTGGTCATCGTCACCCATAAGCGGCGGCGGACGAATCGATCTGGGATTTCTCTCTTTTTTTTTTAGAGGAAATCGATCTGGGGGTTAGGGTGTGGCCGTGTGGTGGGGGCTTCGGTTACAGGCTATTTTGGGCTTTTTTTAATTCTTGTTTTCTTTATTTCATATGAACTCTGGAGAATTTCCTAAAAAAAATGAACTGTGGATAACCAAAAGGACAATACGCAAGATTACATTGAACTTTTCTTGTTTCACTTGATCGTTTCGCATTCAAAATTCTAACTGGATGTTTATGTTCCTTTTGACATACAAAATTATTCTGGACATTTAGATTCTCAACTCTTGAAATCAGCATGAATAACACGTTATGGTGAAAAGAAAAGCCTGCTTGCTATTCGAAAATGATTCTTCTTGAGGAACTTTTTCACAGCTTTTCTTGAGGAATATGTATCGGTTTGATTTGTCCATACAGGTGACCGGGTATTTGCACACTATTACACTAACCTATTAAGAACTGAGGAGCTACTAACCTGGTGTAATTTGATCAATCAAATTGGTGAAAATTACATGTAATTTAGTTTGGAAGACAACTTTGACATTCATTCCTTCTTTAACGAGTATCAAGAATTGTATTCTCGTAAAATCTCCTGTAAATTCCTGTGACTTCAGGGCAAGAATCAAGATATATAGAGGATGGTTGGATGAAAATAACAATATAATATACATCATTGTATTCCCTTGTACCCAACCGACACACAGGTCAGTCTCACTGGATTAGTCGTTTCCTAATTATTTTCCATTTTCTTCTGGAAACACAACATTGTGTGCAGAGGCGAAACCAACGATTTTGATTAAGGGGGGCCACACAAATATGATCGTATTTTTTAGTGTGATAAATGTGATAAAATATATATAATTATATGTTTCAACAATTTTTAAAAAAATTTACACTACTTGTAATCAAAATCATAATTTTTATAATAAAAATGGATGAAAATTGATATTTTTTGTGCTATAAATTTAAATATTTATATAGGTATTAACTAAATCTACAGTGCTTGGAGGGGCACGGCCCCTGCTAGCCTCTGCTTGTGTGTGCATATATATATTTGTGTGCGTATAGCGGCACTTAGTGATAGGGGCTTTACAATGTCTTTAGCGCTATAATAACACGACAAATCAGGCAATAAAAGGGTTAATCAATATTCTGAATCCTAATTGATTTTTACCTATTTTTTTAGTTTAAAATAAAACATACCAACACAGCAGTGAACAACCCATCAACAACTAAAACACTTTCTTAAGTCCATAACTCACAATGTCTCGATGTAACCTGAAAAATATTTGTGCACATAGCCATTTCTCTAGAAGTAACATCAACTCCCAAGGTTTTATAGAGCCTCTGAAAAGGAAGATTTCCCACAGTGGTCAAGGAACAGTTTCTCTTAAAAAGCTACAAATTTTCTTTTCATGTAAATAAGTTGTTGCAATGTCAACTCTGCAAAAACTTTGGGTATAGATTTGCGCTATGTAACCATGCTTAATTTCCCATCACAACTGTTATGCAAACTCAGGTTCTAAATATTGTGATACAGCCTACGATGTCAAAAGTTTTTTTTCCTATATATCACAACCATAAATTATAAATACATATGCGTTGCACAAGCACACGTCCACTAGTTAAACAAAAAAAGATCAAAGTCTAAAAAGCACGTCCACTGTTTGGGGTAATGCTAATGGATCAGGTCGAATTTGAAAGGATGAATCCTGAAAATGTCCTGAAACAATCCTGCACATATTGTGCAAAAGCCTAGGAAAAACCACAACATTACATTTACCGCAATTCAGTCAAAGGGTACTAGCCTCCCACGACGAAACACATTGAATTTGACTTCAACATTTGCATGACATATGCCACGGACCTTCTCACATACTTCCTTGGTCAGCGGAGGAGCAGATAATATCGTGTAATTGATGACCAACCTTTTCAAGATTGCTGCATTGCAGGATAGAAACTCCACAAGTTCCATGTTTTCAAGAGAATCTCTAAAATCTCTGATTTCTACCTCTTCAAGTGAACTGAGAGCAATTCCATCAATCTTGTGATTCTCTTCCAAGCGACAAGGGCAAGATGGTGAGCAAGAATGCCACTGGAAACTAAAAAAATGCAGTGTTATTGCGCTAGTGGAGATTATTAATTATATTCGTAAAACAACTATATTTTCGTTTGTTGATGAGAGGTTTAGCTAGCTCTAAGTCATAGATATCTAAGCAAGCACATTGCATGCAGCACTACCGAGTGACAAGGACCACACCTGCCAATTATGCTACCTATGCAGTCCCTCTTCCATTACAGCTAGAGATCAAGCTAACATAGTAACATGAATTCAAACGAGCAACCAAAAAACAAAGATTCACAAGCTAACGCACAAATCTTCAATTTTGTCCAATGGTTTATATAGCATATCAACAATTTGAGCATATTGAATAAACATTTCCAGAGACTCAGACCCACCTCAAGAAAAAAATATATTAGGAGACTCCTAATTATCAAATAATAACAAGTCCAAGGTCACAATAATCAATAAAAATATATAACAACCAACATTATGATGATTCATGTAAAGGCAAAGATCTTATAAATTACCCATAGTGGGTTCTTAGAACCCAGCAATAGTACTGAAATCTTCTTTGTACTATTGCATCTTAAGAATATCCTGATGCTCTTACACTTGGGAAGCTTATTTGTTTCATTCATGAAGCTTTCATACCCGGCTACACCCTGCCATATGTAGTAGGTGTTGAAGAATAAGACATTTTCATATTTATTTTAATCCATAAAAATGACGCAATAAAAATGAGAGTGAAGTCATGAATAAACAGACAGAAACAATTCATGACAAATGTTAACATGATGATAATACAAATTATAGAGCCAAAACATATGTGAAACATTGTTTTACACAGCTGAAGCATCACAGACATGATCATAAATATAAAAGATGTGTTCTCAAATATCAAGATCATGATGATCACAAGATTAAAAGGAACCAGAAAAACAGTACTAGCATAATCATCCAAATCAACCAAATAGAGCATGTTGAATATGAAAGCAGTATTGCCTAGGAACATCATGATATTGATAATGAAACTTAGAAGAGGGTGAAGAAGATTATACCCTGCGGCGGAGCCGCTCGCACCAGGAAAGGCCATGGTGGTGCTTTATTGTTGTAGTCGTCCCGCTCGATGCAGTGCAGACAAGGACGCCGTGAAGAGGCACCGCTACTGGTTCACCAGCGAGTAGTCGTGCCACCACTAACACTCCCCAAAAACGTAATCGCCCGTCTTCACCCGAGCAGATGAAGCCCACGACGGAGACGCGTTCCGGAGGCCTACTCTTCCATCTCTGGTGCTCGCCGGAGGTGGAACGGGAAGAACTTGCGCTGCTGGAAAGTGGTGTACTTCGCCAAGAGAGCTTAACCGAGAGGGGAGGATTTGTTTTATAGGCAGAGGCCAGAAGACGAGAAGCCGACGGCACCGAGGGGTCACACCTCCCTTCTGCGGTGGGAGAGACGGAGACGGAGAGCCAGAAGTCACGGGAGTTAACAGAAACTCCTCCAATCAATTCGTCACAGGAAACGGAGTTTCAAAAATAAAGGCCTCGCCCGCCCGTCCGCTCGCTCGCCGCCGCCCGCCTGCCTCGCCTCGCCTCGCCACGCCACGCCCACGCCCACGCGCACGGGCACGGGCTCGGGCCGGGCCGGGCGGCGGCGGCGCGCGCGCGCGTGTGGCATCCAGGTGATTCACTTTTACTTCTCAAATAGATCGATCAATGATCAAGTATTTAAGTAGAGTCGCCTCTCGATTAAATTCCCATATGGTATAAAAACCATTAATGTACATGTACGGACCATAGAGTTTAATAGAGATATTAAATAAATGGGCCAAGCCCATAATATCTAACAATCCCCACCAAACTCTAGGGTACGCAGTTTGAAGTTCTCAGAACCACATTCCTTTTATATACCAGTGTTTCGATGGAGACTGTTAAGTTGAACATCCATCTAGAAAGCTAGCTACACTCATCCACAACTGAACAATGGACAGAACCTTGAATTGACAGTTTTGTGCGAGATGAGTTTCACATAGCCTCTTAACTGATACTAGACTGCCAAGTGCCTTCCCTCTGTTTTGAAGCATATAAGTCACACTTCGAGGCCTTTTCATGAGCATCTAGAGATTACCCACATCTCATAGATTGTGACTAGCAATCGAGCTCATATAGGTGTGTTCCTTATAGGATGTTCTGTAGGACAACATCCCGCTATACCAAGCCGCTCGGATCACATTAAGAACTTAATCATCCTGCCTAACAGTATTGGAGAGACGGTGCATCTCCAACGAACTGAGCTATAATCTAAGGGGTCTCTCCCTCAGTCAATCAACAGCTTGTTTCGCCATCCTAATTCACGGGATCTCCGATCACATAGGATAGGTTACCACTGTTGATGGCTCTATGTGGGTCTCAAACCCAGTTCCCTCGACGCACCTTCTATCACATTGCGTGATAGACCCTTAGTGAATTGATCTGCCAGATTATTTGATGTATGGACATAGTCCAATGCAATTACTCCGGAGTTTCTCAGTTTTCTGACAGTCTTCAAACGTCTCTTCACATGCTTTGTGGACTTCATGTTATCCTTAGAACTGTTTACCTTAGTGATCACAGTTTGATTATCACAGTTCATGGAAATTGCCGGGATTGGTTTCTCAACAATCGGCAAATCCATCAGGAGATCACGGAGCCACTCTGCCTCAGCACTAGCGGTATCCAATGCGGTCAGTTCTGCTTCCATTGTAGACTTCGTTAAGATAGTCTGCTTGCAAGACTTCCAAGAAACAGCACCACCTCCAAGTAGAAACACGTATGCACTCGTGGCATACAGCTGATCCGCATCAGAAATCCAATTAGCATCACAATAACCCTCTAGTACCCTCGGATACCTGGAAAAGTGAATGCTGTAACTCATTGTCCCTTTCAAATAGCGCAGCACTCTCTCAAGAGCATTCCAGTGAGTATCTCCTGGATTTGACACAAACCGGCTCAGTTTGCTTACAGCGAATGAGATATCAGGCCTGGTTGCGCTAGCTAGGTACATAAGAGAACCAATTATCTGTGAATATCTCAATTGGTCTCTTGCAATTCTGTGATTCTTCCTCAAATGAACACTTGGATCGTACGGAGTAGGAGCAGGCGTACACTCACTGTACCCAAATCGGTTCAAGACCTTTTCCACATAGTGAGACTGCATTAGGGTTACCCCACCATTTCCTTCCTCCCTTGAAAGCTTAATGTTGAGAATAACATCAGCCTCTCCCAAGTCTTTCATCTCAAAGTTACTCGACAAAAAATCTTTTACTTCTTTAATCACATTTAGATTGTTGCTAAATATTAATATATCATCCACATATAGGCATAGTATCACACCATCACCACCACCAAACCGATAATATACACATTTATCAGCTTCATTCACAACAAAGCCGGCTGATGTTAAAGTTTTATCAAACTTCTCATGCCACTGCTTGGGGGCTTGCTTTAGGCCGTACAGGGACTTCAATAACTTACAAACTTTACCCTCTTGACCATTTGCAATAAACCCATTAGGCTGATCCATGTAGATCTCTTCCTCAAGCTCTCCATTTAGGAAGGCTGTCTTAACATCCATCTGATGAATGAAAAGACCATGTGAGGCAGCCAGGGATAGCAACACACGAATGGTCGTCAATCGAGCAACAGGTGAGTAAGTATCAAAGTAATCTTCACCTTCCTTCTGTGTATAACCCTTAGCAACAAGCCTAGCTTTGTACTTCTCAATTGTACCATCAGGCCTCAGCTTCTTTTTAAACACCCATTTGCAGCCCACAGGTTTGCAACCAAATGGACGGTCAACCACTTCCCACGTCCCATTGGACATAATGGAGTCCATCTCACTTTGCACTGCCTCCTTCCACATGTCAGAATCAGGAGAGGAGTATGCCTCAGAAACAGTTGTGGGAGTGTCATCCACGAGATATATAATAAAGTCTTCTCCAAAGGATTTTGCAACTCTTTGCCTCTTACTCCTTCGAGTGACAGTATTATCATCCTCCTCAGGATTTTGCTCAAGCTCATGGGTGTTATCATCAGCGTGTATATTCGATTCATGAAATTCAGGAACAGGATCATGACTAGACACGCTAGATGCACCTATTTTCATTGGAAATTCATTCTCAAAGAACGTGGCATCTCTAGACTCCATGATCGTTCCAACAGCCATATCAGGAGCACTAGAATTTATTATTAAAAACCGATAGCCCACACTATGAATGGCATAGCCTAGGAAAACACAATCACTACCGGATTCCCCTCCTTTGCCGAGAGCCCGAAGCTCTCGGCAAAGAGGATTTCACTCTCGGCAGATCATTTGCCGAGAGCTGCTCCCGGCAAAGAGTGGTCGGCAAAAGGTCTCCCGGCAAAGGTTTATTTGCCGAGAGCCCCTCTCGGCAAACTCTTTGCCGAGAGCAAAATAAAAACTCTCAGCAAAACCTAACTCTCGGCAAAATATCACCGCTGTAACGGCAACCCGCCCGTAACGGTCGTCCCATACACTTCTTTGCCGAGAGCAACTCTCAGCAAAGAATTTTAAAAAAAAATAAAATAGATTATGGGGCTGAGGTGGTTTAAAAAAAACTTCTTTGCTGAGAGCCAGCGCTCGGCAAAGGAAAGGTTTGCCGAGAGCCAGCTCTCGGCAAAGGAAAGATTTGCTGAGAGCCCTAGAATATGCTCTCGGCAAAGAGTCATATTTGCCGAGAGTTAGGTTCTCGGCAAATCTTACTCTTTGCCGAGAGCCCAGTTAGTTGGGCTCTCGGCAAATATTAGCTCTCGGCAAAGAGTCCAGAGAGCATTTTTTTTATTTTTGTTTATATTTCCAGCTTCAACATCACATATTTCACAAATATAACACATCATATATATCACAAATATCACATATTTAACAAATATGCCATCCACATCACATGTCTCACATAATCCATCTTAACATCTCAAATCCAACAGTTCATCTCACAAAGTGCACGACAATACATTATGAAGAGCAACAAGCTCACCCCCAAGCATCCCAGTCCCTCGACCCTCCCTCCGGCGGCTGCTGCTGCTGCGGCGGTGGATACTGCTGGTACCCCGACGCTCCCGACGGCTGCTGATGCGGCGGAAGTGGTGGATACGGCGCGTGCCACGACCCTCCCGACAGCGGCTGCTGAGGCCCCTCATTCGAACCCGCCGATTGATTCTGCACAAAGGAGAAGAAAAATTAGTAATTATAGTAATACTAAGGCATATAATTGTAATCTAAGCGTACACAAGTCAATATTTGCAGAACTAGGTATAAAATTGAAATCTAAGCCTAGACACATCAAAATTTCGGCAGCACCTCCCCTGCACGGTGGGGTTTCCAAAACCTGCAAGAAAACCAACGGCACGATGGCCGTCCATCACATATCAACGGCGAGATGGCCGGCACACATATATATGAACGGCACGAAGGCCTCCCATCACATATCAACGGCACGATGGCCGACATGCATGTGGACAATTCAAAACAAATACAGTTATAGATATGCAAAGATCTGCATATTTGTAACCCTATCTCTTTCGAACGGGAGACGCCTAACTGGGTTACGTGGAGATACATGCCCATGACAAAGAAATAGTGGTTATACCTTAGGTGGCGGTGAAGTCAGGCTAGCGGGGCCGTGGTGGGTCGGTGCAGTGGCGAGGCGACGCGGTGCAGGCAGACCCGCAACGTCAAGGAAGATGAGGTACTCCGGCTAGCCTCCGACGGGATCTTCTCTGAAAATCATAAGGACACAAGACAGGACGGACGCCGGCGGGGCGAGGGGCTCGGCGGCCGGGGGGATCGGCTAGTGACGGGCGGGCGGACGCTGCTGGGGAGGGCGGGCGCGGCCGGGGCCGAATCGCAGGGAGGCGTTGCGGTGTGGCCGGGGTAGGGGGGGCTGCTGGCTGTCGGCCGGGCGGGCAGGCGCGGTGCTGCCGGGCGGGCGTGCGAGCGCGGGGCCAGGCGGGCGGTGTCGGCCGCGGCCAGCCCGCGGCTCGGCGACCCGGGCGAGCCTGCTGCCGGTCGTTCGGTGCACCGCGTCCAGCCAGCCTTGCAGCAGTGCCTGCCTCGGCGCGCTTACTGCGTGCTGGCGCCTTCGACGGCTGGGCTGAGCTGCGGGGCGGGCGGCGGGGCTGCACGGGCGGCGGCGGCGAGCTCCACGGGCGGCGGCGGCGAGCAGCAGTGAGCGCGGGCGCGGTGGCGGCGGGCAGCAGTGAGCGCGGGCCGGTGGCGGTTGGATAGCCTTTGTGTCGCGGGCGCGTTGGATAAGACCTGGAGGCCCACTTTGCTGAGAGCCAGATCACGGCGGCTCTCGGCAAACATCCCGCCTTTGTCGAGAGCCAGGCCGATCCGGCTCTCGGCAAACATTTTTTTTTGAAAAAATTATTTATTTCTTATTTAAATAACTGCAGCAGCAAAAAAATTTAAATAACCTGGAGGCCCACTTTGCCGAGAGCCAGGTCATGGCGGCTCTCGGCAAACATCCCATCTTTGCCGAGCACCAGGCCGATCCGGCTCTCGGCAAACATTTTTTTTTTGAAAAATATACTTATTTCTTATTTAAATAACTGCAGCAGCAAAAAAAAAATTCTTTTTTTACTCCGCCCAGATTTTTTTCAAAATAAATGGAAAAAAATTTTAATCCTTTGCCAAGAGCTGCTCTCGGCAAAACCTAATAAATCTTTGCTGAGAGCCACTCTCGGCAAAGAAAGGTTTTTTTAAATATTTTTTTTCAAAATGATTTTTTTTTAAAAAATAACTCTTTGCCGAGAGCTTCTAGGGGCGCTCGGCAAACCCTTGATGCAGGCCAGGTAAAAAAAAGAAATCGGAGCCGAGAGCTAACCAGAGAGCTCTCGGCAAAGGTTCTTTGCCGAGAGCAAAACCCATATGCTCTCGGCAAAGAATTTGTAAAAAAGAATTAAAAAATAGCAAACGGCTCCCAAAATTTACGAAATTTTGCCGTGTTACAATTTATGCTTTCTAATGACTATAGAAAAAGTTTGGAAGTCCAAAACCTAATTCACGCATGACATTGTTTGAAAATCCTAATGGATCCTTCTCAACTCTATGAAACATATTCAGAGATGTTTCAGATGGTAAGAATCAGACGCCACCGCTTGTGCGAAACTTTTTCAAATTTTTACCACGGCCTCCAAGTGTGGTACCATGACTTTATTGCAAATATCACAATTTTCCGACTTCGTTTCCGTTTTTTAAGAATTTTTAAATCGTTCGACGACATTTTCGTGGTATTCGATTCGTAAAATAAAAGGTGAAAAAACGTCAACAAGATGTTATTTGGCCTCAATAATGCATAAATAGCATGAATACCAATTTATACTTAATTATTTCCCGTGTTTAAATCACTCGTCGTTCAAATTTTAATTTTTACTCGTGATTAAAAAAACTGCTTGAAATGCAATTAATTAAATAGATATAGCAAATAATTACAAAAATACACAAAATTTTAATATTGAGTAGAACCTATAGTATGTGTATAGAGAAAAAAGTTTAGAGCGCCCAAAATAAAAAAATAATAATATTTTTGGACAAAAGCGAGGAGAAGAGAAACACATGAAATAATAAGCACCCTTTGCCGAGAGCCATACATGGCTCTCGGCAAATAGGTCACTTTGCCGAGAGCGGCTCTCGGCAAATAATTAACGCCGTAAGCCTAAACAACTCTGAAAGCCTATTGCCGTGCGGACTTCTTTGCCGAGAGGCCGGCTCTCGGCAAATGTTATGTTTGCCGTGAGTTCTTATTTGCTGAGAGCGCAGCTCTCGGCAAAGGACAAGTTTGCCGAGCATTTTTGTTTGCCGTGAGCCATGCTCTCGGCAAAGTTAACCTTTGCCCAGAGTTTTACTTTGTCGAGAGGTGCTCTCGGCAAATCAGTTCTTTGCTGAGAGCCCTTTGTTTTGCGCTCGGCAACTATTTAGGCTCTCGGGAAAGGCCGGTTTTCCCGTAGTGAATCTACAGTTTTTTGTCCAAGCTTTCGCTTTTTGTTTATTGGCACGTTCACTTTGGCCAAACAACCCCAAACGTGAAGATAAGAAATATTTAACCTCTTTTTCTCCCATTCCTCAAATGGAGTGATTTCTTTGTTCTTTGTGGGCACTCTATTTAGGACATGATTCGCAGTTAAAATTGCCTCACCCCACCATTCCTTAGATAAACCAGCTGTCTCCAACATGGCATTCACCAAGTCAGTTAGAGTGCGGTTCTTTCTCTCAGCAATCCCATTGGATTGTGGTGAGTATGGAGGTGTCCTCTCATGGATTATACCATGCACCGCGCAAAACTCAGAAAATTCATTAGAGAAATATTCTCCCCCGCGATCGGACCGCAACCGTTTGATTTTCTTTTCAAGTTGATTCTCAGCCTCAGCTTTAAAGGTTTTAAAATAATGTAATGCCTCATCTTTTGATTTAATCAGGTACACATAGCAATATCGAGTGCAATCATCTATGAACGTTATGAAGTATCTCTTACCACCTTTTGTCAAAATTCCGTTCATTTCACAAATATCGGAATGAATGAGTTCAAGTGATGCCAACTCTCTCGCCGCAACTGCCTTGTGAGGCTTGCGAGGTTGTTTTGCCTCAACGCATGTATGACATTTGGAGCTTTTGGCAACGTCAAATTTAGGAATTAAATTCAAACCAGCTAAGCGGGACATGCAACCAAAATTAACATGACATAATCGAGAATGCCAAACATTCATCTCAACATTAACGTTATTAACGACATTATTCACTGCAAGAGGTAAAGTATCAACCAAAGACAAGCGGAACAAGCCTCCGCTCTCATAGCCTTTTCCAACAAAGGTTCCATACTTCGACATAACACATTTATTCGACTCAAACACAAGTTTAAAACCGTCTCGACATAGCAGAGAGCCACTAATAAGATTTTTCCTTATTGAGGGGACATGATGCACGTTCTTGAGTTGCACGGTCTTCCCCGAAGTAAGCTTCAGATCCACCGTACCAACACCATGAACACCAGCACGCGCGCCATTCCCCATCAGCAAGGCTCCACTCCTCTCGGCCCAGAAGCGTCTGCATCAGTCTCAATGGTGTTGACTGTCTTCGCCTTTGGTGGGGGCTTCCACTTAGCCTCAGGACACTCTCTAGAGAAGTGCCCAGTGTTCCCACAAGTGAAGCAGTTCATCTTTGCCTTGTCTAATCCCATCTTCTTATTATTACCTTTCTTGAAGAAGGTAGTGGGTTTCTGCTTAAGCTCCTGTTGGGGCTTCTTCTTTTGTGGCTTAGGACAAAACTTTTGCACCACATGTGCACTAGTAGTCGCCTCACCATTTCCGCCCTTGCTCTTTCCCTTAACATCCTTTGCTCTTGCCTTGTCCTCAACATCAAGAGTGCCAACAAGTTCAGCAATGCTAAACTGCTGCCTCTTGTGTTTCAAGGTAGTAGCAAAATCAGTCCAGGAAGGTGGCAGCTTAGCAATAATGCACCCTGCCACGAACCTGTCAGGGAGAGGACAGCCGTACAGCTCCAATTCCTTCACCAGTCCCTGTATCTCATGAGCCTGTTCGACTACAGCACGGTTATCAACCTTCTTGTAGTCATGGAACTGCTCCATGATGTACAGCTCAGAACCGGCGTTGGATAGACCGTACCGAGCCTCAAGAGCCTCCCACACAGCTCTGCCAGTCGGGAGTGGTATGTAGGCATCAACCAGAGAATCACTGATGATGCTCAACAGTGCAGCCTTGCACATGGTCTCAGCATGTCCCCAAGCCTGCTCATCCTCATCGGATCTCACAGTAGCAGGCTGCTCATTGAGCACATGACCACAGCGCATGGCCGACAACCACAGAAGGGCTTTCTCACGCCACCTCTTGTAGTGAGTGCCCTCAAACGGCGTAGGCTTTAGCATGCCCGCAAAGCCAACAGATGAAAATGGCCTGAAATTACGTTTTTGGAATGTTGAAGAATAAGACATTTTCATATTTATTTTAATCCATAAAAATGACGCAATAAAAATGAGAGTGAAGTCATGAATAAAAAGATAGAAACAATTCATGACAAATGTTAACATGATGATAATACAAATTATAGAGCCAAAACATATGTGAAACATTGTTTTACACAGCTGAAGCATCACAGACATGATCATAAATATAAAAGATGTGTTCTCAAATATGAAGATCATGATGATCACAAGATTAAAAGGAACCAGAAAAACAGTACTAGCATAATCATCCAAATAGAGCATGTTGAATATGAAAGCAGTATTGCCTAGGAACATCATGATATTGATAATGAAACTCAGAAGAGGGTGAAGGAGATTATACCCTGCGGCGGAGCCGCTCGCACCAGGAAAGGCCATGGTGGTGCTTTGTTGTTGTAGTCGTCCCGCTCGATGCAGTGCAGACAAGGACGCCGTGAAGAGGCACCGCTACTGGTTCACCAGCGAGTAGTCGTGCCACCACTGACACTCCCCAAAAACGTAATCGCCCGTCTTCACCCGAGCAGATGAAGCCCACGACGGAGACGCGTTCCGGAGGCCTACTCTTCCATCTCTGGTGCTCGCCGGAGGTGGAACGGGAAGAACTTGCGTTGCTGGAAAGTGGTGTACTTCGCCAAGAGAGCTTAAGAGACGGAGAGCCAGAAGTCACGGGAGTTAACAGAAACTCCTCCAATCAATTCGTCACAGGAAACGGAGTTTCAAAAATAAAGGCCTCGCCCGCCCGCCACGCGCACGGGCTCGGGCCAGGCGGCGGCGGCGCGCGCGCGCATGTGGCATCCAGGTGATTCACTTTTACTTCTCAAATAGATCGATCAATGATCAAGTATTTAAGTAGAGTCGCCTCTCGATTAAATTCCCATATGGTATAAAAACCATTAATGTACATGTACGGACCATAGAGTTTAATAGAGATATTAAATAAATGGGCCAAGCCCATAATATCTAACAGTAGGCACAAACTAATCACTTAGACTGTCAAAAAAATCGTGATGAAGAAATTCGTTAATGCCAACACACCTGTGAAATGCAGATTTCCAGTTTCAACTCATCAACTTCATCGAAATGCTTAACCAGGGACGCCACTACAGATGTTCTGTTGATTTCCAGTAGATGGAGGGAATGGCCAACATCATCAGCAACTGATGGAGATGAGGGTCGTAGGCATCACGCATCAGCATGCCAAGCTACCTTGGCAAGCTTTGGGGCAGACATATGAGCCTCCATAGGGTGATAATATACCTCGAGTTCTTCCAGTTTTGGGGCTACGACATTTAGCCTCCGTATGTTTCTAAAGAGGAGCACCACTGAGTGCAACGAGTTGGAGTGAAACGAGACGTCAGAGACAACAATCAGATCCAAGATAAGGGTAAGGTCCCTCAAGCACGGGCACTGCGTGCACACAATTGTGAGCTTGCTGCCTTTCATGCGGCCACGCATCATCTTCATGGATGTCAGCACCGTGAACAGGCCGGCAGCTTGATGTCTACTGCACCGCATCCAGCAGCTCGCCTTTCAGACATAAGCTTGATGTCAACCGGCAACGATTTCTACAAGGGCTACGTCGGCGATAATCTCTGGAAGCTTAATCGTTTTCCTCTCTTTTCGTGAATTTTTTAATTGAAAAATGCAGGAGCCCATACAAATTTTTTTAACGTATGCCAGTGCTAGCATAGATTGGGCCTTTGGGCCGACACCGCCCGCAGCTGAATCACGTGCACTGGCGCGCCCGAGTCTGCTTCATTCAGTTCAGACGCTCAGTTTAGTTCAGGCTTCAGCCCCTGTTAGAGAAGCAGTCCCTGCATGCCACAATGCACGGCGCAGACTTCGTCTCTCGGTGCAGCGCCACTCTCGGTAGCGGACGTCGCCCATGCCCAGCTAGCGGTCTCCTCGACATGCCGTCCATAAAGATATGTGGTTGATCATTCTTCCTCTCTCACCTTGGATGGCGGCGCCGCCAGAGGGGATCATCGAGGAGATCCTCCTCCGCTTCCCACCCGACGAATCGGCGTTCCTCTTCCGCGCGTCCATCGTCTGCAAGCCATGGTGCCGCCTCATCTTCAGCGCCGGCTTCCGCCGCAGGTACCACAAGTTCCACCGCACCGCCCCCATGCTGGGATTTTTTCTCTGTGCCTCCGCCGGCAGCCTCGATGATACAGCCCGATTCGTGCCCACGTCTGTTCTTTCAAAAAAATTCGTGCCCACGTACGTCCAGCTTGCCCACCACCTCCGCCTTTTGTCTGTCGCTAAACGATCTGCGCCCATGGCACGCTATCAACACCCACCACGGCCGCGCGCTCCTGGAGTTTCCGAGATTATTTGATGCGCCCTTCATGGTCTAGGACCCCATCTCGGACGTCCGGAGGGAAGTGCGCATGGACATTCGGCCACAGCGCTACTACTACTGGAACGCGGTGGTTCTCTGCGCCGCCGTCACCTGTGACCACCTTGATTGCCATGGTGGACCCTTCCTCATCGTCTACGCGAGCTCCAACACGATGAGACGTGCATCTCGACCTACTCATCTGATACTGGCACTTGGAGTAACACATTCGTCCATGATCACCCATACGCCTACCCTGATAATGACCACATCCCGTGACTATATTATTGGTTCGACGCCCTGTGGCACGTGGGGAATGCAGTCTACTTTCTGTCAAAGTCGTCGAAAACAGTTGTCAAGTATGATTTAGGTTTGCATGAAATGTTTGTCATTTTAGTACCGCATAAACCCAACTTTTATCAGCCCGCTGTGCTCACAAGCACAGAGGACCGTGGGCTGAGATACGCCACCATTTATGGATTCAAACTCCACATGTGGTCGAGGAACACTACGGGATACAGTAGATTTGCCGAGTGTCAAGGGCACTCGGCAAACGCCCAAAAACACTCGGCAAATACTTTGCCGAGTGTTACACTCGGCATACAGCACACGGCATTGATTTGTCGGCAAACAGTAGTTTGCCGAGTGTTTTTCATCGGGCACTCGGCAAACAGTTTGCCGACTGTCAGTAAACACTCGGCAAAAATAAACTCTCGGCAAAAAAAATTGACGGGATGGAACGGCGATGTCGATTTTGCCGAGTGCACGACGGAAAACACTCGGCAAAGTTTCCCAAGTTTGCCGAGTGTCAGAACTAAAACACTCGGCAAAGTTTCCCAAGTTTGCCGAGTGTCAGAAATAAAACACTCGGCAAAGTTTCCAAAGTTTGCCGAGTGTCAGAACTAAAACACTCGGCAAAGTTTCCCAAGTTTGCCGAGTGTCAGAACTAAAACACTCGGCAAAGTTTCCAAAGTTTGCCGAGTGTCAGAACTAAAACACTCGGCAAAGTTTCCAAAGTTTGCCGAGTGTTAGAACTAAAACACTCGGCAAAGTTTCCAAAGTTTGCCGAGTGTTAGAACTAAAACACTCGGCAAAGTTTCCCAAGTTTGCCGAGTGTCAGAACTAAAACACTCGGCAAACAAGCTCCAGCGGTCAGATTTTATGGTCACTTTGCCGAGTGTCCACTGGAATACACTCGGCAAAGAAGGTTACCAGAATGGAAAATGGTCTCTTTTTTAATAATGTCACATATCTGTCAATCCACAAAAAAAACCATGACAATTCACAATAAAACATCATGACAGGCATAATTATTTGTCACAGGTATCATAATTCACAATAAACCATCATCATAATTCACAATAAACCATCATCACATGTCACAATAAACCATCATCTCAATTTACAATAAACCATCATCACAAGTCACAACTAAGACACAATACAAATGCAATCACTGCGTAGGCCCTTGGAACCTCTGCGACAAATCCGGGTCTTGAAACTGATTATTTGATGCCGCCGATTGATTCTGCACAAAAGAGAAGTATTCGAAACAGTGTTAGCTTCCTTTTTAACAGTGTTAGACTTCATATTGCAAAGTGAATTTCAGTATCGAAATGTGTGCATCTAAAGCACTCGGCATTGTCACTGTTTCCCGTAGTGAGAGGAGGTTTCTCTTTTCTTTAAACCGTGTCAAGAGTTGAAGGGATGAAAAGTGCATGCATCCAGTCAATGAGGCACGTTACCTTATCCTGCTACAAAGATTTCTTTAACCAATTCTGCAGGTTCGTTGCTGCAGAGCTACACGGCCTGCCTCTCTGAATAATATTTAGAAGCGTGCATGAATGCATATACAGACACGCGTCATTCATAGGGAACAGTATTAAACTGCTGGCAATGATTCCAACATATTTTAACTGCATTATGGATTCAGTACCGACCTTCCTTAGGTACGTGTTGCTGTATTCAGCTATATACGGTGGGTTTGACACTTGGAGCTAGGCACCGTGGAGGTTAAAATATAGTGACATGATTGGCCGTTTTATAATCTCCTAGTTGTAGTAACATGCACGCTGACTGGCTCTATCTTGCTTGTGTGATGACTGAATCTTATTATGTGTAGTAGTGGTCGTGGATGATGCAAAGAATTAAACTGGGAAGCATATGTCGTCAGGTGGTTAATGAGCCTCTTACACGCAACTGAAAGTACCAATCAACACAAACCTCCGGAACCTAGGCCTTTTTCATTGACTATAAACAAATGTGTGGTCTCCATTAGATCTTGGAAAGAAGACAGATAGCCAGAATGCGGTCATAACAAGACCGATGTATCAAAAAAATGTTCAGCACAAAGCAAAGATAACCGATGACCTTATTGGGTCACGACGACACGAAGAATTCTTTGCGTCAGGAAATCAGAGCTGAATATGTCAATGATGCGCATTACTAAGTCAGCAAGGTTGACAAAAAAAAGGGAACACATCCATTCATGACAGCAAAGTGAAGAATGCATCATGCTCATTTCAGTATCCGATCATGTCACTGGTGTGTAGCTCCGCCCTTCTTTTTTTCTTGTTTGGAGAACCAGTGCACCATTTATTGAACTGAGAAAAGTGGATTTGCCATTCAAGCTTAGGTGACGTAATAGAAGTATAATTTACTATTCTGGTAGTCAGCAGCACCAATGGTTGCCTGACATTCTCTTTTGACATGACATCTATATTTGCATTTATATTTAAGTTTCACTAAGTATTTTTTTGTTTAAAGTTTTATCAACAGAAAAATTTTGGAAATAAAAGCCTAAAATATTTAAGTTTCAAGGTGTCAAGTGACTCACTGGAGTAGTTGTGGGTGGCTGAGGTGAAGGGAATAGCATCGGTGGCGGTGGCAAAGGTTGACCCATACTCGATGCAAAATTCTGCATGTATTGGAACATTTGGTCCATCCTCAACCGACTTTCTTCGTCCATCCTCTGCCGCTCGGCCTCTAACCGCTCCACCCTCGCCTCCATCTCCTCCCGTTGCTTCTTTTCTGCTTCCACCTGGGCCTAAAATATTTCATCGCAATGTTACAATGCAAAGCAATGCAAAGCTAAAGTACGTAAGAACCAACGAATGATGAATGGAAGAGAAAGAACCTGTAGAGCCTCTATCTGGAACTGTGCAGTGGTCGGCCGTGGGCGTATCGCTGGGCTCGAGTCCGTGCTCCTTGCTCTGATCTGGGAGAGAGTGGGAGTAGAGGCCGTGTCAATTACGCTGTCGCCAATCCAATACCGACCATGCTTCTTGCCTCCTCCCACCCTCATCACGATTTCTCCATCAATATCCTGGGAGCTCGGATCGAACTGTGGCCCGTGAACCTCCCTTGCCATCGTTGTATACTGGGTGACGCGGCTGTGGATGCTTGGATGGCTGTACGCCTCAGGCGGGTCCTCCGGGTTGAAGTCGATGTCGGCCGTCGCCTTGCCCTTTTTGGACAGAACCCATGCCTTGAGCTGGGAGCAAGACTGGCCATCATGTGACGACGACTACGGCAAAAATGCAAAATGATTAGAAATTATGCAGAATTGAGCGTTAGAATACAGAAATGGAGTTGCATACCCATTTTTCCCTATATTCATCAAGGCTCAGGCTGCCTTGATGGTGTGATGCACCTGGCATCTGCAAACGCCGCTCCCGGCAAGCAAGGTGGTGCTCCAACCACCCGGGCTGCAACCACTCATCCACCATCTTTTCCCAGCACCGGATATGCGCTCGGCACCACCACGGAGGCACCTACATCATCAAGCATGTGACTTATGAAAAAAGAAATTAAGCGTAATTAATCTCAAATAAAGTAAGTATCAACGTTCTTTGCTTACACTCATGAATTGGTCCTTGGTCAGGTTCATTGTCCTTGCCTCTTCTTTTTTAACCTTCATGGTTCTGTATTGAGCGTAGAACTCGATGATGGCCTGGACGCGCGCCTCGTAGTGCATGTCCTTCACGAGCTTCTTGGCGGCTTGTTCAGAGACGGACTTCGCCTTGGCCTCGAATCCCTCCTGGCATCTGTAGAAGTCCTGCATATAGAGGCGATGTATAAAGTTATTATTTCAAGAATGTCCAGTGAAGGTGATGTATTGAGCAATGTAGTACGAGGAATACTTACCCATAGCTCGCCCTTCACCCGCTCCGCTATGTTGGTGAATCTCCTGCGATCACGATCAGAGACGTCGGGGGCGGCGACGTAGTGGTCCCACGTGTAGGCCGGCTCCCGCTGTCCGGCGTACACCACCAAGCCAGGGAAGTGTTCCCTGCACAAAAGGCCAAGGATGCCGTTGACCTTGCGGTTGTGATCACCCCCACTGAGCTTAATCCAACTCCTGCACAAGTGATTAATATAAATTATTAGTTTCTTTTATAATTTTCAACATATCAAAATTATTGCGAATATTTAAAGTTACTTACCTGGTCCCTGTCGGTTTAATCAGCGGGCGTTTATGCTCAGGTATCGGACGCCTCGGGAGGGACGAGGGACCTCGCAACCAGATCTTGGACTGGGCATCCCCTGCCTCCTCCCCCTCTCTCTCCCCCTCCTGCTCATGCTCCTGCTCCTGCTCCTGCTCCTGCTCCTGCTCCTCCTCCTCCTCCTCCTCACCAGAGGCGTGTGCGGAAGGTACCTCCTCCTCCTCAGACGTCGGGGGGTTAGGTTCAGGCGATGGGGTCCTCGCCCTACCCTTCCGTCGACCCCTCTGCCTCTGCCTCTGCCTCTGTCTCTGCTCCTGCTCCTGGTCCTGCTCCTCCTCCTCCTCACCCCTGCCTCGAGGCCTACCTCGACGCCTCCCAGAAACTGACCCTGGCCCAGAACCTGAACCTGAACCCCTCCCTACAGCGGCGATTCTCTCGCAAATCGCCGCGAGTCCTTTCAGCCATACTTATCAGCCAAGCGAACAGGGCAAATGATGAGGAGAATTTGGGGCAGACATATGCTGATCTTTTCAACTGTCAAGTTGGGTTCTTTGTAATTAAGTACCTGGGTGTTCCTGTTAGCCCAAGTAGGTTACATGTTTGTGACTGGCTCCCCCTTGTAGAGAAAAGCAGTAAAAGGTTAGATGTTTGGAAGGGTAGCTGCATGTCTATAGCGGTCAGATCTACCTTGATCAGTGCTAGTCTTAACAATTCACCGATATATCATATGTCTGTCTGTCGTTTGCCTAAAACAGTGGTTGGTAAATTAGATAAAATAAGGAGAATCTTTTTTTGGCAAGGACGAAGGACAAAAAAGAAGTATCATTTAGTTAAGTGGGAAAAGATATGTAAAAGCAAGAAAAAAGGTGGCTTGGGATTAAGAACTTGAGGAAAATGAATATCAGTCTTTTATGCAAATGGTGGTGAAAACTAGAAAGAGAAGAGGGTTTATGGCAAACAATTATCAAACATAAGTATTTGAGGAAGGACAGTATCTTTAGTGTTTCTCACAAGTTGACTGATTCTCCTATTTGGTATGATCTGTTGAAAATCAAAGATGTTTATTTACTAGGGAGAGAAATATGCATTAAAAATGGGCGTCAAACTAGATTCTGGAAAGATAGATGGCTGTATCCTCAGGCACTGTGTACTACTGAACCTATTCTCTTTGAGCTATGTGAATGCAAAGATGCCTCTGTTGAGAGAATTAAAAGTGGAGAAGTTCAAGTTACATTTAGAAGATGGCTTCCTGTAGAATTAAGAAGTAGATGGGAGGAAATTTGGTGTGATGCTTCACCTTTTATTCTGGTAAATGAACCTGATAAGATCATTTGGACATTAGAAAAAAATCAGAAATTTTCTGTTAAGTCTACTTATAATGCTTTAACAAGCAGGGATACATTCAACTTTATTTAATTTTTTTTATAAGTTTCTCAGAATTTCAAACATTAAGTTAGACAAATCAGACTTTTGACTTTGAATTTTAAGCTTTCCACTTTGTAACCCAACTAGTGAAACTTCTAAGTACTGTACATTATCTCCAGTCACCATTCAAAATTGATGGCCACATAGTCATCATTCAAAATTGATGACCACAGTAGATGTGGTTTAAAATGGATCGGCACAGTAGATGTGAATTGTCTTCTTTCTTTCTTTCCTTTTTTTTTTGCTAGTTCTTTCTCACTTAAAAAGCCCCAAACCATAAGAGAAGAAATCTTCACAGTTTTCCATAAGAGGAGAAATCTTCACAGTTTTGTCTGCATTCACGTGTCTATCAGTCTATGTATCAGGTACATAAAACAAGTGTGTGTTCTTACAAACAAGAGAAAAAAAAATGAAGCATCTCTAAAAGTAAGCCCTTTAACTGGCCAAACAGTGTCCTAGTTCTTTAATCACTTTCACATCAAATATTCAACCCTGGAAAGGGTTCAGCAAACAGAAAGCCAGAAGAACGGCTGCTCTCACGAATCTAACCACCAAACAAGAATGCAGTGTAGCTATCGGCCTATCGATCGGCAGAAATTCATGTATTGAAAATCAAGAACCAATCCAGCAGCTAGTGGGGCTCGATTGGGTCAGATAACCCATCCCGACAAGGAATTACAGGAATTTCTCGATTGGCTCGATTGGGCCAAACAGTGTCCTAGTTCTTTAATCAAGCAACGTTAGGGCTTCCTTACCAGCAACGACGAGAAGGTGAGGACGAATTCGACTCGATTCCGTTCCGATTCCCGCTCCGCTCGGTGGCCTCGCCGCCGCGGGCGCCGTCGGTGTGGGGGGGGGTGGCGCCGCCGGGTGGAGCCGCCGCGGGCGTGGCGCGCCGGGGCCCGGAGGGCGACGCCGAGGGGCGCGGCCACGCCACCGGGTGTGTGTGGGGGGGGGCGGTGGCGCCGCCGGGTGGAGCCGCCGCGGGCGTGGCGCGCCGGGGCCGGGAGGGCGACGCCGAGGACCGGGAGGGGGCGCCGCCGGGGGATGGAGCGGGGGCGGGGACGCCGGCGGGGGGAGGCGGCGGGCACGCCGGCGGGACGGGGTCGCGTGGTCGCGGCGTGTGTCTGTGGCGTGTGTGCGTTGTGTGCGTGTGTGTGGCGTGCGCGGAAGCGCCGGGTTAACTGTTAGGGGGTATGCCGAGTGCCCGCGATCTGGCACTCGGCATAGCTCCTTTTTTATTTTTTTTATTTTTTCAAAGGGTCTACTCGCGCGGCAGTGGGCCTGCACCAAGACTTTGCCGAGTGTTTTCTATAAGACACTCGGCAAAGAGATACTTTACCGAGTGTTATATAGAAACACTCGGCAAACTACGCTAATATTTTATGTATACCTTTAATAGCTTCTTTTAGTAACTTTTTTCCTATATATTTTGAAAAAAAACTTGTCAAATTCACTCAAAATGCATATTTGTTTTTTCTACTAATATTATTTCATTATTTCATGCAGTTATAGCTCAAAATTAATTTATATCAACTAAAATTCTATAATTGCAATTAATAAATAAAAAATATCAAACGGATCCATTAATTTGTCAAAATTTGACATGAACTAATCTATGTTGTGTATTGCCTATACAAAAAAATTTGAACTCAAACCCAATTAAAATGTCACTTGGACTCTAAATCTTATCGGATCCTTCTAAGTTCTACGAATTTTCTCCGAAGATGCTTCCGTTTGTAAGCATCATACGTCACAAATTATGCGAAACATTCTCAATTTTTTACCACAGCCTCCACATATGATATCATGACATCTTGACAAATCTCGTGATTTTCAGACTTCGTTTGGTTTTGGTAGAATTTTAAAATCATTCGAACACACGTTCGTGGTCGTGTTTCCTGAACAAAATGTTCGAAATTTCTTTTCATTTCCTGTATGAGACATCAATCCGGATTCAATGACATGAATATGATTTTTCCACTCATTTTATTCTATTATTTCAATCACTTGCAGTTCAAATTTCGTTTAAATCAATAAATTACTCAAAATGAAATTAATTCACTAAATATAGCAAACAGACCAAGAAATAGACCAACTTTTAACATGCAGTACAAAATGTCGTATGTGGGGAGTAGAAAAATTGTGGAGGGCCGAGGAGGGAAAAATTGTTTTTCATTCGCCGAGTGTCTCCATAAACACTCGGCAAACCCATACACTTCGCCGAGTGCCGGAATAAAACACTCGGCAAATCAATACTTCGCCGAGTGTCTCTAACGGACACTCGGCGAAGTACTAACGGCCGGCACGCCGCCCGGTAGAACGGCGCACGGGCGGGTCACGTGGTGGTTATTGCCGAGTGTCCCCTAGAGGCCGAGTGTTGACACTCGGTAAATAATAGATATGCCGAGTGTAATAGTATGCCGAGTGTCTTGGAGTATACACTCGGCAAATGTTATGTTTGCCGAGTGCTCGATATAATGCACTCGGCAAACAGAAAGCACTCGGCATTGTCACCGTTTCCCGTAGTGGAAGGGCCCGCAAGTAGATGCTGGATGGACAAAAAACGGAGTTATTGACCTTGAAACACAGCTCCATAGGAATGCCATCTTGACCTCACCGTCCTCACTAATGCTAACAATGCTATCCCACCATGGATACCATGGGATTTACCATTATTACTAGAAGATTTCCCCTTGATCAAGCAGCCCTGACATAAAGCACCTTGAGTTTTCATGCATTTGAGCCAGCTATACGCTTGGTCCCTCACAAGTTGCTCCCAGTGCTGTAGAAATTTACAATATTTGAAAATAGCATTAGATGACTAAAAAATCAATTTTGCCTTTGATGAACACGCTTCTCACAAATCAAATAACAGAAATTCACAGCAACAGTTAAGAGAAAGTAGAAACACCAGCACAAATTCATTTAGGATGTGACAGAACAATCCAGTTCAAGAGGAACACTAGCACAAATTTATTTATGGATGACAAAATCGAGTTCAAAACAAATATGTCCGGTCATTTTAGTACCAATATTGCGGTCTGTTTCTATTTTAATCTCAAGACTACCATCAAGATCTTATATTAGTGACTAGATAGAAGAATATTACTCATTCTGAAATCTGAATAGTACGTACAAAACAAAACTTAGGGGAGCAACGAGCTATACCTGGAGTGTAGAAGCTCATGCATGGCAAGACGTCATATAAAGCTCCGCCCTTGATACATTCTTCAGGTCTTCGGTCTTTAGATCAAATTTGAAGATCATGTCCTCCGCACTCAAGAAAACAACGCCCATCCTATCCACGAAGCCAACCACACAAGGTGAGGTCAAGATGGCATTACTACGGAGCTGAGTTTCAAGGTCAATAACTCCGTTTTGTGTCCATCCAGCATCTACTTGAGGGCCCTTCCTCGACCACATGTGGAGTTTGAATCCATAAATATTGGCATATCTCAGCCCACCGTCCTCTATGCTTGTGAGCACAGCAGGCTGATAAAAGGTCGGGTTTATGCGGTACTAAAATGACAGACATTTCATGCAAACCTAAATCATACTTGACAACTGTTTTCGACGACTTTGACAGAAACTAGACTGCATTCCCCATGTGCGCACAGGGCGTCGAACCAATAATATAGTCACGGATGTGGTCATTATCAGGGTAGGCGTAGGGGTGATCATGGACGAATGTGTTACTCCAAGACTCCAAGTGCCAGATGAGTAGGTAGAGATCCACGTCTCATCGATGTTGGAGCCCACGTAGACGATGAGGAAGGATCCACCGTGGCAATCAAGGTTGCCACATGTGCCGGTGGCGCAGAGAACCGCCGCGTTCCAGTAGTAGTAGCGCTGTGCCCGAATATCCATGCGCACTTCCCTTCGGATGCCCGAGATGGTATCTGTGGGGCTATGAACCCCGGTACCAGGGCAAGATATGGGTCGCACCATCAGAAGTGGTCCAGTCCATAAGAAGACAGACGGCGCACGACACTAGTCTGCGTGCATCGAAAGGCTACAAGAAGATATTGTAATACCATATAGGATATTTTTTCTCGTAACCATACCCCTCTAGAGTATATAAGGAGGGGCAGCAGTCTCCTAGTCAACATCCTCGTACAGATCCTAGGCTTAGCCTAAGGCATCGAATCTCTCACAATACAATCCACAAAGACACAGTACGTAGGGTATTACGTCAAGCTAACGGTCTGAACATGCCTAATCGTTGTCTCTTACGTTCTGTGTCACCATCCGGCTCCCTCACGTGCATCTCCACCGATTCATCTACTACCGTGGACATACCCCTCGGTAGACTGTCGACCAGATTTCGTCGATAGTGGCGCGCCAGGTAGAGGTTGTGCGTGCTGAATCCATGACGAACCAGCACTACCCCAGATCACGACAATACTACCGGTTCAAAACACCCCATCACTATCGGATTTTGAACCGGCACAACCATATCGGCAGTGATGAGGGTTAGCTATCACTGTCGGTTCCTACAAACCGGCAGTGTTCTTCAACTTCACTGCCGGTTCTTTACTAAAACCGGCAGAATTCAGGTCCACCAACACTGCCGGTTCATGAGACCATGTCCGGCAGTGTAACCACGAACATCACTGTCGGTTTATGATTCAACCGGCAGTGTTATCGTAAGAATCACTGCTGGTTGTGACAAGAGACCACCCGGCAGTGTGACCGCGAACATCACTGTCGGTTTATGATTCAACCGGCAGTGTTATCATAAGAATCACTGCCGGTTGTGACAAGAACCGATAGTGATAGCTAATCTAACGCTACCGGTTTGGTGCTCAAGCCGGCAGTGCCTTCATGACCATCACTGGCGGTTTGCTGCTAATCGACAGTGATAGTTATAACAACACTGCCGGTTTGTTGCTAACCGGTAGTGATGGCTACGACAACAATGCCGGTTTGCTGCTAACCCACAGTGATGTCCCGTTCGTATTTTATTGTTTTATAATTTATTTTAATTTATATTTTTTCATAGAATCGGGTTTCGCTTTATATATATGCTACGTAGACGACAGGTCCATCAATATTAAACATTACAAATGTTATGGTTATATGTTCTTATCAAGATCTCGATCCCTCAAAATAAAAAAGAAATGTTCCCCGACTACACGGATTGTGCAATGTTCTCGGACTTCTTACAATAATCTAGTGAGCCGCTCTGGGCCATACTGGTCCTTGAACTTCACGGATTGTGCGATGGAAAATACTCTATCTTTTTCCAATACCTCGGCTAAGATGAATTTTGTCAGCTCCGATTGCAATGCGACGATCTCCATGTCTAACAGCCTTTCGTAGTTATATTTCTTACGCTGTCGTTCAAAAAAGATGATATCCAAAGAGGAATCAGTAAATCATTTTGTTGAATTATTAACAGACATAAATGAAATGGGGATTATACACACCAACTTATATGCTTCTTTTGATTTCCCGCCGATGTAGCGAAGCATTGCCCATATTACATAAAACCCGCATTCATTGTTTCCCGCCGGCTGTTTTAGGTACTTCCCTCCATTTCGACAACCTTGAATGGGACCTACGTCCCACAAATATGTCTTCTTCGGACATTGTGCAACATTAAAAGGAGAAACATTAGAAAGCGGTATGTGTGATTACAAAATAATATGTTATTAGGATCGCTTACTAATTCAGCATTGCCACCAGTGCATCCAGATGATGAAATGGTTTTTTCTTTGAGTCCCACACCTCGATCAGATTTTTAGTAAGATTGACACAAATGAAGACGAAATGGTTGCTGCAATCACAGAATCCTAATTATCGAATAATCTTAACAAAAAAAAGCATAAAATTAAAAGCCGAGAATACATACTCGCAGTTGTAGGCTAGAAATATGTGGGTTTTGTTCTTCATCTTGAATTAGCAATCAATCTCACTTTCAGGTCTTCCACGTCACATCCATGGAGGCCTAAACATGTCTTCTCATTGACTCACAAGGGGTCCAAGAAGTCTATGTTATCCCATTTGCTTTTTAGTATGCAAAATTTTGCTATACACCTACATAAAATTAGGGGAAGTGCTCAAAAGTTAGCAATTTGTGTCCCGAGAGAGTAGTTAATTGTAATATTGTGCATGTAGGATACTTACATAGTCCACAACGTCAACATTTGTGTATCGAGAGAGCGTTTCTAGTATAGCTAGAACAAGCACTCACACTCGACATCGAACTTCTCTTCTTCAGGATAATGAAAAACATGTGGCGAACGGATAATAACCTCAAAACTAAAGTCCTCCGTCTCTGTTGTTTGAGCCATATAATATTCATGCAACTGGCGTATATATGTTGTCAAATTTTTATACTGGTGATCAGGAACCAAAAGATCGCCCCTTTTATACTTCATTGTCGGTGTTCCCGTCCATTGTACATCATAATAGATGTTCGCGGCCTCTTCCATGGTTAATTCAGGGTTGTCTTCGACGTACTTCTGTATCTTCCTTAAATCTTCATTGTGTACTTCTTCGGCTCTTGTTGTAGCATACTGATTCTGTGTTTGCCTTTCGAATTCGGACTTCAACAAAAATGGAGACAGTGAGGCACATAGATTGAAGAAACTAACACAATCTTCCTTCGAGATGTGTGTTGTAAATTTTTCTTTCATCAAGTTTGTAACGCTGCCACTGAACGGCCTTTTTCTTTTTTGTTGGTCCACTTTGGGGGCATTAGCGACCGAATCCAAGGACCTTTTCTGTGACTGCGAGGATGCCTTTGATCTTGTTTTGGGCTGAGGTGGAGGAGGAGGAGGATGACGACGAGAATTCTGTTTTCCCGGGGCTGATGAAGATGGAGGAGGAGGAGGAGGAGGAGGAGGAGGAGGAGGAGTCTTCTCTTTTCTCGGGGCTGATGAAGATGGAGTCGAACGAGGAGGAATAGAAGGAGACCTCTGCCTAGGTGCTTGTCTCGCGCGACGTCGTGTTCGATGAGAAGGCGGCCTAGGACTAGGACAGTCCGGGCACGGGGGAAGCTAGCGGCTTCACCAGCACCTTCGTCGTCGAGCACTTGGTCATCCATGGTGGTGGATACGCTGGAGAGGAGGTGCCGACCACTCTAGCAACAGAGCCAAGCACTCCTGGGGTGATGCTGAGCACTTCGGGAGGGGTGCCGAGCACTCCGAGAGGGAGTGCCGAGCGGTCCTGCAATGGTGCTAACCACTCCAAGACTGGTGCTGAGCACTCCTATAGTGGTGCCAACCACTCTAAGAGTGGTGACGAGCGGTCCAGGAGTAGTGCCAAGCACTATAGCCGGGGTGCCGAGCACTTGGGCGGAACAAGGGACTTTATCGACACCGATCGAGTTCGTCTCACCTCCAAACGACATCACTGAGTTCATGGATGTCTTCCACGATGGTGAGGAGGTGCGGTTCCATAGGCTGGACGACATCCACTACAAGAAACCTGTTAATCTGTGACGAATTTTCTGTGACGTTTACAGAAAATGTCATAGATTTGCAAATGATCCATTCGGGCTCCAATTTGGGCCACGTTTCAGTGACGATATGTAAATTTTCGTCATAGATTTGCAAATGGCCCATCCAGGCGCAAATGGCCCAACTTCGTCGCGCCTCATCTGAACCGTCCATCCCAGATGGACAGCTGCGCACCTTCCTTGGGGGATCAAAACCCTCGAGCCGGCTCCCCCCGAACCCTACCTCTCATTCGCAGCCACTCCTCTCTTCTCCCCTCTCCTGCGTCGCCCCCTGCCCCCGCCACCGCCGCCCACAGCCCTCGCCGCCCCTGCCCCCCGGCCACCTCCCGACGCCGTCGGGAAGCCGCGCCTCCACGTCTCCGCCGCCGTCCCCCCACCGAGTCCCCGTCGGACACCGTGTGGTGTGGGTGCCAGCGCTCTCGATCTGCGGCTCCTCTCCCGCGCGATGGAGAGGCTGCGGCCGCTGCTTGTCTAGGGGCCGACGATGATGCAGCTGAGGCCGGAGGACGCCATGGAGGAGGTGGAGGCCGAGGCGGCGCCCAAGGCGGCAGTGGGGCCGAAGCTAGGGTTCTGAAGGTCTTCGTCTCCCCATCCGTCCTCCGCGAGGCCAGGAGGATCATCCAGGAGTCTGATTTGAGCTCACACAATCCCTCTCCTTATCCTTATCCTTTGATTCGATTGCGTTCCATTCGCTTTCTGATCTGCTTGTTTGGGTTTCACAGCTGTGGAAGCAGGGGAGGGACAACGCGACGATCTGGAGTTGTTCGCCCTCACGTATGGCGCCATCGTGCGACAGCTACTCACGGATTTGGAGGAGGTCCGTCAATAAGCATCTAATTATGGTACTGATCAGATGTATGTGCCTCTCCTTTTCTTACTTGCCCTTCCTTTTCTCGGTTAATTTGAAGAACTTTGGGTGGATGATGTAGCCAGTGAGATATTATGGTAGTGTGGATGCTTCTATGGATGATGCCCTCAACATGTTCGATGAAATGGGCACAAGGTATACATTTTTCGTTTGGGATTGCAGTTATAGTACTGTGTACCTTGTGTTTCCATTTGGATTGTGCTTGTGTCTCTTGAGTTGTTTTACAGATTGTAGCAAATCTGGGTAGGGCCAGTGTGGTTGATCTTGGTGCCCTTGTTCATCATCGCTGCGCTTGGAGTTGTCCTTATGTTCTTGGTCTTATACCTGAGTGAGGCTAGGGCGTCCTTATGTTCTTGGTATTATACCTGAGTTGTACAATTATTTGAAACTTATTTTATATAGTGTGATTGTTGGAATAGATGCACCCATTATAGATTGCTCTCAAGCTTCAAACAGTCCTATATAATTTCTTACAATAATATTTTTTTCTCGCATGTCAAACTGTTTTAGTTAATGTCTAATGAATTGTACCAATGTGGACCTGCTATTTTTCCTGCCTAAATTTCATGATATAAATGGTATGATTTGATACGTATTTCCTGGCTATAGGCTGAGCAGACTAATTGCCTGACAAGGTTAATATTTTTTTTCCTTCCAACACTTGATTTGCTTGGAAATCGCATTTACCTAGAAGTATTGCTTGCTTTAGGCAATGCAGTTTCTGTCCTAATTGTATTCGCCCCCCCAAAGCTATCGCTCTACTAGCGTAGTACTATGTTAACTGGCTATAATTTTTTTTAGTTTTGTCCATGATAAGTATAGCATACAATTGGGTCATAAGCATTCTTGTTATTCCTTCAAGGTGATCAGTGTTATGGGTTGTGATTAAACCAAGGTTTAGTGACCTAACTGCCCACTCTTGTAAGCTTCTTGTCAGCTGGTTGCATCTGGGGGCTGGTGATATTTTCAGAGTTATCTTTTCATGTACTTTGCTTTTATAAATAAATAATACTTCACCATTGATGCAGGTGAACCTGCGGCCTGAAAAAGTGATGTCAATACGGTAGTTCGAGTGGAAGGGATTCCTTTCTTTTGGGTCACAGTTATGCTTGGGCATTTCACTGAGATTCAGTACATGTTGTAGCTTTGCAGGTATGTTTAGATACTGACTCTAGCCATATGTCCGAGTGATTTGTTGCTCACTATCACTGTACTCTAGCTGATGAATCAGCATGGTAGGTTGGGCATATTAAGAAATATGAACAACTGGATGGAGGCCAAAATAGAGCCATGTAAGGCTACTAATTTTTGATGTTCTGTTTTCTGTTAATTCAAAACCAGAGTTACAAATCGAACTCAAATTGACTCACCTTATTTATTGAAAGAACAAAGATTCTCTCCTGTTTCATGACTACATGCTAGCAAAGAATTGAAGGCAGCTGTGCTAACCACCTAGTTACAACTTATTCACTGTTCTGGATACCCACTAGATGTACAAACTGGTACCTCTAGATCCCTGGGAACATCTGGAGATTTTGCCCCTTGAACACTATTTAGACAACCAGCAAACATAGTTCCAAACTGTTGCATAGTCAGTAGGTTGTTACTCTTAATTCAGTTCAGCTCTGACGATTATATTTTTGTGCAGGGCTGGTGAGCTGTCCCCAGATGAGATTGAGCGCCTCATGACCATGGTTGCCAACCCCCGCCAGTTCAAGGTCCCTGCTGAAACGAACAGAGCCTTAATCTGTTTTCCCGAGATTCTTTGTAGACTAAGAATATACCTGAGATTATGTTTGCTGTTGTATCTGATTTGAATGTAAACCTAAGATACATTTATTTTGGTTGATGGGTTGATATAATTTGGTATGTATTCTGGGCTGTAATGATCATTGTGATATATTGGCTGAGAAATTAGATTGAATTTTGTGGGCTCAATTTTTAATAGGCATGTTTAGTGGGTTTTGATCTGATTCAGTGGGCTGAAAAATGGCCCATGTTAGTGGCCCAGTTCAAAATGGGCCCATTAACAAATGGGCCCACGTCACCCGACATGTCATCGTCCACGTCACCAGCCATGTCATCATCCATATCGACGTCACCACCCCGTCATCAACCATATCCACGTCACCAGCCAAGATGGTCGCCACGTGGCAACCATCCGTGACGTTTATTTTCGTCACAAAACATTGGGTCTGGGCTGGGTTGCACGGGCCTGAGGGTGGTTTGTGATAGTTTAAAAACGTCATAGATTGTGCTGATCTGTGACGATAACGAAGAAAACATCACCTGAGTTAATCTGTGACGCTCAATACATGACGTTATCTGAAATCGTCACAGACGCTGCTTTATGACGGGTTTTCAGCAATCTGTGACAGATTTGGTTCGTCACAGATTAACAGGTTTCTTGTAGTGTCATCGGCGGCACAGGGTCCTCAGGCCTGGTGAGTCAGCTGCTCAATGATCCAGAGCTGCTTCTCGTTAGAGTAAAGGAACCACCCACATTCACGCTAGCCGAGCGTGATGCAGATTGGCAATGGGCGATGCTGGAGGAGATGAAGGCGATCGAGGAAAATGAGATTTGGGAGCTCATCGATCCACCTCCAGGATGCCGTCCGATTGGCCTGAAGTGGGTGTACAAGGTCAAGCTGGATGAGCATGGCGCTATTGTTAAGCACAAGGTGCGCCTCATCGCTCGAGGCTTTGTCCAGCCCAAGGGCATCGACTTCGAGAAAGTCTTTGCGTTGGTAGCGCACATGAAGTCTATCCGACTGCTGCTGGCTTTGGCAACAGCGAAGGACTGGCGCGTCCATCACCTGGACGTAAAATCATCCTTCCTCAACGGTGAGCTAGCGGAGACGGTCTTTGTCAGGCAACCTCCGGGTTTTGTCGTCAAGGGAGCGGAGCACATGGTGCTCTGACTACGCAAGGCGCTCTACAGGCTATGGCAGGCCCCGCGAGTGTGGAATGCCAAGCTTGACGCCACGGTGGGCGAGCTTGGGTTCACGCGGTGCGCAACCGAGCATGCGCTCTACACGCGGCGACGGGGGAAAGAGGAGCACATTGTCGGCATGTATATGAATCACTTGATCATCATCGGCGTGCGTGTGGAGGACATCGATAGCTTTAAGCGCGAGATGGTAGCTCGTTTTCGAATGAGCGATCTCGGCGCGCTCTCCTACTACCTTGGTATCGAGGTGAGACAGAGGAAGGAGGCGCTCACGCTCGGTCAGAGCACGTACGCCTCGAAGCTATTGGAGCGGAGCGGCATGGCTGAGTATAAGCCATGCGTGACTCCGATGGAGGAGCGACTGAAGCTGACGAAGGCCAGTACCATGGCGAAGGTAGATGCAATACTCTACCAGAGCATCATTGGCGGTCTGCGCTACCTAGTCCACACGAGGCCGGACATTGCATTCGTCGTGGGCTACGTCAGTCGCTTCATGCAGGATCCCCGAGAGGATCACTAGGCCGCAGTGAAGCGGCTACTGCGCTACGTCAAGGGGACGGTGGATCAGGGGATCGTCTTCCCCAAGACCTACGGAACTGGGCTGCAGCTCACTGTGTTCAGCAATGCCGACATGGTGGGGGACATCGATGGACGGCGGAGCACCTCTGGCGTGCTCGTCTTCCTCGGGTCAGCTCCAATCTCATGGCTGTCGCTGAAACAGAAGGTGGTGGCGCTGTCCACGTACGAGGCAGAGTACGTGGCGGCAGCCATAGCGGCGTGGCAAGCTGTGTGGCTGCGCCGGCTGCTGGGCGAGCTGACCGGTGTGGAAACTCACCCACCAGCACTGATGGTGGATAACCAGCTCGTCCTCGCCCACGCGAAGAATCCGGTTCTCCACGACTGGAGCAAGCACATCGACATCAAGTTCCACTTTCTCAGGGACTGTATCGATGGAGGGCAGATCGTCATCGAGTTCGTCGAAACTGATCGGTAACTTGCGGACGTCCTCACCAAGCCGCTCGGCCGTCTTCGATTCATGTAGCTGAAGAAGATGATTGGCATGGTGGAGTTTCTAGGGTTAGCAGCAGGATTAGGGGTAGAATTGTAAAGTAATCTGCTGCTCTCCACCGTGTGAACGTGCAGCAGGGGCAGGCGCTGAAAGGGCTCCCTGCTGCTGCACTGTAGCCGCGGTAGGGGCAGGCGCCGAAAGGCTCCCCTGCCACACTGTAGCCACAGCAGGGGCAGGGGCCAAAGTCAGCCCTGCTGTCACATCTAGTCACTATAGCAGCATGGCAGCCTAGCATGTCTGTGTACTAGGATTAGATGGGTAGAGTTGTATATATAGCTTCGCACTGCAACTCAGTAAAGCGAGCGAGTTCGGTTTTGCCATCTCCTCTGCAGAGCTTCGGCCAAAGCTAGTGCTTGTGTTGTGTGTGTGCGTTCTGTTCTCCTTCTCTTCTTCTATCTCTAGCCATAGTATGTGGTCGACAACACCGGTGAGCGGTCGGCTCACCCGTGTGGAAGATCCAATGGCCAACAGAAATTCGTTAATGCCAACACACACCTGTGCAACGTTGATGTTTAGTTTCAACTCATCAACTTCATCGAACTGCTTAGTCAGGAACGGCACTGCAGAATTTTTGTTGGTTTCTATTAGCCGGAGGGAACGGCCAACATCAGCAAATTGATTTAGATGAGGGCCAACAGCAGCATTCCAAGCAACCATGACAAGCTTTGGGGCAGAGATATGAGCCTCCACTGGCTGATGATATACAGTGAGTTCTTCCAGTTTTGGGGCCACGACCTCTAGCCGCCGCGTGTTTCTGACGCGGAGCACCAGCGAGAGCAACGAGTTAGAGTGCAGCGAGACGTCAGAGCCGGCAATCAGCTCCACCATGAAGAAAAGAGTCAGGTCCCTCAAGCTCGGGCACTGCGTGGACACAAGAGCTGTGAGCTCGGTGCCTACCGTGCGGGCAGAGATTATCTTCAGGGTCGTCAGCGCCGTGAACAGGCCGGACGCCTGGGGCCGGACACGCCATGCATGTGTAAGAGATCGAGAGCTCGATTTGCCTCGCTCGTTCACAGGCGGGAAGCTCGAGCACTGCCTCTGACTCCTGATTCCGGATAGAGCCATAGAGGAACCAATGAGGCACACGGAGACGAAGAGAGAGCTCGCCCACCACGTGCTCCGCTACGAATTGGAGCCACGGCGCAATGCGCCTGGCCGGGACGGGAGGGCGGCCACGGTCGTCGGCGTAGAGGGAGATGCTGATCAGGTGCTCGAGGGTAGGCGTTAAGTAGCCGCCGAATGCAGTGTCGACGGTGTCCAGGAAAGGGCCTGATGTCGCTCCCCGCTGGTCGAGGCGAAGCTCGGGCAGGTGCGCCCAGACGTGGCGCCAGCGGCGGGAGAGCACGCTGGTGCGCGCGGCGGCGTGGGCGGAGTGCAGGCGGACGAGGATGTCGTGCAGCAGCTCGTCGGGGAGGCCGCTGATGCGATCCTCGCCGGAGCGGCGTTTATCTCCACCCATATAGGAGACGTATCGATTGACGATCGGACAGCGTTTGCTGTTGATTTGGGATTAGGGTTTGCAACTTGCAAGGTTGAAGCTTGGAGGACAGAGATAGATTGACGCCACCGCAACACAGAACTACAGAAGGGCTCGATTTGTTTTTCCTTTTTTTTTTTTTTGAGGGAGAAAAAGTCGGTTGGGTTTTTTTTGACAGATGGACTTCCGGGCGTCCGGCATGGTATTGTTTGTGGCCTTGTGGGCCCCTCTCATTTGCACAATTCCAAGCTTAATATTTTTTGGTAAGCATTTAATTTTGGCCCGACGGGGTAGTGGTAACCCAGTGAAACAACCATATTAGCGCTAAACGATTTGCAACTGCTTTCAACACCATAGTCACGGCGTGGTTTGGCTTCAATTTCCATGTGGATTGGCTTGGTTTAGTTTAGAGAAGTGGAGTAGTAGGGGTGGTTTGGATTGGACTAAAATTGCTAAATAGAATGGCTTGGTGTCACTACGGGAAATAGGGGCTTTGCCGAGTGTTTCCTACTTTGCCGAGTGCCAAATGTCTTAGTTTGCCGTGTGTGGAGATGTCCTGGTTTCTAAGCACCGTACATGACAACGTGCACGAAACTTTTTCAAATTTTTACCATAGGCTCCACATGCTATATAACGATGCATCCACAAGTTTCGTGATTTTCTGAATACGTTTGAATTTTATACAATTTAAAAACACTTTGGCCGCAACTTTGTCCTCATGTTTCGTTAACAAAATGTGAAAAATATCCCGCAAGTTCGTGGATACGGCCTCAAAACACACTCACTAGCATGACAATCATTTTTCGAATGATTAGATTTCATTATTCGATGCACCTGCAGTTCAAACTTGCTTTTTGCGAAATAAATCAACAAAACAAAAATAATTCTAAAAATATAGTAAAAAGTCACAAAATTCAACCAAATTTTAACATGTACTTTAAAGCACTGTAGCAACCCTAAAGGAAAAATCTGGGAGCAAAAAAAAATCTTTGCCGAGTGCCAGACCTGGCACTCGGCAAAGGGGGTCTTTGCCGAGTGCCAGAGACAGGGCACTCGGCAAAGAAAATAAAAATAAAAAATAAAAAAACCTTTGCCGAGTGCCGGCCCGTGGCACTCGGCAAAGGACCTAACATCAAAATGGGCCCCGGCCGGCCCACCCCGGCCAAACCCTATCCACACAACCGCTCCCCGCCGCCTACGCGCCGCCGCCGCGCCCGCGCGCGCCGCCCGCGCGCGCTACCCCGGCGTCCCGCGCTGCCCCGGCGCCCCGCCCCGCGCCGCCGCTGCACGCGCGCGCTGCCCCGACGCCGGCATCAAGCCCCGCCCCGACCCTCCCCGCCGCCGATTTGTGCCGCGCCGCGTCCAGCCCCGCTTCCCGCCGCTACGACCGGCGAAGAGCGCCGCACCCGGCCCTGCCGGCCGCTGCCCCGCCGCTCCCCGCCCCTCCACGCCCCACCGAATGACCGGTGCAGAAGGAGGAAGAAGGGGGAGAGGAAGAAGGAAGGAGAGGAAGGAGGAAGAAGGAGGAAGGAGGTTGCCTTCCCATTCCTTTCTCGATGCCATCTTCCCCGTGTTCCCGTCTCGTCGACGCCTCTGCCACCAAGGTATAATGATGTGCCATTGTGATTGTCGGCCTTTGAGCCGTTGTGATTGTCGGCCTTCGAGCCGTTGTGATTGTCGGCCTTCGAGCCGTTGTGATTGTCGGCCTTTGTGCCATTGTTTTTTGCAGGTTTTGGAAACCTCCCCGTGTAGGGAAGGTGCTGCCAAAATTTAGAATTGACCCAAATCTATTTGTTTTTCATGCAGGTGAAGGAACTGTCTGAGCGGAGCCGGAGCACCTTGGCTACACCGATCGTCTTCCTCGGCGTTGCGGGTATGCCTGCACCGCATCGCCTCGCCACTGCACCGACTCGCCACCGCCCCGCTAGCCTGACTCCACCGACACCCTAGTTATAACCCCTCTTTTGCATACCTTGGTCGTAGATCGCGTAACCAAGTTAGGCGTCTCCCGTCCGAAAGAGATACGGTTGGTGGTATGCATATCTTTGCATATCTACGGCCGTATCTTTTTCAGATTGTCCACGTTATTTGGACACCCCGCGGATGCGTAGATGAGTTTAGTTTCCATGGTCCGCTCCGATCCGAGACAGGGTTTCGGCATTACCTCCCCGTTGTTCTCCGGATACACACTCTCCCTGCCAGGACGTGTATCGGGAGAACAGCGGGGAGGTGCTGCCGAAATTATGTCTGGGATAGGAGCAGACCATGGTAACTAACCTCATCTAGGCATCCGCGGGTGGCATTAGGACCTATCCTCACCTATTAGACAGTATGAAAGTCATGTAGATGTAGTTGATGGTTGCATTACTCGCTGGCATTTTAGAGGATGGATGACCGTGAGCGGATGTATACGGGCTAGAAAAGTCACATGGAGTACACAGATGAATGGTTTCGCAAGACTGAGACTTTTTTGAACAAGGCATTTGCCAAGGCTTCGTCATCACATCTGCTAGAGCCGTGTCCCTGCTCCAAATGTGCAAACAGGAGAAGGATAAATAGGGTCGACATGGGTAAACATCTTGTGAAGAATGGATATATGCCGGGCTACACCCGGTGGATCTACCATGGTGAAGCCCATCGTACGAGAGAGGAGGTGGTGAGACCACACGTCGAAGCTTTTGATGATGATGCCGGTGTACCAGACTTATTAGATGATGTTCACCAAGCACTCGGCGTTGACGAACGTGAGAAGGAGGAGATGGAGGCAGCCACAAAGGCTTTCTACGAGATGATGAACTCTGCTCAGAAGCCCCTTTATGATCGGTCCTCGGTGTCTGAACTTGACGCCATTGGACGCTTGATGGCGTTGAAGTCCGAGTTAAACATCAGTCGAGACGGCTTCAATAAGATGTTGACCATGATTGGCACCCTACTTTCGGAGGGCCACATTCTGCCAAAGAGCATGTACGACTCACAGAAGCTCCTTCGAGCACTTAAGATGCCGTATGAGCAGATACATGCTTGTCCGAAGGGGTGCGTCCTATTCTGGAAAAAACATGTGGACGCAAAGTACTATCCAAAGTGTGAATCGTCTAGGTACCTGGAGACAGACTCTGGTGATGGTCAGAAGAGTCAGACGACAGTCCCAGTGAAGATCGTACGATGCCTTTCATTCCTATCGAGGATCCAAAGGCTATTCATGAACGAGGAATCCGCGAAACAGATGACATGGCACAAAAATGGAAAACGGTACAGTCCGGAGAAGATGGTGCATCCAGCCGATGGTGAAGCATGGAAACACTTCGATGACATATATCGTGAAAAAGCTAGAGAGGCTCGTAATGTATGTGTTGCGTTGGCAACAGACGGGTTCAATCCTTATGGAATGATGGCTGCCCCATACACAACATGGCCCGTGTTCGTTATCCCCCTCAATCTCCCCCCCGGTGTCTCCTTTGAACGACATAACATATTCTTGTCGTTGATAATTCCTAGACATCCGGGGAGTAATATGGGTGTGTTCATGGAGCCAGTGATTGATGAATTGATCCATGCTTAGGAGGAAGGGGTATGGACATATGACAGAGCTACAAAGACAAGCTTCAAAATGCATGTTTTATACCAGTACTCCATGCATGACTTCCTGGCGTATGGGTTATTCAGCGGTTGGTGTGTTCATGGGAAGCTCCCATGCCCAGTATGCAAGGAAGCTTTGAGGTTCATCTGGTTACGGAAGGGTGGCAAGTATTCGTCGTTCGACGCACATCGGCAATTCCTCCCTTCTGAGCATCCATTCAGACAAGACATCAAGAACTTTACGAAAGGTGTCGTAGTGACAGACCCTCCACCATGGATGATGACTGGTGCCGAGGTTCATGCGCAGATAGATGCTCTCGTGTCCGCTCCAGATGGTGGGTTTGTGGGATATGGTGAGCAACATATGTGGACACATAAGTCAGGCTTGACGAGGCTCCCCTATTTCGATGACCTTCTTCTGCCACATAACATCGATGTAATGCACACCGAGAAGAATGTCGCCGAGGCACTTTGGGGAACACTCATGGACACTGAAAAGTCTAAGGACAACACTAAGGCTAGAGTGGACCTAGCAACGTTATGTGATAGACCAAAGCAAGAGATGCAGCCTCCTAGAGGCAACAAGACATGGAGGCGGCCTAAGGTCGATTTCGTCTTGACCAGGGATCAGAGGAGGGAAGTACTTCAATGGATCCAAACGCTAATGTTCCCTGATGGGTATGCAGCGAATCTGAGGAGGAGAGTCAACTTAGGCACTCTGCGAGTCAATGGGATGAAGAGTCATGACTTCCACATCTAGATTGAGCGGCTTCTTCCAGCGATGGTTCGAGGCTATGTCCTTGATCATATATGGCAAGTGCTTGCAGAGTTGAGCTATTTCTTTCGTCAGCTTTGTGCAAAGGAGCTTGACCGGTCCATCATTCGTGACTTGGAAAAAGCGGCACCTGTGTTGGTCTGTAAGTTGGAGAAGATCTTTCCACCCAGCTTCTTTTTGCCGATGCAGCATTTGATTGTGCACCTCCCCTATGAGGCACATATGGGGGGGGCCCGTGTAGGCCCGGTGGTGCTATCCAATCGAGAGATGTCTGAAGACTGTTCGAACAAAATGTAGAAATAAGGCCAAAATTAAGGCTTCCATTGCAGAGGAAACTATTAGGGAGGAGGTGGGAACCTTCACACAGAAATACTACAAATCGAACCTCCTTCCTAGCGTGCATAATCCACCCCCTCGTTACAATGCTGGCGAAAATGAATCGAAGCTCAGCCTTTTCCAAGGGCAGCTCGGAAGCGCAAGTGCATCGACCACTAAGCAATTGAAAAATGAAGAGTGGCGCAGTATCATGCTGTATGTGTTGACCAACCTTGTCGAGGTGTAGCCGTTCATTGGGTAAGTTCTCAACCCCCTTGTTTCAATACGCCGTCACACTATTTCGCATCCAAACCCCTTATTTCTCTTTGGTACAGGGAATTCACTCATCAAACCTGGCAAGGACGAAGGGATCCAACCCCGCAGGAAACTGATACCCTTCTTTCAAAGGGTGCGGGACCAGGGAGGCCTGATTTCATTTCTTGGTTTAAACGAAAGGCCCAAACTGATGTTACTATAAGTGACGAGTTAAGACAGGTTGCAAACGGCTATGCCATTAGGATCAAGTCATTTAACAGCTACGACGTGAATGGATATCGCTTTCAAACAACATGCTACGAGCAGAGTCGGCCCAATCGAAAGACCACAAATAGCGGAGTTTTAACACCAGGCACTGATGAGGTCCAATATTATGGAAGAATTGAGGAAATCTATAAACTTTCATTTCATGGTTCCAAAGCTCTTAATCCTGTCATATTCAAATGCCACTGGTTTGATCCTGGAGCAACGAGACGGACCCCTAATCTTCGGCTAGTGGAGATTTAACCAGATTCCGTCTACCCAGGAAAAGATGTCTATATTGTGGCTCAATAGGCCTACGAGGTGTATTATATGCCATACGCGTGCCAAGACGAAGAGCTTAAGGGTTGGGCTATTATGCACAAGGTATCACCACATGGTAAACTACCTACCCCAAACGATGAAGATTACAACTTCAATCCAAGCACATATGAGGGAGAGTTCTTTCAAGAAGAGGGGCTACAAGGAAGCTTTGTGATAGACTTAACCGAAGCGATAGAAATGGAAGTAGACAATGAAAGGGTTGATGATGAGGATGCTGGAGATGAGGTCCAAAATGTGGATGACCGACAAATGCTTGAGCGATTACGTTTAGGCAATGACAATGAAGACAACATTCCTCCTTCAATTAGTGTTGATGATTTGGACAATGTTGATAGCGATGATGAGACCTATGATCCAGCTAATCCAAATAATGACGATTATTTCTAATAAATGTAATACTAAAGTTGATTATCATTTTGCATCTATTTCTAATTAAGTGTTTTGTAAGCATGAATATTATTTCTAATACATGTAATACTTTTCTTTTTTTCAGTTGATTCAACAAAGATGGCGGGTGGGCGTCACAGGCCCATCAGGTCGCTTTACCAAGCGGGGGAGGAGGCCGAGGGGTCGGACGCGAGGAGGAGGAGGAACCCGAGGAGCAGGAGGCCCCCGGCACGTCTCTAGGTGTCGGAGGAGGCGGAGCCGGTGACGCTTGTGGAGAGGGCGCACGAGGAGGAGGAGGAGGAGGAGGAGGAGGAGGAGGTTTCACAGACGCCCCCCGAGGGCGATGAGCAGGAGGCGTTGGCGGGAGGCACGGGTTCCTCTTCCTCTGCCCCGAGGGTGTACCTGCGAGGTCCCGCGAGCCTCCCTGCTTTTCTGCTTCCTCACCGCCGCCGAGTGATTCACCCTGAAGGGAAAAAAGTAAGTAAACTTGACATTTTATTTGCCCCTACTTCATATGATAAGTTCAAACAAAGATGAACTACTAATTTTTCTTAATCACATGTGCAGGAACTGGGTGGTTGTGTCCGGTGCTGGTGCACGCACCCCCAATGGCACCTGGGTCTTCTGTGTAGGCAACACTACCCCGGCGTCGTCACGTACAAGAACAACACATTGGCGGCCTATTCGTTTGACCACTACACCATCGCAGCTGATACGGAGCCGTACCCCAACAAGGCAGCATAGGTCATTGGGGAGTTCTGGGTAAGTCTCCTCGCATAGCATTGCTTCTTTCATTGAACTTTTTCTTTAAAAAATATCCATACAAATATCATGTTTGTCTAGAGGCTTATTTCAAATGCGAGGAGGGATTTGAGGGTAGGAAGGATCAGGTGGCGACCAAAGCCTGCAAAAAGCTCGTCGTCGACATGATTCACGAGGCGAAGATCCAGGCCGTTGTCACCTACTACGGGTCGAAGCTTGGACAGAGGGTCAAAAAGGCCGATGCCAGAACCATGGACCTGACCCGGGAGCAGTACATTGAGGTACATGAGAACATCCAGATTGATTCGTTTTGAGAATAAGTAGGTTTAATTCGATCATCTTATATGTCAATTACCAGATGACATGTAGATGATTCCCTGGTGGTGCGGATTGTATCCCGAGGTGTGGGAGAAGATCGTGGACAACTGGTTTATGGAGGGGTATGCCTCGACGCACAACGCTGCAAGGGAACGGCGTTTGGAGATGCAAGGACCAGCACACCATCAAGGCAGCTGCAACCTCACCGGATACAGAGACGCATGGGTACACGAATTCATTTATCTATTCTGATGCTCAATTATGACTGATTTCTAATCTTCTTGATGTCTTTCTCGTAGAGGGCGGCACATCAAGGCCAGGAGTGCTCGGACTTCCAGGCATGGTGCATGTCCCACAAGGGAAAGGCGACGTCTGACGTCTCCTTCAGCCTGGAGGACGGGCCCCAGGAGTACACGAACTCGAGCGTCCACACCCACATCAGCGAGTACACGTCAGCGGCAAGGTCAGTCCATGGGCCAGACTTTGACCCGTGCACGCAGGAGATTGATACGGAGCTCGTCATGAGGTTGGGAGGAGGGAAGAAGCACGGCCGCATGTGGATTGCCGATGGCACAATCGACTCGACCGCTGTCCCCGACCTCTCCACGATCCGAGCCTGGAGCACGAGCGAGAGCCCGGCCATACGCACACGGCCGACCGTTGCACAGCAGCGGGTCGACGTCCTCGAGGTAATTTCAGTTTGACTCATCGTATATTGACTTTTACACACCGTAATTAGCTATGCATTACTGAAACATTGGAGTGAAATGTTGCAGGCCCGGCTCGAAGAAGAAGCTCGGCAGCATCAAGAGCTACAGGCGCAGCTAATGTCCCAGCGTCAGACCTATGAGAGTAGGTTGATGGGCATCACGGAGACCTATGAGACTCGGTTGTCGAGCATCACGGGCTTTCTTCAAAGCCTTGGGCAACATACGGGTCTTGCTGTGCCACCTGAGCTGCTCGCTCCACCACCTCCACCTGCAGCCTCACCCTGGGATGGACCTACACATGTGAGTATGAAAGTTAATTGCAGTCTCTTACATGCAAGTAATTTCTTATTAGCTAGCCAAGTACATGTCTAACACATAGAATATATACTCCTTTGTGCAGCCTCAGTCGGCGGGTTCCAATAATCCGCCTAATCCTCAGGATTCGTATCAGTCACCGCCCAATCAAAGGCGTATTTGGTAATGAGTTTGAACTTATCCATGTTTATGGAATTGTGGTAATAAACTGGATGTTAGATGATGAACAACTTTTGAACTTGTGAATTTCGATGTGATATATTCAGACACTTATGTTTGTGACTTCTAAATGGTGTTTGTGATATGTAAGTGATGAATGTGTGATAATGGGATGGATGTGTGATGAATGTCATGGATTTGAAGAATGTGATGAATATCTGTGAAATTTTCTGTTTGAATGTGTGATGGAAGTGTTGGAATGTAAAAACAAGAAAAAAATAGGCAATTATAGACGTTTTGCCGAGTGTCACACTCGGCAAAGGCCTCTTTGCCGAGTGCAATGCCCACTGCACTCGGCAAAGCTGGCAAAAACTGGAGGAAAACACCAGATTTCCCAGCTTTGCCGAGTGTAATGGCAAGGACACTCGGCAAAGCTGGGCTCTTTGCCGAGTGTCAGGCCACGGCACTCGGCAAAGGGGAAGGCTTTGCCGAGTGTCACCGCAGACACTCGGCAAAGAGACTTTTTAAAAAAAATAAAAAAATTCTTTGCCGAGAGCCGACACTCGGCAAACAATTTTGAGAAAAAAATTATATAAATTCTTTGCCGAGTGTCGTCCTTGAGACACTCGGCAAAGCAAGCGCACTGTTAACGGCTACTTTTCTTTGCCGAGTGTCCGATCGACACTCGGCAAAGGCTTTGCCGAGTGCCCGACAAATGACACTCGGCAAAGAAGGCTTTGCCGACTTTTTTTTCTCCGAGTAGCCTATGCCGAGTGCAGCGCTCGGCAAAGCCTTTGCCGAGTGTTTTTAGGCCTTTGCCGAGTGCCATAGTTTTGGATTGGATTTGAGACCATTAGCAGATTTGAGACCATTAGCAGATTTGATTCAGAAGGCTTACAAAGGCGGCCGTCCAAAGTACAAACATGACAGTTGTCTGGCAAACATAGACAATGATTTTCTATTGCACTTATAAAAAGAAATAACAAATAGATAATTTTTAAAGTACTTTTGAAAACTAACCTATGTGTGTTGTCTTTTTGTATTCAAACTAATATTAAGAATTTTCATAGTCAAACTCTTAAAAGTGTTGCCTTATTAATTTTGTCCAAGACAACATGAAGTATGGAAATTAGAGTCGGTATTCAACTTTGTAACCAGAGAGATCACCAGTCACCCAACACTCTTTTACAAGCGGCAGGACTAGCGCCCGGATGTCCGTTGCTGCTCTGTTTCCCGTGCGTAAGCTTCGTCTCGACCTGGACCAAAGCTTGTTGCGGGGCCACCACGCGGGCATCACACCGTCGTCGGCCCACTCAGGGCCACCACCTGCACGGGTGTTTGTGCGCTCATTGAGTAGGGTTTCCCCACCGACCTTGAACTGCCGCGGCGAGATGGAGAGAAGGGAAGGGAGGGAGAGGAGGGAGAGGAGAGGGCGCGGCGCGAGGTAGGAGCCGAAGCCCTGCGGCAGGCCGCTGTCCACCAGCCACCGGCGCCATTGCAAACATGTGCAACACCAAATCTATTTTTGAAACATCCAGATGAAATATTTGCAACATATGTTTGAAACAGATGAAACACTTGAAACATACGTGTATAGCCATAACAATATATGCAACATCCAGATCTACGTTTGTAACATCCCGATGAAACACTTGCAGCATAAGTTTAAAACATGCGTGTATAGTCATAACAACATATGCAACATCTAAATAAAACACATGAAATATACGCCTGAAACACCTGAAACACTTGAAAACATAAGCTTGTAACATGTGTATGTTGTCATTGCAAGTGCAACATATGCAACATCTCATATATACTTTTGCAACATTCAGATGAAAAACTTGAAACATAAGTCTAAAACGCCTGAAACACTTGAAACACAGCGTCGTCGGTGGCCACAGCCTCCCTGGTGGGGGACTGCGGTAGCCAGCAAACTCACGTCAAGGGGTTGTCGCTCCGCACGCTCTTTCCCATCGGCGTGGCTCGTCGCTCGTCCAGCGTTTCTCCCGCACCTGCTCGTGGCCTAGGCTCACACTCGTCGCCATGGCCCCGCTGCTCGCATGGCCGCGGTCGTCCAGCGTCGTCCGCTCGCGAGGGATGGGGCGTGGCGTGGCCGTCGATGGGGTGCGGCACGATGGGGGAAGGGCGTGGCGCGGCGGGGAACGTGGCGCGGCGGGGGAAGGGTTGCGGCGGGGCGAAGTGCAGTGAGCGGATGAGCGGTGATGCCGCGACGAGGAGAGGCGGGATGAGGATTTTTTTTGAGAGAGAGATATGGAGAGCCAGTCCGCTGCGCATGCGTGGGAACCGCGTCCGGGCGTCCATACGCCCGTGGCTGAGCATTATCGGATAACAAAGGCTAAGAGACAATCATCATCTCATCCTATACCTTATATAATAATATAAAAAAAAACTGATTTCCCTCACTTTTTCATCCATCTCAGCCCACTCGCACATTACACTCCCACATCTGCATCTTACCCCTCGTTCAAACTTTTTCAATCCAAATCTAATATGATATCACATTTCCAATCCAAAATTAACGCTCTAAATCTAACACGACCATGTTTTCAAATCGATCATCGATGGCTCTATAGTATGGAGTTCGATTCTTTTTCCTAAGGACCAGGTGAGGTTGAGATCGTGTAGAAATTTACGAGCGATAAGCTATAGTTCTGTCAAGAAACTTTAGAGTCAAAATCAGTACAAGCGTACACAAAATATAATATGTATATAGTCCAGAACATATATCTAGATAAAGGAATAAAATAGGCCAACATCCCTTGATTAATTAAGAAAGGAGGTGCAGGGGATGAACAACCTCTGTAGAGAAGGCATACAGGTGGTTCACAGCACGGTGCAGCGAGACAGCTGCCCGTGGACACTCAGAACTAGCGATTTTCAACAGCCACTGCAATCTTCAGTTTATTTAAGAAAAAAACTGTACATCGAAAGCATAATATCCCAAATTATCTAGAACATATACCACACAGGCAGTAGTAATTGGACTACATGATTTCAGGAGATGGATGGGAAGCTTCTGCTCCATGGAGCTCTGAAGTCAATTCTCAGGCGACGGAACGGTGGCCCTGCAGCAGGGGCAGGCGCGGTGCACGGCGAGCCATGGGAGCACGCAGCCGGGGTGGTACGCGTGGGAGCACGGCAGCGTAATCGCTTCCGCTTCCGCCGCCGCGGCCCGCCGGCCCCGCACCTCCTCGAGGCAGACCGCGCAGAGCACGGACGAGGCCTCCGACGACGGCGCGCTCGCGTCCTCCTCCGCCTCGCCGCGAGCATCGCGAGCAGCCGTCGACTCCAGCGCGACTGCGGCCGCTGAGCCCGTACGTCCTCGCTGCCTGCGGGCCCCTGGAGCCAGAGCATGCTCGCCGTGCACCGTCTGACTGATGACGCCGCCGCCCGTACTCTGGTGCCGAGTCTGCGTCCTGCGGGCGCCGCAGCCGTCCCTGCTGCGTGCCGGCACTCCGTCCTGCGGCAGCCGCAGCAGCCGACCCCGCGGCGTCGCTGCCGCGACAGTGCATGCGGCGGCGCCTTGCGAGGCAGGTGACGGACAACATCGCAAACCACAGCAGCGCAACTGCTTTGCTATGCCTTGCTAGTAATTCTGGTCGAGGTGCATAGACACTAGACAGATATATTTAGGATGTATTTGGTTTGTCACTTAACACACACACACACAATATATATATATATATATATATATATATATATATATATACACACACATGCTATTCAGTAGCCAGCTACAGAATAAGTTATTCTATAGCCACCTCCATTTACCATAATTTTATATACTAATTTACGATAATATCAATATATATTTACTATAGTTGTGTTGTTATAGCACACGGGGATATTTACCATAACGTTATAGTAAACCACTTAGTAAGGAGTTATTATAATCTCATAAATTAATATAGTAATTATCGTAACTTAAAGTGGCTACAGAATAAGTTATTTTTTAGCCAGCTACAGAGTAGTAGTTCTATATATATATAAATATATATATATAATCGTCACTCCATTTCTCAAATTTGCTTAAATGACTTTATTTCTAATATTAATACTAAATTATTAACTTACGAGGAATAAGGTGATGATACATAAATAAACTTATTCCATTCCACAAACCAAACAAAAATTTTAGGAATGACTAGATGATAGATTAACTTATTGCTCAAACCAAATACTCTCTCTGTCCCTAAATAACTGTCGTTTTTATTTTCCGAGAAACAACTTTAACTAAATATATAAAAAACAATATTAATATGTATGGTACCAAATTAATATCGTTAGATAGATCGTTGAATCTATTTTTATAATCAATTTACTTCGAGATACAAATGTTATATTTTTTATAAATCTAGTAAAACTTATGGTACGAAAATAAAAAATAATAGTTATTTAGGGACAGAGGAGTACAACCTTAACTACCCGTGGCCTGTGCGTCAGAGGTGAATCTGCCCATCCATCGCTCATAAATTTGATCCAAGTTTCCTTACCAACAAGCACTACTAGAGAAACGGGTTTTAGTCCTGGTTGGGAAGGCCTTTTAGTCCCGGTTTTTCCAACCGGGACTAAATTCACGGGACTAAAGGTCTACACTGGGAACCGGGACTAAAGGTCACCCACGGAAGAAAAAAATAAAGGAAATCCTCAAGGCCAACATCTCTCTCCTCGCGCGTAGGTATATTACCAACTCAACTGCACACCACTTGTGACAAAGTCATGTGCGCTCTTCTTTTGAATAGACTCGTGGGAGACCTTTAGTCCCGGGTAAAAGACCTTTAGTCCTGGGTAAAAGACCTTTAGTCCCGGTTGAAGGCACCAACCGGGACTAAAAGGTTACCCTTTAGTCCCGGTTGGTAAAAGTTGGTGAACTTTTACTCCGGGTTGGTGACACCAACCGGGACTAAAGATGACTTTTAGTCCTAGTTGGTATTACGAACCGGGACTAAAAGTCCTTTAGTCCCGAACGCAAAAAATATCGAGACTAAAGGCTAAAATCAAAATAGGTGAAAGATCTGTTTTCTAGTAGTGAAGGCAACAGCAACTCAGGTTGACCCACTCCTGTTATGTCACTTTGTCAGCATCTGAGGGTCTGCTTTTCCTCCCATTCTAGCAAGACAAATGATGATATGTGTCATGACGACACGTCTACCGCTTTTCCACGCTACACTCGGAACTCTTTTCCGAAAGAATTCAATTATCTATACCTAATATTGAAAAAGCAAAATTTCTTAACACCTTTTTCACTACAACATGTCTCTTAATAGAAGGCATTTTGTTGAAGGCATTTCTTCAAAGTGCCTTAATTTCTTGTTGCATAAAGGCATTTATTTCAAAAGGTCTCTAAAAACATATTTTTAAAGGCAAAATTAAAAAACGTCTTAATTACATGTGACAATTGAAGGCGTTTTGTCAAAAGTGCCTTAGTAACCTGCAACTATTTGAGGCGTTTTCGCGCCAGGCCTCCACTGATTTGCAAAAAAGTACTCCATGTTTTATAAAATAAACCCGCAGTCCATCCAAGAAAGACCGCGTAGTATATACGCGTTCCAAAATAGGACCTTGGTCTGTACTCTATTTCCACGTGAAGAAGAAAAAAATCAGCAACCTTGTCATTTTTCAGAAAACTCCCCGAACGTGAATTTGCGGAGCTCCTCCCGACCCCGACCCCCGACTCCTCTCATTCGTCTCCCTCCTCCTCCTCTCTCTCCCCTCCCGCCGCGCCCTTCGCGTCCCCGCTGTCAACCCACGCTGCTGCTCACAGCACATGTTTCCCACGCCGCTGTCGCTCAGTCGTGGGGAGCCGCGCGAGGTCGGTGGCATTCGGCGGCGCAACGGCGTGGGAAGTCACGCGTCGCCGTTGCGGAGATAGGTCGGAACTCGCTGGCCTCCTTGGCACTCAGCCTCGTCGCCCATGACACGACACCCTCATAAGCAGGCAGCCGGGCTCCCAATTTGTGATGGGAAGCGGCTGCTCGCCTTCCCCCAGATCCGGCCGACACCTTCTCCCACGGGGTGATGACGGCTGCTTCCTTGCCCACGGGGAAGTTTTGTACCGCGTTCGTCTCGAACTCTTCGGTCAGGTACGCATTACATGTTGGGTGCCACCGGTCCATCCATCCATCCCTCTTCACCCCGATCTACAGGTTCATGTGATTGTGTCTGCATACTACTATACATTTCTAAATGTTTTGGCATGTTTGTTATTTAGATTCAATAGTACCATGATGCTATCATCTTAATTTTTATTTTTGTTCTTGAGTGTAGAGTTGTGTTCTAAATTTGGTCTTTGTTGACACATTTATGTACCTTGTGTATGTCGACATTCCAATTGAATGGAAGGGCAAATTAATCAGATGTGCTACTCAATCTGTGTAGTTATTTACTCTTACATATGCCAGCTGCTGCATGATCCATACTTTAAGCATGTAGCCTTTTTTTGCTAAATGACTTCCTCAATTAGATTATAAATTTATATTTTGGGTTCAGTTTTTCAGTGGTACCTCTGGTGGCTTGCCGAGCACTGGACATCGTCCACATTGATGAGCTGCGTGCCTTCCTATATGCCGATAGTAAGATGCTGTTGTTGGCAGCAATAACGTGACATCGTGGATGCTTGATCATGCGGCAAGGCTGCCCCGGCAACTCATTGCTGAGAAGGATGGTGTAACCACCGCATCTGGTAGGTGTATGAACATATTGTAGATATCTTGAGTGTTTTCTCTTTGTTGGAATTAGCATATGTTGACATGGGGTTCAAGAAAAGACAATAGATCAAAACTATGTTCGCATGATTTGTGTAATGTCAAACTATGTCCATAATGGATGTTTCCATTTTGAATATTTTAGGTCTGTAGTTGTTTTTATTTTACACTGATGACTGATCTCCTGCACATATGAGATATTAGTTTGTTCTGGATAACAAACATGCCAAAACATTTATGTATGGAGAGTAGTTGTTGAGAATATTTCTGATCAACTTCACCTATCTGAATTACATATCATGTAGCTCTTTGGCTGTAGAATATTGCATTACGTTGGGTTAATCTTTGGACGACCGACTATTGAACATTGTGTTTTTACAGTCACTTTGTTGGGGGGAACTTCTGCATTTTCTAATGGCTGTGGTCCAAATATATGAATGCTGGTGTTACCTCTTTAGTGGTCGGATGCTTCTACTGATAATTTTTTCAGATGCATATATAGCTTTGTCTAGGTAATATTTGATCTCGAACGTGTACCATGTTGCCACCACAGACTGAAATTATTCTTCTTTGTTGCAATAGAGATGGACATATTAAAGGCCCTCAAAAAAGGCCGGGCGGTGCTGCCGATGGTTGGTCTGCCTTGTCGAGATCCACAAGCTTATGATTATCTTGTGATTATCTTGTGATAACCAGATCTCCTGGGTATTTAAATTGGATAGTTCTTTATGCTTTTGAGAAATATCTTGGCCTCATTGAACTATTTGGGATTTTTAGAATGAAGTGACAGTGGGTGGACAAATAGCTGATCTGCATAATCCTCTTATAGGTGCTCTTTTTTCTCAGATTTTTTGTTTTGCCATGTCTTTCTTCTCTATGCTCTGATTTTTCTCATTTTTTTTTTTCATGTTTTCCTGTGTTGTTCGTTTTCAAGACCAAAGAGCAGATGGAGATGAAGATGATGCTGCAGCAGATGGTGTGCAAGCAGAGGGTCTTACAAATGGTGATTTTCAGTTTCCTGTATTAATCCTCCTATTGTGAACGATCTTTTTTTTGGGTTCCATGTCATGGGTGATATAGATGGAAGAACAGAAGGAGTGCAAGCACATGCTGCGATGGCCTGCAAGGTGCAGCAACAGATGGAGGTTGGTTTCATTCCTCATATGCCTCTGTTTAGGTTCAGAGTAGACAGTTCAATCCATTGTATTACGATCAATAGTAAGCATATGTTAGCTAGAATCCAGTTTCAGTTCTGTCCATTGCATGGCTTCAGGTTTCAGATTTCAGTGTATTGTCAGGTAGCATTCTGGTTTCTGTGAACTTGGTAGTCTTCAGGTTTCAGTTAACTGTGAACTTTTGGTAGTCTTCAGGTGCTTCAGTTAACTGTGCATTCTATTATTCAGCCTGGATTGTCTGTTGGTAGTCTTCAGGCTTCAGTTAACTGTGCAGATTGAACAACATGTTGTTTGTTGCACGTACACATCATCGTCGTCGTCCTGGCGATCCATCACATCCACCAGCGTGGCAGCCTGGCGTGGCGGCGGCGTGGCGACTCGGCGGCACAGCGGCGTGGAGCGACTCGGCGGCGCAGCGTCCGGGAGATAATCGGCTGCGCGGCGGCATGGTGCAGTGGCGCGGCGCGGTGGTGAGCTGCACTAGCTGGACACTTGCTGTACGATATTTGGAGATGAAAACTTAATGTCTATAAAGTTTGGATGCATGCAATGTTAATGTGTGCTCAAATTGTTAATGTGCTAATTTGACATTGGTAGAAAGTCTTGCATGGATACCTTGATTTTGGAGGCATTTCTAATAACGCCTCCATCAATATTTGAAGGCCTAGTACAGATTTCCTCTAAAAAGTATTCTAGGCATCTAGAAATGCCTTTAAATGTTGATATTGAAAAGTATTCTAAAAAAAACGTCTCAAAAGATCTTTTACTTTCATGTTATAGGCGGCATTCTAAAAAAATGCCTAAAAAGGTTTTTGAAGGCATTTTGATGACTTTTAAAGGCATTTTTAAATGTCTTCTATAAACAGTCATGCTGTAGTGTTTCTCGTTCGGCCCTCGCTAACTAACTATATGAATGTGAAAACTATCTCCGTTTGACTATATACACGCACAACCCTCCTGCTTTATATGACATATGCAGGACAGATAATCTAGTTGCCAGAAGTTCTGATCCATATATATCTTAATTTGAATAGAAATTCTAATTCGAATAGAAAAATATATAAGAGTACATACCTAACGTTAATACCGTTTGCATCAGGAAGAAGAACCCAGTCCTTGCCGGTCACACCTTTTTTTTTTCCAATTTCCCTTCCTGTCCGGATGTCTTTTTCATGCCTTTTTTCATTTTCTTTCTTTCTTTTTGTCCAGTTCTGGTTAGGTTCAGTTACGTTTTCTTTCTCCATCCAGTTTTCTTCTTTAATTTTCACATTCAACTAAACGTGTTTCCATTCCATTAATTTTATTTTTCATGTTCAATGTGAAAATAGACACAAGATTATAAATAATAATAACATAAAATAAAGAATAATAACAACACAATATATAGTTTGAACTCCTGACCATTCACTCAGAAATAAAAATTTCTACCAACAAATTATTAATGTAATTTTGATTACAAGCGAAACTCCTACTATTATAATATTCTAATTCAGTCGATAGTCCAACTAATCAAACACTGTGAAACTAAATTTTGAGTAGTAGCTTGTTATCCAGTCTGATATATAAATAAATATGCATCTTGTATGTATGCACCAGTGCAATCCTCGACAATGGAACGATGTGGAAAATGGAGAGAGTCCTTCTCTCAACATCAGACATACTAGCCCTTGATATATGAATAACTAATTCCACGCTGACATTGAGTAACAGATTTTTACGTGTCTTCAAAAAATCATGAAACTTGATATTTAACTGGATCAACGTATGGATATTATAAAAAATACACTTAAGGTATATCTACGAGCAAATATTTTTGTGTTTAGCAGCACGAGAAAAAATCTATTGTATTCTAATTTGATACATGCTTAATTATACATTTCATAAGATTGCCACCATTTGCTTATTTTTTGGATGCCGTCACAAAATAAATTATAGTTCTCAAATCTATACATATACCTATATATACCTAATCATAAAGAGGTAAAATTTCTGGCCATTTTTTTCGTCCATCCATTTTTTCGTCCACCTCCCCCTAACTACCGATAGTCGAGAGTTTCTTCCGTCTAGACTTATATGACCCTAGATAGTTATGACAAATAAATCTCTCCGAGCCTGAATAAACTGAATAGGAATAGGAATCCAAATAGACAAAATCTTATTTTACTTTCTATATAGCAAAGCGACTCTTTCAACCCGATTTTTTACTTCCCATAACATAATACGTCCACCATATATTGCATTAATGCCCAGCTACGAATCATAATTCTAATCCAAATAGATCCTCTCATCCCATATAACTTGAATAGAAAATTCTAATCTAAATAGAAATTTGTATCTATATACGTACATTATTTTATTTTACCTAATATTTTTTATACTTATTTTACTCTAATATTAAACCACTAAAACTTTTTTTTGTCTTTTTTCTATTTTTCATTTTTATTTTCCCTGTTTTTTTTTGTCGATCCCGTGTTTTTTTTTTGCCAATCACAATGGCCGGTCCACGTCCACCTTCACATGCCCCTACGTTCGTGATCAAAGACAGGGGCGGATCGAGCAGTGGGGCGGGGGGGGCTCGATCAAGCCCCCCCTACCCCTACCGAAGCAGTGCAAATTACTATAGAGCTCCTATGAATTTTTAGGCAAAGTTCTATAGTGTAGGGGGGGCTAAGACTTAAGATCGAGCAGCAGTGTTGTTCAGTCCCTCCTAAAATATTTCCTGGATCCGCTGCTGATCAAAGAGGACTCCGCAATTAAAGAGGAGAAGGGTGTTATTACATGAAGATATAACTCAACGGCATTGTTGTCATCAACGCAATTAAAGAGGAGAAGGGCCTTACATGAAGATATTACTCAGCATTGCCGTGGTCATCGACTACTGCGCCCTGCTCACCGCCACCGACGGCATCGGCTGCTCCTTCATGCTGCTTGTCGCGGACATGGGGGCAAGAACCTAGACTGCACGTCGGCGGGCATTAGGGTGTAGATCGTGTCGTCATTGGACTCGGACGCCGGCGGCGGCGCTAAATGGAGTCCCGTCAAGACCACCAACGACCACCCATGCCCTTGGTGGTGCATGAGCCGGGACAGAGACAACGATGCAGCGGTCGTCGCTGTGGCGGCGTCCACTAGCTCATGCACGTCTGCGGTGCCTTTTTGCTGAGCAAGGGCGACGTCGGTGAGTACATCCTGACCTACGATATGAATGCGGCCGTTGTGGGCTCAGTCCACGTCCCCAAGGACCTCCAGCCCGAGAGGGTCTAGATCGTCGTCATCCCTGTTGAGATCGTAAAGGTCTGGCGGATTCTCTTTACTGTGAATGCGATATCGAGAGTAGAGAGACAGAGAGGAATAGAAGAAGAACGTGTCGAACCTGACACCGCAGAGGGAGATGGTCCAGAAGCCGCCATCTCGTTCGTCGGTGGAGTCTGCGCACGGACAGCGACGTTTGGGGAAGAGGTCAATGAAGTCGTCGACGTCGGTGGAGCAGGGCGGCGTGGCTGGTGGCTTCCTGTCACTGGCTGCGCCGCTCTCTGATCGGGATTAGGGTTTAGGTTTCGGTGGGGAACTCGGCTCACGGTAAACCTCGTACTCAGAGCCGCCGGCCCCCACCTCTATATATAGCGTAGTATGACATGGGCCCTCCAGCCATAGTGGGCTGAGCGCCTCCGATCAGGACGTGGATCAAAGGGCCAACTGGACCGTTGGGCTCAGTTTAGGATTAAAGATCAATCTAACCATCCCAGTTGGCGTCGTCGCCGGACGGGAAGCCGAGCTTCGTCGCCACGGACCAGTACGCGGTGTCCGTCTGGGTTCTGTCGTTAGGAGGCTCCTGAGCACTATCGGAAACCTCAAATTTGCCGAGTGTTTTTATGTTTACCGAGTGTATTCTCTCGGGCACTCGGCAAAAAATTATTTACCGGGTGCTATACTAAAAACACTCGGCAAAGAGGGGAGTTTGCCGAGTGTCAAACAAAAAACACTCGGTAAATAGGGACTTTACCGAGTGTCACGGAAAAACACTCGGCAAAAAAGCAGGTTTGCCGAGTGTGCACACGCAACACTCGGCAAAGCAAAAATAATAAAAAAACCTTCCGCACCTAAAATCCCGCCCCTCCCCTCCCCTCCCCTCCCCAGCCCCACTCTCCCGCACCCGCGCCCCGGCCTCCCCTCCCCAGCACCCCGCACCCGCCCCAACCCTCCTCCCGCACTCGCCCCCTCCCCCCCTTCTTCTTCACCGTCGGCGCCGGGCCCTCCCCTCCCTCCCCTTTTTTTTCTGGCGGCCGCAGATCTGGCCCCTCCCCTCCCTCCCCTTCTTCTTCCGCCGCGGATCCGGCCCCTCCCCTTCTTCTTCCCCGCCAGCGGCCGCGGATCCGGCCCCTCCCCTCCCTCCCCTTCTTCTTCCCCGCCGGCGGCCGGCCCCTCCCATCCCTCCCCTCCAGGGCTCCACCGAGCCCCCCGGCCCCTCCACCCCTAATCGCTCTCACCCGGTTGGCCGCCGCCCCGCCATGGATTTGGATATGTGGATCTCCAAGGTCAAGGAGAGCCAGCACCTCACCGAGCACGAGCTTCAGTCTCTCTGCGAATATGTGAGCTCCCTACCCTTTGAGTAGCTCGTTCCGCCCCTTAGGGTTTTTATCACCTCGTTGCTATCTAGGGCGGTGGCACGCGAGTGCATAGCTTGTGCGGCTGTGCTACTAGGGTTCTTGGTGGGTGGAGGTTGATGGAGGGGGAAAACGGTTTCCTTTGCTGCGTCTGCTGGTGGTGTCTGTGTGTAACCACGGTCTGCTTTACTGGTTGTCCAGGTGAAGGAGATCCTCATCGAAGAGTCGAAAGTTCAACCGGTGAACAGCCCCGTGATGGTTTGCGGTGACATCCATGGGCAGTTCCATGACCTGATGAAGCTCTTCGCGATGGGGGGCCACATCCCAGAGACGAACTATATTTTCATGGTGCGGATTGTGGAGCCTTTTTTCTTCATTGCCTTTTTCATGGGAGCCGTTGTTGTTGGGAAGGTTTGGCATGGCTATGTTTATCTTAATCGAGATGTGGTTCACTCGCAGGGTGATTTTGTGGACCGTGGCTTCAACAGTCTGGAGGTTTTCACCATCCTATTGCTACTAAAAGCGAGGTATTTAGTCAGTTTCTTGTTTGGCATACTCAGTTGTTTACTTGATTGTTGCAATGTTTCTGCTGCCTAGCTCCTATTGTAATAGCCGCTTCACCATTTTGTGTTGTTAGTACAATAGAACCTCCTTAGGGTTTAATGCATAATCATTTTTTATGAAATTGGCTAATGGCTTGTATTGATTGATTGCCAATTGACTATTCATACCCTTTCGCACCTTGTTGACTCACTTTCTCACATTATCTTTCCTAGATTATTGGCTGCTCTACGGATCAAATTATCTTTTAGTTTATCATGCAGTTAAAACTTAAATAATGTATGCTGTTTTGATTTCTGAAAAATACAGATAATATCCTGGAGTTGATCTGAATACGTTTAACCTTGGTTGGCACTGTCCACCTAACATATGTGGTAGCTGAATGAATTTACTGTGTTTGAACATAGAAACAGAAATTTCCTCCCCTTTTTACGCAGCATGAACTGCAAGTGTGAAAAGAAACATCCATTCTCATAAATTTTCCCAATGAACCAACATTCTGATGAGATGGCTTTGATTCATAATTCTCATCGTTACTTCAGTTCCCATGTAGAATGTTTCCAAGAATCGTCACTATCTATGGCTAATTCTTGCTGCTGAATGTTCCGATTGCCGTTAGGTATCCTGCACACATAACCCTTCTGCGTGGAAATCATGAAAGTAGGCAGTTAACGCAGGTATGTTCTTGTATGTGAAAAACAGATAATTGTACACAGTTCATAGTTTTTCTGATTTTGGCCACTTCGGTTGCAACTAAATGCCCTGAGTGGCAGCGGCGAAGCCAGTGCAAAGTTGTCGGGGTCATGCGACCCCGATAACTTTGTACGAATCAGTGGAACCCCGCGTATTCCGACCAGCTACGACCCCATCAAATTGAGTTCATGAATCTGTGCGACCCCGGCAGCAGTTTAGTCTAGATTCGCCGCTGCTGAGTGGCTGAGTCCAATATATGTTCCCATGATTCTTGTGTTCTGCTTTTTACTTGTGAGCTCAAAAGGTGTTGTATTCATCTGGTTACCCTCCACTGTGCTCTCTTAAAGCACTTTTGGCCATCTGTGGGAAGCATAATATTTAATTTTTTGGTAGTATGAAACAAATTCAGTACATGTTGATTTTATTCTAGGGGAAACAGTGCTCTTACTGATACTGTATCTGTGATTTAATCTTGGCTATGTGAATCTAGGAATGCAAGTTACACATCCATAATTATTGAAGTCTTATGCCTCTCAAGATAACATTATCTGGTAATCAGCCTGTGTGTCATGCTTAGGTTTTGTTTAGCCAGTGCCTTTCAAACTACCTGTCAACATGGCTCTTATTTTATGTGTTTTTTTCCTCTGGTTGTGACTTCAAATGGCTATATCTTTTAGCTCTCGATTTACATTGCATACTTGTATCCATACTGTACCACAAATAGCCGAAAATGCTTGACATGTTTTAGCTTATCATGCAGGCATACTAATAATACTGTGACTTATCTTTAGGTGTATGGTTTCTATGATGAGTGTCCATGGTTGGCACTGTCCACCTAACATATTTGCTAACTTAGTACACCACAACAAAGTGGTTCAAGTATGTTTGAGTGATGGGGTCGTCTCAGCATGCAGAATACTGACGAAATGTTTAATGTAGTGTTAATAATAATGATTTGTATATATTCGCTGTGTCCTGCCTCATCATAGATCCCATTTTTCTTGAACTTTCAATGTTGTTGAATCTTTCAGATTTGCTTGCTAATTATTACGTGGCTTCCCGTTAACGCTTTGTTAACATTGTGCAAACATTATTGTTTTGGGACCTGGGAACACTTAAGAAAAGGTGGTGTTGGCTTCCGAGTACATATGATTTTGAGCTCTTACAGTCTGATTCTGATGTCTGTATTCAGGAAAGCTGATCATCATCGCGAACAACTGCCCTCCACTTAGGAAGTCTGAGATTGAGTACTATGCTATGCTGGCCAAAGTTAGCGTGCACCATTTCCAAGGAAGTAAGACCACCTTCATCCTTTCAGGATTATCTATTGCAAGTTTTGTTTGTTTTTAGTTATTTGGAGTTGTACTTGGCACCACTCATTTAATCGACTAAGGTTGGCGTTGTAAATTTTGCTATTATGTGTTCAACCCATTGTTTTGTTGACATTTCAGACAACGTTGATCTTGGCACTGCCTGCGGCAAGTACTACAGGGTGTGCTGCCTCAGTATCATCGACCCAGGTTCGTTTCTGTTAAATTGTCATTATCTTCTTCCGCTCGGAACTGTCACTGAACAATTGTTACCTCCTGTAATGTCTCTGCTCCAGGTGACTCAGACATCATCAGCACCACCCCTGGCACCCAGTGAGTGAAGAGTCAGGAGCTTCGCCTATCACTAGTTGAGATGAGATATAGGGCTCAGACTTCCGCTGCAAGCCCTATAGCCATTTCTTTTTTATCTTTTAGTTATGTAATTTTGCTATCACGTGTCCATCTACCATACTGTGATACTGATAATACCTCGTATGGCTGCTATGTAAGGCATATCCATCTTGTTTGATGAGATCGTTATTTTTTTTTCTTTGGAAAATAGGTTTGCCGAGTGTTATTCCCAGAAACACTCGGCAAACAGTGATGGCATGCTGAGAAAAAAAATATTTTTTTCTTTGGAAAATATGTTTGCCGAGTGTATTATCAAAAACACTCGGCAAACAATAATTCTTTGCCGAGTGTATTTTGGAAAAACACTCGGTAAACCACTTTTTTTTGCCGAGTGTCAAATTTAACACTCGGCAAACTATTTGCCGAGTGCGCGATAAAAAACACTCGGCAAACAGGTGTTTGCCGACACTGTAGATGACGTGTGCTGTTTGCCGAGTGTTACACTCGGCAAAGCCTTTGCCGAGTGTTTTTTGGTCTTTGCCGAGTGCGTGTGGCACACGGCAAACTCACTGTTTCCGGTAGTGGAGCGCGGCACGTGGAGATCGACATGATGGCGGAGTGGGGGGCGCTATGGGGCAGAAGCCATCCATGGATGGATCATCGGCTCGAGCTGGCCAGAGCTTCGGCGATCAAAGGAAAGGCGCGATGTTCTTGCTGTTGCTCGACATGAAGACGGGAACAACGTCTGTGACGTGTTTGGGAGGAGAGACGTGCATCCCGTACGAAGTGGACCTCTCGCCTCGGCTACGTTCGATTTTTTGGTTGCAAATTCCATTCCATTCCTTTTTTGTTTTTGGATTTTTTTTTGTCTCTTGGCTGCGTCCATTCGTTCGTCAGTGTCCGCTTCGTTTCCATCCGTTTTTTTTTTTTTTTTTTTTTTGCAAATTCTATCTGTTTTCCTTTTTGCTTTGGATTTTTTTTGTTTCTGGTGCGTCAGTTCATCAGCTCAGGTTAATTTTGTTTTTTCACAACGTAAAAAACAAATAATAAATATAATATATTATAGGTATGTGAACAATTGATCCTTTCCTATCCCTAAGTAAATAAATATTTCAATTGTGTTGATGTAATTTTAATTATAAATAAAACTTATTTTTATTAAAACCTAGATTAGTTGATAGTTCAAGTAATTAAAACGTGAGTTGAAATCTTGACCAGTTTGTTATCTAATTCAGCCTAAATAATAAATGTATCTCTAATCCCTGACAAGGGCTAACTCTTGTTGACTTTAATCAGAGATTAAAATTACAGATTTTTGTAGGTCCTTAAAAATGATGGAACTCGATATTTAACTATAGCAACATATGGATAATAAACATTGAAGTTATGATATATTTTTGTTCAATAAATATTGGTGTGCTTTATGATAGATAGAAGGAAAGAAATCAAGTTTGTATTTTAATTCGATATAGGATCAAAAGTACATTGTCATATTACTGTCGACATGAATTTAAATTTATATATAATAAAATGGTTAAACGTAAATGATATGTATCAATCCGTTTGTCATCACCATAAATGTTTGATTTTTTCTCGTTGCAACGCACGGGCATATTTTCTAGACTATTATATTATATCTATATATCTATATATATTATAATAAAGAGGCAAAATTTTAGCCTATTTTTTGTTCTGTCTTCCTCTAACTACATGACAATGAAGAGTTGCTTCCATCTGAATTTATATATATAACCCGTGCTCATACGAGTTAAAGACTTAGACACCCGAATTGATACGAATCCTAATTCAATTGGTTTCTTTGATCCTAATAGGAATCCTAATCCTAATTGAAATAGAAATAGAAAAAAGATAAAAGTATAAATTAGGTAGTTACTTTAAGAGAAAACCGAAGAATTTTTTTTATGGTTATGAGAAATAGAAGAAAAAATTACAACGGTAATTATTTGAGAAAAAACAGAAGAAAAACATAGAACGGGAGTTGAAAAAAGACAAATATAAAAAAAGGGGGAAAGAAGACTAATACGGTATGAAATCGGAACATAGGAGCAGACGGAAATAAACAAATCTGGAGAAAAAAAAGAGAGAAGAATCCGAACAAAGAGAGAGGGAGAGGAGGTGTGGTCTTGAACCAGGAGAGTCCAAGGAGTATTAGGCTTGGAGAGAGTCTAAGTAGTATAGACGGAAGAACACACGGCCAAGCAGTCTGTTCGCTTGCTCGTATCAATGAACAATATTTTTTTCTCATATCAAATCAGCCAACAGTACTTTCAGCCATGGCTTATAAGCTAAACCAGCCCAAACGAACAGAACGAAGAATTGTAGCAGCGATGCATATCAGACTCTATTTGGTGATAGCTGTCAAATAGGTAGAGGACTCTAATCCACAAATAGCTAGGAAAAGAGACATAAGCGAGTCTTACAAAAGAAGCAGCAGGATAGTAATGATATCATTACGCGTAGTAGATAGAAATAGGAAAAAGATAGTGGTAAAATCTTACTTCTAATATTAAATCACAAATAGTTTCGGCCCTTTTTTCTATTTTTTTCTTCTATATTCTTTTTTTCGACACTCCTGTATGGATCGAGAGGACCGGGAGGGGAAATCCCATTGTTTGTTTTTTCAGTAATGCTCTCTGCCGAGCGTCCGGTCGGTCAGATACGCGTCTTCGCTGGGCTTGTGGACAAGGTCTAACAGGCTAATTGTTAAAAAAATCTGGACGCTTCCACCGGGACAGAACCGCCTCATGCCTCACGGCGGATCCACCTTGTGCCACACACCTCGCCCGTGCCTCGTGCCGCACGCCTCGCGCTGTGCTCCCCCGCGCCTGCGTCAACGAGCCTTCATTAGGCGGCAGCAAGTAGATAAGCACATGTTGCAACCGTATGTTTCATGCGTTTCAGATGTATGATGCATATGTTTTATTTGGATGTTGTAAAAGTAGATCTGGTGTTGCATATGTTATAATGGTTATACACGTGTGTTGCAAGTATATGTTTTAAATGTTTCAGCTGTTTTAAACGCATGTTGCAAGTGTTTCATCTGGATGTTGCATATGTTGCCGTGGCTAAACACATATGTTGCAAGTGTGTTTTCCAAATGTTTCAGTTGTTTTATCTAGATGTTGCATATGTTGCAGTGGCTATACACGTATGTTGCAAATGTATGTTCCAAATATTTCACCTATTTCAGAAATATGTTGCAAGTTTTTGTCTAGATGTTGCATATGTTGAAGTGATTATACACATATATTTTAAATGTATGTTATATATATAGGGAAATTATTTCCTACTCTCAGGGAGTAGTTATTCCCAGGAGTAGTTACTCTCCTATGTTTATCTTTGGATTTAAGGTGTATATGGCCCGACAAAGTGTATGTTGACGAAGTATGTGATCATAATAGACCATCTATGGTAGTATGTATGTCAAGTATGCAAGTATACATTGAGTATATGGTTATACTTATTGTGTATACTACTGTTATAGTATTATAATAACATATTTAAAAATATGGGTTTTTTTGAAAAAAAAATCACGTAGTATGATTTGGAGTATCATAAAATGAGTATATAAACATACTCAAATTGGTAAATGAGTATGCACACATACGCAACGTTGTTTATTGAAAGTGAGAGTAACTACTCCTGGGGTAGGAAAAATACACCCATATATATAATCAATCAAGCAGAACAATTTCACGTGTGAATCCTATCGTATAAAACAAATACATATAAAGCAAATCTACAGATCAGATCTATTCTTACAAAAAGTATAATATTTCTTCAACGGTCCACGCTGTGTAGCCGATTCAAACCATAAAACAAAGATGAAAATCATTTCCCAACTAACCAAAATCAACCATGCACGTGTCTTGCATCCTCCAGCATGCGCATAAGCAGTCACCTCCTCCGGTTCCTCCTGCACGCCACACATATGTGCCTCCAGCTGCTTAGGATGGTAAGAGAGAAAGGAGAGAAACAAAAGGTGTAACGTTGTGAGAGGATAAGAAATAATAAGGAGGCATGGAAAGTTGCTGCCTGCCAGCAGAGAGGCTATGAAAATATTTGTAGGTGGACAAGAAATAAGTGGAGTTTTTTTTTTTTTTTTTTTTTTTTTTTTTTTTTTTTTTTTTTTTTTTTTTTTGCTGGGGAGAAGAATTGGGGTCCGCTAACCAATATCATGGATTGGTCACGGTCAGCTGAATGTACCTTCTGTCTAAAGGATAAAAGAAATATAGTATATGTTTAGTAGAAGTAAAAAAATATGGTAAGTTTATCTAAATATATAAAAAATGGTATCCACATTTCAGATTCTCCGCACTTTTTTTTAATTCTTAGAATGTTCTCGTGTCCTTCGTCTTTATATGATTGTAACTCGAGTTCGAACAACTCGCGTCTAGCGATGATACATAGTCCGGTCAAGATGTTTCGGGCTCCATCAACGCACGGGCACGTTTGCTAGTTATATAATAAATAGTAACGTTGTCTTGTATTTGACCAAGTGCGTACCAAAAACTTACAGTATTTATCATACCAAATTAATTCCTTTAGATCTATTATTATAAAATATATTCTTATAATACATTTTATTTGATTTTGGAGGAATTGAAATCTACTTAATGGATTAGGCTATTTGGCTTGGAATTTGACATTCCATAACTTTCACAAGCTCATAAATAAGCTTATCTCAAATTTATAGTGTGTGAGAGGGAAATGGATTCTATAGATCACTATGCTATAATTATACTCTTCAACTTATAGCACACCCTTCAACTCACTTCCCTACAATAGAAATGCAACAAAATAAGTATGTCCCTTGCATGCCTAACAATAAATATACAAATGTATTCCATATATAACTATATTAGCTTAATTAATCTATATCTAAATTGTAATTATTAGAATAAATTCAATTCCAAGGATTCAAACGGGTGCTGCTTAGTTTCTTGGCCCTTTTTTTCTCGAACTTGGCTATTTGGCCCTAAAATGAATTTTCCTCGGTTTCTTGGCCCTTTCGTTAGTTTGATGGGCCAAGGTGTTAAGTTGTACATGAAATTACTCTTTTACCCCTAGCACCAAAAGCAACAGTTCTGCAATCTACACATATGATATACAGGTCTTTTAGGCTGCCTACTAATTTCCCAAAATAAGGTACAATATTCTTTTTCAAGCATGGAATCATTATTTTTTTTATATATTTGCACATGCCTGACAAATCAGCTTATAGTCAACTTTGTTAAAAAAATATTCGGATAGAGTTGCATGTAGTCAGCTTATTCATGCTATGCCTGACAAATCATAATGGCCTAAATCCACCCATGGATTTTTTCAGTGTTTTTCTAAACGCTAAACGGTAAACAGTCGGTCACCTAACGTTTAGCCATTATTCGGGCAAAACGTCCCATTAAACAGGCTAAACGGCCAATTAAACGTGGTAAACGGGTGATTAAACGGAAACGGCGCACCACCGTGTAGCGTTTACACGGTGTTTAAACGGGCTAAACGACCGTTTAGGCGAACAGTGGATTTTTTTCGCAATGGCCTAAAAATAATACTTTAAAAAACAAGCTGACTTGTCAAACATGTGCAAATATATAAAAAAAATGATTTCATGCTTGAAAAAATATTGTACCTTGTTTTTGAAAATTATTGATATATAGTAGACAGCCTGAAAGATCTTTACAGTGTATCTGTAGATTGCTGAAAGACCTTTATATTGCACCTTTTAGCGCAAGAGGTAAAAGAGTATTTTTGCATACAACTTAACACCGTTAGCCCATCAAACTAACGAAAGGACCAAGAAACCTAAGAAAATTCATTTTAGGGCCAAATAGACAAGTTCGAGAAACCAAAGGGCCAAGAAAATAAGCAACAATTTTTTTAGGGCCAAGGAAATAATTGCCTCTTTATTTGATGTTATAAATGTTCATAGTTTTACTATAAGTTTGCTTAAAATTTAGAAAGCTTGGCTAAAATGAAGATAGAATTGCATCCTGTTAGGGACTGAGACACTATTTAGATCTATATACAAACGAAGAAGATTTGGTGTGTGCAGTTCCGTTGGGTAAGAACGAAATTGTCAAGGCGAATTTGGCTGGGTGTCTATGGGCCAGAAAAGACCAATTCCAGTCCAGCCCAAAGTATAAGGCCTGACCTAAATTGAAATTAATTAAGACTAAAAACGTCAGAACCAACAAAAGTTCAAAATTTCATCCTTCCTCTGATCTGCTCCCTCTATCCCAGAAAAAGGATCGTTGTAGCATTTGAACTGTGTCCCAAAAAAAAACCCAGTCGTTTTAGTTAAGGGTCCTACCTGGATTCCCTTCACCCCTCCTCTCTCATCTTCCGCCACCCCTTCTCTTCCTGTCCATGAACGACCCCAACCTCTTCACCTCCGCCGGCCGCCCTCTCCTCCTCCACCGGCAGGAGGCCGACACCCACCCTCCTCTTCTCCTCTGTTTGGCTTGGAGGCGACGCTGCTTCCGAGGCTACACCGGAGCGCGCAGAGATCTAGCGGTCTCACCCCTCCCTCCTCTACTTCTCCCACCCTCGCCGGCGGCCTCCCCTTCCCTTGCGCCAGCGGAGAGGCGTCTGGGACGGATAGGGCGCACGCGAGAGAGGCGTGGAGGAGGGCAGGGCGCCGGTGGTGGGATGGGTCAGGGAAGTGCATGAATTGCTAGATCCGGCCGGGACTAGGCAGCGGCGGGAGAGCTGGTGCTGCCTTCCTGGCTGTGCGCTACGCAGAGAAGACGGGTGGCGCAGGTCGTGGCCTCCCTTGCGGAGCTCAACGCGGAGCGAACCGACGGCGAGGTGAAAGCAGGCTTGGCTTCGGGGGCGCAGGTGACTGGCGGAAGCGGATGTGAACGAGGAGAGCAGGAAAGAGAAAATTTAGAGATATTTTTGTCTTTTTCCTTTTTCCCTTGATTGCCGTGTCCATCTCTAGGACGACCGTATTTTGGGACTGACGGACTATGTACCAAAACAAAAACTGCAAAAATTTCATAGTTTGATAAAAAAGAATTGTGTGTTTGTTTAACACTAGTAGGATTTCATTTTTTTCTATTTTTTTCTTTCCTTTATTTTTTCCGTAGGCGACTTAATAAAACTGTCATTTCCACGCCATTTGTTACTTGTTAGTAGCTAATAAGGGAAAAAAGAGTGAAAAAATTATATAGCCACTAACTTTTTCAATTTTATTTCTTTCATTTTTTCACTAGTCGTCGACTTATCAAAACTGCCATCTCCACACCATTTGTTAGCTAATCTACGATCTACAATATATATATTAATTCAGTAGCCAGCTACAGAATAAGTTATTCTGTAGCCACCTCCATTTACCATAATTTTATATACTAATTTACGATAATGTCAATATATATTTACTATAGTTGGGTTACTATAACACATGGGGATATTTATCATAACGTTATAGTAAACCACTTAGTAAGGAGTTACTATAATCTCATAAATTAACATAATAATTATCGTAATTCAAAGTGGCTACAGAATAAGTTATTTTGTAACCAGTTACATGATAGTAGTTATATATCTATGGGCCTGTTCACTGGTTGGTGCTGGTGCTGGTTTGGGCTGGCTGGTGCTGGTTTTTTTTAGAGAAAAACACTGTTGGCTAGCTGGTTTGGGCTGGCTGAAACCAATAAACGAACAGGCTATATATATATATATATATAGAAATACTATCATGTAGCTGGCTACAGAATAACTTATTCTGTAGCCACTTTGAGTTACGATAGTTACTATGTTAATTTACAAGATTATAGTAACTCCTTACTAAGTGGTTTAATATAACGTTATGGTAAATATCCCCATGTGTTATAGTAACCCAACTATCGTAAATATGTATTGATATTATGGTAAATTAGTATATAAAATTATAGTAAATGGAGGTGGCTACAGAATAACTTATTTTGTAGCCGGCTACTGAATAGCCTCTCCCTATATATATATATATATATATATATATATATATATATATAATATATATATATATATATATATATATATATATATATATATATATATATATATCAATCACACACACACATATTACATACAACTACACAACTAAAAAAAACGTCAAATGTCATCGTTTTTATGTAGAACGACGAAGTGTGGGCGACCGACACTCCCTCCGGCCGATTTCCCCCTCCCCCTGCATCATCTCCCGTTTTTCTCCATGCAGACCACACGTTCTTTCCTTTCCCTTTTTTCTTTCCGTGTCGACTCAAGGAAAGGAAACGCACAACCACGGATTCACGGCGGATGCAGAGGGAGGATATGCACGCGATTCTTCGCGTCCGAACGGCCGGACGGAAGCCGTGCGCCGAACGGCTCCCGCACGATGCGCTTGCACAGTAGCGAGGCCCACGCGTGGTCCACATGCATGCACGAGCGAGCGCGTGGATTTCCAGCAGCGTCCAGGTAGGTAGGTACTCCGTATGTATGTTTTCTTTTTTCTCTTTCTTTCTTTTCCTTTTTCTTTTCTTTTTTTCTTTTTCTTTTCCGTTCAGGTAGGTAGGCACGTATGTTTTATTTTTTCTTTTCTTTTCTTATTATTTTTCTTTTCTTTTCTTTTCCCTTTTATTTTTTGTTTTCATGCTTCATTTTTATTTATATTTATTTTTTTGTTTTATATGTTTTTATTATTCTTTTCATTTTTTATGTTTCTTTTATTTCTTTTTTATTTTCTTTTTCTTTGCTTTCATGTTCTTTTTAATTTTAATTTTGTTTTTTTAATTTATTTTTTATTTTTGTTTCTTTTTCGTTTCATATGATTTTTCTTTTCTTTTTTAATTTTTTATTTTTCTATTTTACCTTACTTAATTATTTATTATGTTTAATTTTTTATTTTCTATATTTCATAAGATGCTATGTTTATAGTATAGATGTGATGTTCTACGATGTTTTTTATGATGTTCACGTGTTATATAATGTCATATTCTGTGATGTTTTTTGTGATGTTCATGTAGTATATATGTGATGTTCTATGATATTTTTTTGTGATGCTCACGTGTTATAAATGTGATGTTCTATGATGTTTTTTATATGTTCACGTGGTATAAATGTGATGTTCTATGATGTATGTTGTGATGTTCGCGTAGTATGCATGTGATGTTTACGTAGTGTATAATGATGTTCTATGATGTATTATGTGATGTTCATGTAGTACACGTGTTGTTCTATTATGTTTTTTGTGATGTTCTATGATGAATTTAGTGATGTTCATTTAGTATACATGTGATGTTCTATAATATATTTTTAGAATATTTGAAAAGTACCCACCTGATATTCTTTTAAAAATTTTTCTATTACGTATTTTTTTTCTTATGCTTTGCTCTAGATTTCATTATTTTTTATTTATGTTAGTATTCATGTTAATTATTTTTATGTATATTATAATATCAATTTCATGAACCTAAACTAAGAATATTCTTCTTACAAAGACGAAACATTGTTCTTTGAACTCGATAATGTAAAATGTTCTATCTTTATAAGAGAAATGTTCGTTAAAAAAATATCAAATATATCCACGTGAGATCTTATTTGGAAGGATTTATTGCAAGAATTTTGATTATGTAATGGGAATTTAATTTAGATGTTTAGTTTAAGAGTTATGACTTTTTTAATTTCTTAAAAGCCATTGCATGCGTTGTGGACGAGTGGGCCTTACACGATGGGACAGCATATGCCGTCTGCGCACGCACGCTACTTGCCGCGTGGGTTTACGGTGGGCGGGAAGCTGGGCGTTGTTACTGTGGACGGGAAAAAGTAGGGGCGCGTTTTGTTCAGCAAAGTTTGCACCCGCAAATTTTGCATATATAGCATTTCATTTGTATTTGTTAATTATTATCCAAATATTAACTAATTAGACTCAAAAGATTCATCTCGTAAAGTTAAAACAAACTATATAATTAGTTTTTGATTTCGTCTACATTTAGTACTTCATACATGTATCGTAAATTTGATGTAACGAAGAATCTTCTTTCGAAGAACTTAAACAAAGGCAAAAATAGTATCGGTCCGGGGTTATTGTCCGATGGGCGGACGCTGGCACTTACCGGAGATGCACGGCATGCAAGGGGTGGCAGATTTGCCATACTTCCTTCCTTTCATTAAGGCCCCGTTTAGTTCCAACCCAAAAACCAAAAATTTTTAAGATTCTCCGTCACATCGAATCTTGCGGTACATGCATGGAGTACTAAATGTAGACGAAAAAAAAAACTAACTACACAGTTGGCCGAGAAATCGTGAGACGAATCTTTTAAGCCTAAATAGTCCATAATTAGATAATTTTTGCCAAATACAAACGAAAGTGCTACAGTAGCCAAAAGCCAAAATTTTTCGGAACTAAACAGGGCCTAAAGTTTTCTTCATTTGTCTTTTTTTCTTTCAGGCCTTGTTTAGTTTGAGGTTAGGAATCAGTATTTGTCATTGTAGCATTTTCATTTATATTTGATAATTATTGTCCAATCACGGCCTAATTAGGCTCAAAAGATTCGTCTCGTAATTTACAATTAAACTATGTAATTAGTTATTTTTTTATCTACATTTAATACTTGCAAGATTTTTCACTCTCTCTCCATCACATAAAATCTTTGACACATGCATGGAGTATTAAATATAGATAAAAAATAACTAATTACACAGTTTGATTGTAAATTACAAGACGAATCTTTTAAGCCTAGTTAGACCATGATAGAACAATAATTATCAAATACAAATGAAAATACTACCGTGCCAAATACTGATTTCTAACCCAATCTAAACCAGGCCCGGCCTCAGTGGATCACGTAGAATTGAAGTACCAACGACGAATTCCCCGGTAAGTGGCAGATTCCGCCGTGGCTGTGTGGCTGCTGCCGTGCCCCGTGGAGGTGACACGGACGCCGAGGCAGCCACCGTGGCATGGGCTCTCATGGCCTTTTCCTTGCCGAATAAGCGGCGCTCGTGGCCGCTGTCGCCACGTTCATGGTTCTGACTAATCATAGTTTTACTTTAATTTCAAAAGAAAAAAAAAGACTATCTCTGTTTAAAATTATAAGTCACCTTGCACAAACAAAAATCCAAATTTCATCCTCCCTCTCACCTATGTACCAAAAAACCTGTAAAATTCAATTGTTTGATATTAAAAGTAAATTGTGTGTGTGTGTGACACTAGGAGAAGTTCAGTTTTTTATGTTGCCACTAGTTCTTTCAATTTTTGTCTTTCCTTTTTTTTCCCTAGACGACTTGTCAAAACCGTCATTTGCACGCCATTTTTAAATTTTTAGCTATCCATCATTCAGGGAAAAAGAAGTGGGAAAAAAACACAAATCATGGAACAGCACACAGCCTACAGGAGCAGGAATGGCATCTGAACCCAAAAAAAAGTGAAACCTTTTTCCACGTACCACAGCTCGTGTGATTCACAGGGATTTCCGGATTTGAATACAAACACAGCACCAGAGGTCCAGAGCTCGTCTCCCTTGTCTCTATGCTACAAACTTTGCAGCTATTTTTTTAAAAATTTTTTTTGCAGCTGCCGGCTAACAAACATACAAACATTCGTCAAAAACAAGAAACATACTGGTACGTTACAAACAAGCCGAAAGAACTCTTTCAGTGCCAATGTGCCATCCATCCCTCTGCCGTCAGCAGAGGAAGCCGACGAGACCCATGCCGTCAGCACCAGCCGCGATCGCGAGCGGCAGCAACAACAGCTAGCTAGCCCCCTCCCCCTGCTAGAGCTAAACTTGGTGGACGAGCGTGTCGGCGGACGGCACGAGCGCGCGGCAGCAGGGGCAGTCCGGGTGGATGGCGAGCCAGGGGAGGACGCACTCGGAGTGGTACTTGTGGGAGCACGGCAGCCGCGTCACCCGCTGCCGCCGCTCCTCCCGGACCTCGTCCAGGCACACCGCGCACACGTCCACCTTCGACAGCGTCCGCGTCAGCTCCGCGCGGCGCTGGCGCCGCGTCGACGCCGGCATATCCGCCGCCGCCTGCAGGAGGGCCGCTGGGTCGGGAGGCGCCGGCCGCCAGGACTCGGGCTCGGGCTCGGCGCCGGTCGCCGGGACAACGTCTTGCTCGTCTCGCCGCCGGGTGCTCCGAGGGTGCCTCGGGGTCGACCTCCCGGACCCGTCGCGCATCAGCCTGCTCCACCTGCGTTTGGTTCAGGTGCCGAATGTTAGCTAGGAGACAATCACACAACTCGAATCAAAAGACAATAAGCGTGAGGTTAGGTCATTCTGATGTTTGTCATGCCGAACGCGTTTTGAAGAAAACAGGAAAAGTATGGAAATGGAAGTCTGAGCAGACCACTGAGCTAGGCAGTTTTCCAGTCAACTGTGGGTTCTTGCTGACGTTTCGTACTCTGAACTTTGGAGTGCTGAATCGTCTAACCAAGGTTTGACCCGTTCGTGATACTTGGGCCTGGTTTAGATGCCAAAAAATTTGGCAAAATGCACTGTAGCGGTTTTCGTTGTTATTTGACAATTAGTGTTCGATCATAGTCTAATTAGGCTTAAAAGATTCGTCTCGTGGATTTCGTCTAAACTGTGTAATTAGTTTTATTTTTTATTTATATTTAATGCTTCATGCATGCGTCCAAAGATTCGATGTGACGGGATATCTTGAAAAATTTGGCAAAATTTTGGGGAACTAAACTGGCCCTTGATCCAAAGTCGAAACAGATCCAAAGTGTTTTTCTCATCACATGGCAAGATACTCTCTGTTTTCTCCTTTTGACTCAGCTTTCTTCTTTGTGGTGAGCGGAAAAAGCCAGACCACACAGCCCATGCAGGATTCCATCGTCCGCTTGCCACCCAGTTGCAATAAGTAGCATAAATAACACAGCATGCAGAATATTCTAGAAGGCAACGCATCATGGGAAATTGGGATGGATCGACGAAAGAGAGAACCAGGATCTATCGACTGCGGGTGTTGTTAGGCCTATTATATTAGTACTGCTTCTAGTAGTAGTGATCAGTGATCACGCAATAATTCAGAGTTGCTCCGATGCTGCAATCGAACTCCCCGCAGGACGCAGGCTATGGTGCCGTAATCAGATGGGCTCTTGCTAACAGCGACAACTTAAACTAAAACTATTCCGATTATATTACCTAAAAAGATCCAGCAAACTGCATGCCCCCACAAAACCATGTCACTTTCAGCAATTCAGCGGCGAATGCCTCCTCGGCCAAGCATGATGAACAGAAGGACACACGGCCTGGTTTAGCCCTCGTTTAGTTGGGCACCGAATCGGCGCCGCCGGATTCGGTGCGGACACCGTAGCTACTGTAGCGTTTTGTTTTTATTTGGTAATAATTGTCCAATTGTTGACTAATTAGGCTCAAAACGTTCGTCTCGCAAAGTACAACCAAACTGTGCAATTAGTTTTTTATTTCATCAACATTTAATACTCCATGCATGTACCACAAGTTTGATGTGACAGGGAATCTTCTTTTTGCATAGTGGCAAATTCGGTAATCTGAAGGAACTAAACACCCCTTAGCTGTTTTTTTTTGTCATGTCAAACAGGGAATCGACAGGGCGATCGTGTATCTTCTGCTGCTCTTGTCCAATCGCTTCATCTTTCGATAATCGCTCATGTTTTTCCTTCCCCATCTTTTGAAAAGATTCTGTCGTCTTCCCAACGGAAGCGTGCATATGCAGAACAGGGGAGGAAACAGAGGAGGGAGGGAGAGGCAACCGACCTGGACGGCGAGGTCGACGTCGACGGCAGCGCGGCGCCGCGCAGCTTCTCCTCGAGCCGGATGCGCGCCGCCAGCGCGGGCCCCGCCACGCCCGTGGGCGCCGCGTGGTGGGCGTGCGCGTAGTAGTGGTGCTCCGCCGCGCCCGCCGACGACGACGCCACGTCGCCGTGGTAGTGCACGCGCCGCCGCCGCGCGAGCTCCACGCCCGGAAGCATCGTCCTCCGCTAGCTCCTGGCTGTTCCTCCTCTTCTGCTTGCCCCGACGGAGGAGGTTCTTGCCTGCCTTGGCCTCGGCCGGCCCCTGATGCTCTCTTCTGCCTCCGGCGGTGGCGGTGCGCCGGCGCGTGCGGTAGCGGCCGCTCTGGTGGTTGGTTGGTGGATGTGTTTTTGTGGTATTACGGCGAAATTTCTAGTCTCCGGGTGAACTTGGTTTGGTTATATATACAGGCGGGGGAAAGACACGGGTGGAGAGAGGTGGAAGACGATCATCCGCGGAGACGACGACGTGGGGCGCGGCGTGCTGGACCGGGCGGACCGCGGGCGCCTGAGGAAGGTACGAGGAAAGCGCGAGCCGATTTCCAAAGCCCGGAAGGGGGATATGCTTGCTATTCCGAACCTGCCTGACGTCGACGAGGAGATTTGGCATTCGGCACCGGCCTCAGTGAGTGCGTCAGCGGAGCTCGCTACGGCCACCCGAAGTGAGTGCTCTATCCACGTTCCTCGGCAACATGCACGTAGAAATGGATGGCTGCATTTTCCTTTCGTTCACAAGCGCGATCGTGCGAACTATGTTCTCCCGCAAACGCACCTAGGCATTTCTAACCTCATCCACCATATCAAACACACCTTACGTTGCTGGCCCGGCCTTGTTCGTTCATCTCTAGAGAACAACATGACGCAACGAATTTGAAGATTGAGAGCATCGTCATTATTTATTTAACTATTGTTGGCTTGTGTATTATTGTAAATAAAGATACCTGAGGTACTCAAGACGAGACTGATGATCCGGCCACGCATTAATTAAGGAGACTGACTTGGCCATATATTCATATATCCCAACCTCAGGCTCAGACCATCAAAATTCAGCACCTGAACATGGCAACCTTTTGCCACTCTGAACCAAACAGCTTGCCCGTGCACCCATGCAGCTTGCAGCGCGCTGAAGCGGTCCAAGCGCATGCAGCGCAGCGAAGCTCCCGCGGGCCCCGCAATTCGAAAACGGCGCAACAACAAAACCACTGCACCACAGCTCAGCCGGTCGCCGCCCGCCGCCCGCCGCCGATGATCAGCCCCCACCTTGTGTGATATATTTTTTAAGTGGTTTTTAACCGACTCCTTGTCCTAGCTAGCTTCTGGACAAGGGACCGTTTCGGCTTGTACAAAACATCGCATAGTATTCATGCTGATCGACTTGATTTGGTGACGGCCACATCTCGTCCCATGTGTTTAACGAGGTCTCTCTCATATCGTGTCCTACTCTCTTTTTTTTTTTCTCGATCGCGCAAAAAGTTTGCGTGTCCCGTGTATGAAGCATCTACTTCTCCTGTAATAGTTATGCTCATTTTGTTCTTTTCTATAAACTTTTAGTTGGGCTTAAGATATTTTAACTTTAAGACAAACTTAGGATATATATAGCTTGTATCTCAGAACAGTGGTACTGTCATTGTAGACAAGATATGAATGAATATGATTCTTCCAACAGGTTGCCTACCTATGACTATGACCCTTCCTCACAAGATCTTCAAGTTGCCTCTTCCAATATCTTCGCCCCCAATCCCCTCAAATAAGAAGTCATTAAAAACCGAGTGAAATTAAGGTAAGGGCCTGTTTAGTAGGGCTCTTCCCCAGCTCCGGCTCTAGCTTCTCCGAAAAAGACCTACCAAACGTTTTGTAGAAGGAGCTGTTTTTCAGTAAAAACAGAGGAGCTGCAGCCGTTTCGAAGGAACCACCAAAACTGGGGCTTCAGCTCCTCTGGAAGAACCCCTTAGGAGAAGCTCTGCCAAACACCCCCTAGATAATAAGCCAGGAGATATTTGGAAATTTGGACCAATGAAGCAGCGCTCGATTCTTCTTGAACCATGGAGCAGCCCAGCATTACCATGGTAATATAAGATAATAAGGCCTCCTGCGGTCGGGCCTAAGGAATAGAAACCAGCCCAACATTCAGATGGCCCGAAATGGTCTGAAGGCTTTGCTATTTCACAGATGAAGTCATAAACAAATGGGCCCTCGTATCTTTACGACAAATAGCAAAGGCACGATTTTACGATTTTTAAGTGATCGCGAAGCTGGGCGAATGTTTCTATTCCACATCACAAAAACGCGCAGCGGACAGCGGTCACGCAGGGCGCAGGCGCAACGACTTTAAGTATCAACGACAACAGTTCCAGTACCACTAGGTCTAGCTCGATGTCTCCGTCACTCCCTATGTTATTAGGTACTCCCATGCTTTCTTGAAAAGTTGAGACCTTGAAACAAAAATATGGATGAATGGAACATTCTATCATCAACCATCATACAAAATTCATTCGCAAGGAAAACTTGTGCAAGGAGAGACGAATAGCAGCGGCTCGCGGGTACGAGGAAAAATAAATAAATAAATAGTTGCTGTCTGAACTATCTCGTTGTAGCCACGTATGTCTTGGAAGACTGATTTGGCTCAAGTGTGACGTGGGATTTCTCAACATAATTGGATCGCTCGATCGAAGGGAGGAAGAATCGGACGGCTCCGAACCATGAGCGAGGTGACCACCAAACTATTGGGACGCATGATTCAAATACACGGATTCGTTTTGTTGCAAGCCACTGGATGGCTCCTTCTCTGGCTCGCTAGGTTCCAACCGTTCCGTCTCCGGTCGCAATCCATCCGCCGTTTCTATTATTTCTATTCCTTCCGTAAACCCACGTATGAACCCCAATAGCGGCGCAAGCCGCGCAACGCGACACCTGTCCGTGTCTCTGCGCGTCCCCTCTCATTCTTTCTCTCTCGCTCGCCGTCGCGGCGCCTCCGCTCTGCTCTGCTGCAACTCGTGGGTTGCTTCGGTCGGTTCTCCGGCGAGCCAGAGAAAGGGATCGATGGACGCGCCGGGAGGCGTCGTCGGAGTCGGCGGCCGCGGCGGCGAGTGCCACGCGGCGCAGGTGGTGGGCGCGGACGGCGAGATGGACGCGGCCGCCATGGAGCGGTTCGCCGCCGCCGAGGGGCTCCGGGGGCGGGGCCTCTCCTACGCCGTCGTCTCCATCCTCGGGCCCCAGGGCAGCGGTACGTACGTCAGCGGCGTCATCCTCCCCTCCCCTGCTCCTCCTCCGGCCTCCCCCTCCCTTCCCCTCTGCTTCTGGTACATGGGTGCTGCGGCGGGGTCCTCGCTGGGGTTTTGTGCAGAGTCGGCGTAGTGAACGGATTCAGAGTTTCAGACATTCAGTTATGTCGCGTATGAAATTCTCGTGTCTGTGTCTTAGCTTACCCTGGTGTCAGTTGCTCATGGTGCTTGGTCGGTGAGGAATCGAGAATGATCCAGGTTATCGTGGCGTGGCCAAGCCCCCCCCCCCCCCCCCCCCCCCCCCCACACACACACACAATTACAGCCGTTGGCAGTTTGCGTCTGCTTCAATATATTACTGTTATGAACGACGTATATGAATATGAAGTAAAGAATCAAGCCATAGAGGAGACATACGATTTAACGTGGAAAACCCCTCCGATGTGAAGGGGAAAAACCATGGGCACCAGCCAGCAACAATCTCACTATCTCAAGAGTTTTGGGTTACACGCCTATGGCGGCTTACAAGAGAATCAAGTCTCCACGAAACCATAGCAAGGGGTGAGACCTGATGGGCCGGCTTCAGACTCCGCTACGCTCCGGCCCAAGCCTCCGGCGACGGGCCTCCGCTTCGCTCCGTCAGAAGCCCGGCCTATATCCTGAAGTGAATTTGGAACGACTTCAACAATTACACATGGTTACTGCACAGTTGATTGGTTCCCCGTCCATGTAGTAGCGTGTAATGATCGTCGAGCTCTTCTAGGCTTCAATTTCGATTCCTTCATTTAGCAATTTTGTCCTGGTAGTAGTTGGATTAGATTCAGGGCCCGTCTCTAACGGCTGCTGCTTTGTACACCGGCCAGGGAAAAGCACCTTGCTCAACCACCTCTTCGGGACAAGCTTCAGGGAAATGGATGCCTTGAAAGGAAGGTAAACAAACACCGAGCACGTACAGAAGCATTGCTTGTTACATCATCTGCATTTGTTGGTATGATATGTGCTGCTCGTTTTGTTTCACACCAGGCACCAGACCACCAAGGGCATTTGGATCGCCAAGGCTGTTGGGATCGAGCCGTTCACTGTTGTGCTGGACCTGGAGGGGATGGACGGGAGGGAGCGAGGGCAGGTGAAAGTTCTACTTGCAGCCATTTCTGAACTTATTAAATGTTCCTGAACAGTGTTCTTCTTTCTCATCAAATTGTGTTTTCCATGTTCTGACATTACTAATTGACTGTTATTGGTCCTCCCCCTAATCCCCTATAGCATGTTCTTGTGTTCTCTTGTGCGTTGTGCTTTACCATGACGCATCATGTGCTGACGGGTTGCCAAATTACAATTTGCAAGTACCTGATTTACTATGTACTATGGCATTTAACCTGTCAAGAAGAAATTGGCTGTGTTTAGCAATTAATAGTACTTGGATTGATTCACATGCAACATTAGTGCCGTTGTTAATTCTCCTGTAAGGAACTAAGGATCTTAAAGATTCAGGACTACTATACTGTGAATAATGTTGCCAATAATATGCCATGTGGGTGATTAATGCATTTGGTTGCTTGGAGCTATACATGTCCCTTCGCCACGTTAGTCACTAGTTTACCACATGGCTGCCTGAATACAAGCAACTCATTTGAGCATCCATTATTTTTAGTGTAATTAGTTTGGTTTGAATTAATCATACCCATTCTCTGTGTTGAGCAAACATTTCCTTGCGTCAACTTAAATTATACATAGTCAGTCATTTATAGTTTTCACAAATATGGAATTTCTTTTGTTTTAGGTTTACCACTGATGGGCAACTGATTACTATGGTTTTGCTAATGTTATCTATCGCTTATATACTAATGTTTTCGTCTTGCAGGATGATACAGCTTTCGAGAAGCAGAGTGCTCTGTTTGCTCTTGCAGTTTCAGACATTGTTATGATAAATTTGTGAGTTTCTATTTCACATATTACTGCTTAATTGAAAGTTAAAATTTTGGTGAGCAAGGGAGATATTTAAGTATTATATGATCTGCAGGTGGTGTCATGATATTGGGCGAGAACATGCTGCTAACAGGCCTCTTTTGAGAACAGTATTTCAGGTGATACTTCTTACAGTGAGAGTATTCCTTTTCTCCCATGTTCAGTCATTTATTATCATTTCTCTCTTTATTAAGGTCTTGATGCGTTTATTCAGCCCTCGCAAGACAACACTGCTACTTGTTATCCGTGATAAAACAAAGGTTTGTACAGTTCCAGAGACTGAGTCCAGTTTCTTTCTCTATTTCTGCAGTTTGATATTTTCAGTTTGTTTGACTTTTCTTGTGCTCTGATTTTTTCCTGTATTTGCAGACTCCACTAGAGTACCTAACACAAGCTCTCAAGGAGGATATTCAGAAGGTGCCAATGCTTTATTATCGGCTTACCTGCTTTCCTCCTTGTCATGTCGCAATTCTCATCAATCACTGTCTTTTTCTATTAGATATGGGACTCTGTTCAGAAACCAGAGGCTTACAAGGAAGCAGCACTTAGTGATTTCTTCAATGTCGGTGCATCAGTTTTCTGAAAGTAAGGCTTTCATGCATCAACTGACTCATATTTTCTGCAATATAAAGGTGGAGGTCACTGCTCTATCGAGTTATGAAGAGAAAGAAGAACTATTTAAGGAGCAGGTAGACTGGACGTACAAGTACTCTATTTCTCTCTCTTCAGTGTATCCCATTCCCTTCTCTTCTCTATTGGATGAAATTGCATTTGTTATGAAATTTTCATCTTCAGTGGAACTTATGTGTTCAGATTTATGCATGCCTTATTTCACTTTAATGATTTAATGATACAGAAGACATTTTACTGTACTGTTATATATTTTTTTCCTTGCAGGTTGGACAACTAAGGCAGAGGTTTTATCATTCAACTGCACTAGGTGGTCTTGCAGCTGATAGAAGAGGTGTGGTACCTGCTTCAGGCTTCTGTCTCAGTGCACTGCAGATTTGGAAAGTAATACGTGAAAATAAGGACCTCAACCTTCCTGCTCACAAGGTTATTGTGCCATTATTTGCCATCAATGCTACAAAACTAAATAGTAATAATTTGTGTGTGTGGACATGTCGACACTATATATTTGAAATGTAACTTTTCTTGTATTTTGTCTAGGTCATGGTTGCTACTGTTCGATGTGAAGAGATTGCAAATGAAAAGCTCAAAAACTTTTTGTCCGATAAGGTGACAATGTTCTTATGTCATTCTGTATTACTGTATTTGTTTGATTGGCTGAATGGGAATTATTCTGCTCTGCAGGGTTGGTTGGAGCTAGATGCAGCTGTAAAATCTGGTTTGCCACCAAGCTTCGGAACGAAGCTCAGTGCTATTCTTGACTCTTATCTATCAGAGTGGGTGATCTAACTAATTATCATAATAGATTTTCTCTTAGAAAGTTAAGATAAACACAGTTGCTGCCATGAATCTGTGTGTTCAAAACATGAATTTGCTAGATTTAACTACTTGCTTCAGTTCATTCTCTTGAATATTGAGACAAAATGCTGATGCATTTTCATGCTGTTTGACATTTAATCGTGGACTGTCTATATGGAAACTAAGTTGGTATCTGACAATAAGTTGATCTAATTACTGGTTTTCTTATAATGGCCCTCCTTTTTCTCCCTTTGTTACTCCTATGAATTCCAATGCGTTAATACTGGTACTGGATTAAGTGCTCTACCCTCTTCGTGTTGAAATAATTTAAACTATACTGGAGGCATGCAAATTCTCAATAAATGGGAGTAGAGTGTTTGATATCTGAGGTGACTGATCATATTTTTAGTCCTGGATAACACTAAGCAAAATGCTGAGTTCTCGTGAGTTAATCTGATTGTTGCTTGTAAGCCGATGCGACAAGTTATTGTACCGTTTTTATTGCAGGTATGACATGGAAACCATGTATTTTGATGAAGGTGTAAGAGCTGCTAAGCGGCAACAATTACAATCTTCAATGCTAGATGTGAGTAACTGAAGGAGAATATAATTGGTGGAGATAGTGTTGTATTGCATTGGGTCTTATGGGCTGATTATATAGAGTATATAGAACTAACACCTCACGTGGTTAGACAATGTGGTACTGTTCCTAGTTACTCTAACATCCCCCCGCAGTCACAGCGGGAGCGCTAAGCGACGCGGGAAGGCGTCCCCTCAGCATCGCCTGCCCTGGCCAGGCCACACAGTCGAAGATGTAGATGTCATTGTAGTCGATGCCGATGCCGGAGTAGGTATGCGCGAGGTCGATTGGCGATGGGCGACTCAATCCCGATCAGTGATCGGGCAAACAAAAAAGATACAGCAGCAACGGATCAGGTGTACCCCGGCAATAGTGCACCTCAGCGTGGCGGTCGCGGTCACGCGAGGTCGCACGAGGATGACACAGATTGGCCGGCCGCCACCATGGCGGCGCAGTGTTGGGGTCGATCTGCCCGGGCCACCACCACGGCGGCGCGGGATGGGGCGACGCCCAGCATCCTCCACGGCGAGCGCGGAGAGGGCGGCGAGGTAGCACGGCGCCGCGAGAAGACCTGATCTGTCGCTTCACGACGACGAAGAGGGCGCGGGATCAATAGGATCCGGCGCCTAAAGAGGTGGCGCTGCCCCCCGGCGGAGATCAATTTCTCCCTGGGGGCGCGCGGTGCTGAAGCGGCAGCGGCTAGGGTTAGGATCTAAACGTAGGCGAATGATACAATGAAGGAGAATATAATTGGTGGAGATAGTGTTGTATTGCATTGGGTCTTATGGGCTGATTATATAGAGTATATAGAACTAACACCTCACGTGGTTAGACAATGTGGTACTGTTCCTAGTTACTCTAACAGTAACTCATTTCCAAATGATCAAAAAATAACCCCTGATTTGAGAGTTTTTATCCTAGATGATTTTATTTGTTATATGCTTGAAGAGGACCATGGTCAAGCTCAAGGACTATTACTAAGTTTGCTTAAGAATCAGTGGTTCATGAAAATTTTATCTCTCCAGTTATTATTTGATATATTTGAGTATATGTTCCAACCACTGTCATCTTAGTGCAAACTGCAAACACTCAGTGCTTTTAGTAAATAAATTTTTATCATGCGCTTCTAAGTTCCTATGCACTGATGCATACATAGTTCTGGCTGATATAATGTTATAAACCGGATGTTTGTTGTTACAACTTCTTTGGTAGTTGGTGGATTGTTTCATCTTCTTTGTAGCTGGCCTTTTTATCTCAGTGTGTCATGAGAAAAGTCATGTTTTGCAGCACACATATCCTGCTATCGAGAGAGTAATGGAGCACCTGCATCTTGTGGCTCTTAACAAATTCAAAAGTGATCTGGAACAATCATTAAGGAACACAGAGGGATTTGCAGAATCAGTTCGTCAGTGTTCTCAAGCTTCAGTGGAAGAGTTTGATGCTGGAATAAGAGGTATGTGAACAACCGCTACTGCACCTCTTTTTTCTTCTACTATTGATGTATATTAACCAGCAGGGGGCTACCCCTCTTGTTTCCTAAAAAAAATAATTAAGGTCTACAATAAGATTTTGTTGAGCTTCTGGTGGACAATAAACCATTAGTGCAATCCTAGGCTCCTGGAGTCCTTTGTTGTATCATGTGTCCTCCTGGAATGGATGATGCTTGTTATGAATAGAATAGCACTACATACAGAAAACCCTTTGTAGCAAGCTTCGTCGTGTACTACAGAGTAGCTTTCTCAGGTATTGCAAATTCCGGGGAAGGAACAGGAATAGGCGGACGGTCCCAAAGGCACAGACCATGCATATGCAAGTGCATATGAAGTGCCCAACCTGGCTAGTTGTAACCATAAAAAATATATGGGCAATGAGGGTCTGAACCGTGACCTATGGAAGGACCATAAGAGAACATTCCCACATAACAGCACTGCAGTGGTCGATAGCAATAGCACAAAGTTAGCAGCCACAATAAGAGTAAAAGGCAGTGGCAACAAACAGCAGTTTTTGTTTTTCTGTTTCTCTTTTTTGGTCTGCCTTATCCCTTCACCGCTACTTGGTTTGTTCAGAACTGAGCAAATGAAGTGAGGAACACACATGCAGACAGCTTATATGATATTATGTATCTCTTATATTTGACAATCTACAATTCAGTGATTTCAGGCCCTAGTTCTTTTTTATGCAGATACAGCAGTTAAACATGTGCAGTGGGATGCTTCAAAAGCTAGGAATAAACTGCAAGAGCATATACAAGCTCATGTAGAATCTATTAGGAACGCAAAATTGGCAGAACTGAAAGCTAACTATGAGGTTACTTTCCTTGATTTTACAACCTCTAAATGTCATGGTCAATTCAGAACATTCCATCCATATCTTTTGACCTTTTACCATTTTGCATATTGCAGAAGCTGTCAGACGCAATTGCTGGGCCTGTACAATCAATACTGGAAACTGGCGAGAGAGACTCCTGGGCATGCATTAGGAGACTATATAGGCGTGAGACTGAAAATGCTGCTCTTGCATTCTCAGCTTCCCTTTCTGAGTTTGAACTAGACCAGACAATTTGCAGTAAGATGGTCTCAGACTTGAGGGAACATGCAAGAAGCGTAGTAGAAATGAAAGCTAGAGAAGAAGCTGGAAACGTTCTGATGCGCATGAAAGAAAGGTAGAATTTGCTCTTTTTTTGTTATTTGAGGGGAAATGGAAAAGGGATAATGCAATGTCAGTTTTCATGTCCTACTACAATGAGTGTTCATATATTTTGTACCTAATATGATTGGATTATCTGTAGGTTTTTCACTGTGTTGAGCCATGATAGGGATTTGATGCCAAGGACATGGATGGGAGATGAGGATATCCGCTCAATCACTAGAGAAGCACGCTTAGGGGTATTTAGAGATGACATTTTTCAGCTAATCAGTATCACAATACTTCTAGGGTGTCTGAGCTTATTTATAATGCTCATCCATGAAAAACATAATCTGGTTCTCATGTTTCACTGCAGGCTTTAAGACTTATGTCTGTAATGGCAGCTATTCGGTTAGATGATAAACCAAACAAAATAGAACGGGCTCTGACTACTGCTCTTTTAGATGGCGGACCCCTTTCCCACAAGAGGAGCATAGAATTTGCTTCTGATCCACTTGCTTCAAGCACGTGGGAAGAGGTTTTGTTGCCTATACTACACTTGGATATTTATGGTTTAGGATGTTCTACAGAGAAATAGTTTGGAATGCTTTATGTATTTGTGCAGGTTTCACCAAAGGATACACTGATTACGCCAGTGCAGTGTAAATCCATCTGGAGGCAATTCAAAGCAGAGACAGAGTATTCTGTTGCACAAGCAATGTCTATGCAGGTATAATTTTTTGTTACTGTCATCAATTGATCATCCTGTTTGGAGCCAGTACTTGCATAAATATGATCCATGTTCACAGTTTTGTTGGATAATCAACTTATGGAACTGATTTTCTTGGTTTCACAGACTTCTGAACACCAATATTAGATTTCATCCCTGCTTGTTTTTCCATATATTTTGAATACTTGTTTTGTCAGGCCATCTGTATCACTTGCATTTTGTTGAATTATGTTTATGAAATTTCTATCTGAATTCATTTTGCATTTTGTTAATCGAATTCTTTCAATCTGACTTCCTCATGCCAGGAAGCACATAGGCGTAGCAAGAGCTGGTTGCCACCTGCATGGACTATTCTGCTTCTGGCAATACTAGGCTACAACGAATTTATGTTTCTTCTTAGGTAATCATTTTACTAGAATAATTTATTTGTTTGCTTTCCATTTTTTGGCTAAGCCAGACTACAGGACTGCGGCACTTCCAGATTGCAGATTTCATTGTCAGCATGTTTAACGGGTTCATTTGTCTTTTTTTTGTTACAGGAATCCATTGTACCTTCTAGGGCTCTTTGTTGCCTTTGTGTTGTCATATGCCATATGGCTGCAATATGACATCACTGCTTATTTTCGTCATGGCACGGTAAGAACATAAAATTCTTTTTATTCAGAAATTAGATCCAAAAGTTACTACATATGATTCTGCTCCTTGGAATTCGACTTCTTGTTTTCTTCATCGCAAGCAGTGCTGTTCTTTCTTGCGTTTCTGCCTAGTGCATTTCAGTGCAATTGAATCTTACTACTGTAGTTCCGCACTAATCTCAAACTGAGTTTCTTCTATGTGCAGCTGTCTACTACTCTTACGATTTTATCAAGACTACTCCCCACGATCATGGACATTGTGATGCAAATAATCAATATGAGCCACAGACACAAGCATTCCCCACATCCATCTCGCCGCCCCCAACCTATCCATGCTCAGAGCTTCATGAACCAGACGTGGGGACAGCCTCAAGTGCAGTACAAGTTTCCTGACTCGCCATCCTCATCTTCCTCGTCCGTGGACTCGAATAGCGGTGATGACTCTTGAAGCTGTGCATAGAACATAGAACTTTCCATGTGGAAGTTCCAGACTTCCAGTACTTAAATAGGTAGCCTTCTTCAGGGGTTTCTAGCTAACTAGGAAACTTTGTCGTGTCATCGTGTGCTTTTGACTTTGATGTGTACATGTGTATTGTAAGATGAAAAACCATAACTTACTTTTGCCGTTCACAAAAACCACGTATGATCATCTACGGAGTTGATAGATGGTAGCAGAACACTAGTAGATTCTTGTGTAGGCCAACCAAAATCTGCATGTGAAAAAGTAGTGACAGACTGACAGTTATCTGGTTATGTGTCAATGCCTACATATATGAATATGCACATTTAATCCAGCCGAAATACACATGCATATAATATTTGTATGTATGTGCTGCCTATAGAATTACAGCTCCCATCTGTTCATTGTGCCGTTTCGTACAGATGTCTATAAACTTATGCAATTGTCCAGCAATCAAATTGATATGTCCTAAACATGGCCACCGCTACTATAGAACTAGTTTGTAGCAACGACATCTTTTTTTTTGGTAGGGGTGGCTCACTCAGCAGCCGCCCCTACTGCTCCCGCCGGGGTCCTACGAGGCCAGCTGTAACACCCCGGGTGTTTAAAATACTAAAATTTGTCATGACATCATATGCATTGCAAAGCATTTGGACATATTGAAAACTTGGATATGCAATTACTAAAACAAGTTTACTTAATGTTATATGTGTTGAATTGTGTTGTTTGAATCAAGTTTGAAATACTTGTATTGTTTTGAAATTTCGAAAACCCTGATTTTCAGCATTTAAATCCTACCCTAAAAATCCATTTCAAAATATAAGCATATTTTGGGGTTGAGCCCAAAAGCAAAAGTGTAGAGCTTGACAAGTTATACAAAGTTTGTTTTTGGAGTTTTTCAAGTTGTTTAGAAAAATTTCGAGTAATTCAAAAAGGCGTAATTCGTTAAATTTCCCTATTCAAATTCAAAAGTTCATTTCAAAATCTAGACCGAATTAGGAGATGGTTATAGAAGAAAAGTTGTAGAACTTTTGATTTTGAACAACTTTTGTTTTTGGAGATTTTTGAGTTGTTATGAAAATTTGAGAGTAATTTGTGAATTTTGGGCAAATGGCATTTCTGTAATTTGTGTGAACAGTGTCCACCGCCTAAGCTACATTGCCGTCGGACCTTCTTCGGCATTCCAGGCGCGTCGTGGCCGTCCTTGATGTCGCGCTGGCACGGAAACGGCTCCGTCGTGGCTTCCTTGAGCTTCTGCGCCGCGCTATAAGTACCAAGACGCCGTCGTCGTCGTTTTTCTTCTTCCTTTGTTTTCACCACCGCCGTTGCCATCTCGGTAAAGGCCATCCTAGTTCTGTCTTTTCCTTGCGAATCCAGCCAGCTAACATTGGTCGCCGGAAATTGCCAAGAATCCGCTGTCCACGTTTTTCTTCCTCGCGGTCGGCAACTTCACCGCCGCGGGCGTGTCATCGTGGCCAGAGCCCTCCGGTGAGCCGTTGTCCGTAATCAGTGTACTTACGGCTTCGTCTCGATGCTGTAGTACTTAATCAGTTGTTGTTTACTCATTTTGATCACTGCAGTCGCCGGTTCTCCCTCACCGACGATCTTTGCTCCGCCGTGATCACCGTAGTCGTCGTCACGCCTCTCCGTTGCTCCTCCGACCCTGCTCGTTGCTCAGTCATGTTCGGGGTGAGGTGTTGAACCCTTCTGTGCTTAGTGTTTAACCTCTATCGTGCTTGTGTCACCAGTGTAGTGCGGTCGTGCCATCATGCCGCCATGGTCATCGCTGTGCTCGGTCCAGTATGGAATTGGAGTGGTGTATCAGCTAGTGTAGTGGTCGGATAGTTCACCGTAGTGGTCGGATAGTTCACCGTAGTGGTCGGAGAGTTCACCAAAGTGATCGGTGCTGGCGTGGTCACATCAGTTACGAATATGGGTTGGTTAGTTTGGTTTGTAACTGTACTGCGAAGGAAAATTGTATCCAATTTATTATTTTTTGCATTCATCATCGAGCATCATGTTTCATATTCCGCATCATGTTAAACATGGCAATGTTACTACGTGTAGTAAAAGAAGGTGAACACGTGGTAGTTAATCAAGTTGCGGAGGAGGTTGATCTGTCTGTTGAGGTCGGATCGAATACTTGTGTGACGTCGCAGGAACCAGACTTTTCCGTCAACGAAGGCAAGCCCCGGATGCATACAACCCTACCTTGTGTTTTACAAATTAACTTTGCTTTTGCTTTCCGTTACTGCATTAAGTGATTAGGAGTTAAGTAAGAGCCTAATTGGTGCATTACCACCCTTGTTATTCCATATTTACCATATTACCAGTTTTAAATTCGTATATGCCTAGTTTTGCTTAGCTATGCGTAGAACGATGAAAGTCGGGTGACTACCTGCCACCTGCAAGTTTTAAATGGAACATTGGTTACTTATGTTATCATGTGATATGGGAATGTAGAGTAATAAATCTAGACCGGGCAGACTCGGTGTGTGTGAGCCACAAGACATGGAGGTCTTGTGAGCGGGTTCTTTCCGCCTGTGTCGATTAAGGCACGTCCGTTGTTGAATTGCATGAGGTGAGAATTTGTAGTACTAACCACATACTCCAGTAAGCCTTTACTTGGCGATTCTATTACGAGAATGGCTACTCGCGCACTGGGAGTGGAGAGATGGCGGGAATAGCGTGTACCCACGTGGCCATGGGCTGGAATGGTGGAGTACTGTATTCTCGGGTGGCGCGGACCCGTTCTTGTTTTAGAGGATCCGAGGGAAGGTTGGTATATGTAGGTTAGGGACCTGCATATGTCGTGTGGTCTGGAAGTCCCAGCTGGGTTTATAATCGGTTCGAATCGTCGTTGCTCCTCGGTTATGGAGACTCAACTCACTGTTCATCATCGTAGTATTAATAACTGGAACTTGAGAATGGTTGATGAAGGTGTTGGATATGAAGTTTCATGATCTCATTACGGATCGTGTCATCTTTATATATGATTTTATGAAGTTTAAATTGTTGAAATAAAGAATTTTGTCAAAGAGCTTTTACGCAAAATACCGTTGATTATTGCTAAAACCATACCTTGAATTCCTGAGCCTGCATTCCTGAGTTATCAGTTCTTATTTTGGTTAAGTCTTGTTGAGTACTTTTGTACTCAGGGTTCGTTGACCCTTGTTGCAGGTGAGCCTCATGAGCAGATCTGTTTTGGATCGTGCTGCACGACTATCGTTCGTTCTGACGATGAGAAGTAAATGTGTGGCCCTTGGGCAGGGCAGTCTCATTGTGTGTTTATGTTATATTATAATGCCACTCCACTATTTCGTTTTGTAATAATCATCGAACTTAGTTATGAGGTTTGAAACCACTGTTTTGTAAATTATGTTATTGTAAGACTTCCGCTGTTTTTACTCTGGTGTAGATATTTGAATAAATGTTGTAATACTGCAATGACTCTATAACGTGATCCTGCTCGGAAATCGTGGATGATTCGGGGTTCCCCGAGGACACCCGACAGACTTCTTAAGTTACCAGGAACATATGCATTGTTGTCAAAGGTCGTTGGACAGTGACAAGTGTATGTGGGTCCTATACTTTAGGAGGTTCTGCCACACCAGCCGGCCCTATAAATGGCACAGTAGTGACGGCTGGTGATACGAGCCGCGCCTACAAATGGGTTCATTTGTTTGGGCGGCTCACTCACCAGCCGCCCCTACTGTTTTGATTTGTAGGGGCGGATCATTCACCAGCTGCCCCTACAAATATTTTCGTATTTTTTAAATATTAGTTCTGCATATTTTTTTATAAATATATATATAAATGTATAAATATATTAAAAATAATTTGCTATATTTGCCCGTACACATAAAAACAACTTGCTAATATATATAGAATGATACATTTTCTTTTTAAAAAAAATAAAAAAATTATATTTAAAAATTGAAAATTTGAATTTGTGAACTTCAAATTGAATTTTAAGATAGAAAATGCCCTAAAATGAAAATCTTGTAAACATCAAAGTTGTAAAACTCATCAAGATTTACAACTTTTATTTTGGTCATCTTTCCATGTGACTTAGTTTGAAAAGTTCAAATTTTGAATTTCATAAAATGGCAACTTCAAACAATATTTTCAAAAAGTAAATGATTTCAGCTGGAAATGTCATGAATATAAAAGTTGTATAACTCATCAAGATCCAAAACTTTTATTTTAGTCATTTGTTCATCCGACAAAGTAATAAGAACATTGTTTATAAATTTTACATATCTCTCGTATGGTTTCATAAACTATATGAGAGATATGTAAGTTTTGTGAACAATGTTACTATCACTTTGTTAGATGAAGAAATGATCAAAATAAAAGTTGTAGGTCTTGATGAGTTCTACAACTTTTATGTTTATGACTTTTTGAGTTCAAATCATTTGGTGTCTCAAAAATTTGTTTGAATACATCATTTATTGAAGTTCAAAATTTGAATTGTTCAAATTTAGTCAAATGAAAATATGACCAAAACAAAAGTTGTAGAGATTGATGAGTTCTACAACTTTTATGTTTATGACTTTTTCATTTGAAACCATATGCTCCTTTGTGAGATCATGTGATGAAAAATTGTTTTGATATGAAATTGGCATTGCAAAGTGATTTGCATTATGGCATAAGGATGTGCTACTTATTTATGCTTGTGATAGGTGTTGTGCGGATTGACTTGGGTCAAGTCGTGGACTTGGGCTCGGACGTAGTTTGCGTGTTTGTTCATGTGCAGGTGTTGCTTGAGGTGGAACGTCGTCAATGACGGACTGGAACTAGGTTCAGCGAGGAACTGAGGTTTCGGGACTAAGTTCAGGGAGGAACTGAGGTCCTATTGGTCAAGGATGTCATGCGAGATGTTTGGGCTAAGAGAACAATGTACGTGAAGACGACCACGCCATGAGACGGGAGATGTACGGGCTATGGTGTGGTGTTGGTTCTGGCTGGTGCAGCTAGGACGGTGTTGTGATTGGTGCATGCATGGGCTTATGTGTGCACGTTTGGTCTAGTCAAGTATGTGTGCTAGACGTGCATGCGTGTGGTGCATGGAAATAGTGTCCAAGTTGGACACGTTTTGGAGGCTGGCCGAATCAAGCTAGGAGACTTGGCTTGGTCAAGTTCCGATTAGAAAAAGAGGATCACCTGCATGCTAGCAGTTTTGGTTGTGTGACCAGGATGTGGCGAGGTGTCCAAGTCTGGTTAAAAGGAGAGGCGATCCGGAAGTGATGGCTGCCGTGGTGTGAACTTGAGCTGCATGCTGACCAGGGTGTGCGTGGGTCATGTGGCCAAGCCTGGTTCAGTTCAGGGGCAGATAAATAGAAACCAAGTGTGTCGGTTGTGAGATAGTGCGGAAGAGGATAGGCGTGTGCGTGAAAAAGAGAAGGCAGCGGTGACGGCTGTTTTTAGAGTTTGGGATCACGTGGTGATCTTTGTAAGGATGCTTGTGAGATGCATCTTGTAAACACATCTATGCAATGATAAAAATCAAGGTTTGGCAATTTGTGTGTTGGTAATCTCGTTCCTCTGTTGCTCATTGATTTACATGCTAGCTTTTGGTTTTCGCTTGATTTCGTGCTTGCAAGTTTAGACTGATCTATCTAAAACTGTGCTAGGGTTTTGTGCTGTTGATATGAGCAGTTTGATTGATTACACTTTATTAATTTTGAAGTTAGTGTTCAATCAATTCTCGTCACCATCAGACGCAGCGTGCTTGTTTATTTTATATCTCGAGTTCTAGACCTCCGATTGATGTGATTCTAGTTGGGTTAGTTCACAAATTTCATCTAGTTTGTTGTGATAAATTTTGAGATCAATTGGAGCTACGGTGTTTGGTCGAGATTATTTTTATTACAGGTGCAGTGTTCTGTCCAGAATTGAAAACAAGGCTTAATTTGGTTTTGTGTTTAGGGGGAAGTTTTAAAATGAATTTTTGGTTTCCGCAATCATTCACCCCCCTCTGATTGCCTATCTTAGATTGACTCGATCCTACAAGTGATATCAGAGCAAGGTTATTTTTCTAATTAATCTTAACCGGTGATTAGAAAACATGTCGACGGATAGGTATTTGACAAAACCTTTTGTTTTCGATGGTGTTGATTTTCAGTTCTGGAAAGCGAAGATGGAGTCTTATATTCAAGCGCAAGGCTTTGCAATATGGGAGAAGGTCTACAAACCTTTTGAGGTGTCGAGAATGATGCTGTGACAGCGACGAACATAGCACAAGTGGAGGCTAACAGCAAGGCGAGGAACTTGATCATTCAAGGAATTGGAAGGGGCAACTTTGATAGTGTTGTGCATCTCAAATCTGCCTATGAGGTATGGAAAGCACTCTGTGATTATCATGAGGGTTCATCTACAATTAAAGAGGTACGTCAAGATATGTATAAAAATGATTACATGCGTTTTGAGATGAAACCCAGTGAAGCCTTAGATGATTTCTTTGCTCGCTTTAATAAAATTTTAAGTAATCTATGTGCTGTTAATGTTACATATACTGATGCTAAAAATGCACGTCAATTACTTGGAGCTTTAGATATGTCTATTTGGGAGATGAAAGTTACAACTATTAGAGAATCTACTGTCATGAGTACACTTACTTTAGATGTGTTTTATTCTAAACTAAAAACTCATGAACTAGATGTCTTTACTAGAAAAAATCATAATAAGTCAATTGCTTTGATATCTCAACCTAGCATGTCTAATAATGAATCTTCATCGAGCTTTGTATTATCATTCTTGTCTTCACTAACCGATGAACAGCTAGAGCAACTCCCCGAAGAAGAATTAGCACACGTCTTGTCGACAGAATATCGTTGGCAGTCCTCCGAGGGGTATCCCACGAAGGTAGATTGATCGGCAGAGAAGCGCGTGATCAAGAACAAGAAGGCAACAGAGACACACGAGTTAGACAGGTTCAGGCTGTCAGAATGACGTAATACCCTACTCCTGTGTTTTGTTGGATTGTATTGGCTATCGTATGATATTGCGTGAGTTTGGAGGGGGTCCCTGCCCGCCTTATATAGTCTGGAGGGCAGGGTTATAAGTCGGTTAGATCCGAGAGATAACCGGAAAGTAATAACAGATTACATGAATCTTGGGATCATACGTATCCTAACAGATCTCGTAGTATCTTCAGGATATCTTCCCGGTGTCTTGCGGGAGGCGCCAAGCAGAATCGTGCCCCGCAAGCCTTCGTCTTGTGGGCTGGGCCGCCCCTGGGAGCGCAGCCCATGTGGTCTGCCATGGGTATCCGGGGTCGTACCCCCCACAGCTAGTCCCCGAGCACCTTGTACCCGTTGTGCAACGCCGTCTTGTGCTTGTCCGAGCAGGAGCGAACAAAGCCGAGCAGTCAAACTCATGGTCCGACCACCGTGATGAGTTGCCGAGCAGTTGTGAGCAGTTGCTGAGCAGCGTGAACTGTCGTCGAGCAGTATAACCCAAGTGCGGCTTGCCATAAGGGTGTAAGGAGCTCAAGTTTAGAATCAAAAATTTCTTCGCAGTGGACCAAGTGTGCCCACTTAGAGTCTGACCACGAGAAAAGGAGGTACTCTTTTTCAGCTTCAAGGGGCGCGGAGTTTTCCAGATTTAAGCAAACACACTCACCGCAAGGTGAAGTGTGCCCACTTAGTCCCCGAGCCTGATAGTAGATGACGTAGTCATGTGGTGCCAGGGTCCAAAGTAGAAGAATAGTAAAAGACCAGCCGAGCAGGCAGCCAGTCCCCGAGCGTAGCCCCGAATTGAGAAAAAGCACATTCACCGCAAGGTGAAGTGTGCCCACTTAGTCCCCAAGCCTGACAGTAGGTGACGCAGTCACGTGGTGCCAGGGTCAGAAACACCAGACAACAGAAGAACCCCCCCCCCCCCCCGCGTAGTGAGGAACCAAGTCATAGTGGTGGCGCAGTCTCCGAGCCACAAGCGGAGATATCGGAGAAATCCAACCATGAAGAAAAACCAGAGTAATGGCTGTACAGTAACGGTTACTGAGCCTCAATAAATGGCGGAGAAGTCGGTGATTATTCGGCGAGTGATAACCAACGGCGGCGATTTATGAGTGAGATGGGCTGTGGTTGCATGAAAACCTAGGTTACGGCCCATTAAGCCGCGTCGGAGAACTCGGAGAGGCGCAAACTGTGGGAGCGATTTCCCAAAACCCCTCGAATGCAAAAAGGTTTTTGGAAGCGCTTTATAACTACGCCGCCGCACCCCGCGTTCCCACCTTTGCCACTTTGCCATTTCGTCTTCCTCCTCAGTCCTCGCGCTTCCAGATCCATAGCCGCGCCCGCTTCTGCCGCTAGCCCTCAACCGAATCTGAGAGATGGCGCCGAAGAAAGGAGCTGCGAATCCAAAGAAGGCGAGCCCAAAGAAGAAGAGTGCCAGAGCCAGCCGTGACGAAGAGTGGGTGCAGTCGTGCACGGGGGAGGCGGAGCTCAATAGATTGGTGGAGGCGGACGTTCTTTCTGACCGCGTCACTGCCAGATGGCGGCCAGCCCTCAGTGAGCCCTACCCAATGCCTCATACCGACGAAGCTGTAGTATTTGAGGATTATTTCTGGCAGGGATTGGGGTTTCCTATTCATCCATTCTTGAGGGATTTGCTAGTGTTCTGGAGAGTCAGCCTGTGCAACCTCCACCCAAACATAATATTGCACATATCTATCTTCATCCATTTCTGTGAGGCATTTCTCAGAATCCTTCCCCACTTCAACCTCTTCTACCACCTGTTCTGGCTGAAGAAGAGAGGCAGCAGCGGTTCCAAGGTGGTCGGCGGAGTGTATCTTCAGCTGCGCGATGGAATGGCGGGTGAGTATCTTACCATACCGCTAAATACGTCGCTGAAGGGATGGAACACCAGGTGGTTCTACATGAGGCAGAGCCACCCTACCATCCGCTGCGACACCGACCACATCCCAGAGAGTCAGAAGAGCTGGTCGGAGATGCCAAGAAGTGCCGACATGGAGCAAGTAAGGGAGCTCCTTGGCTTAATAAAGGGAGTGAAGACCAACGGTGGATTGGTGGCGGCGAGCTTCATAGTGCGCCGCGTCCAGCCCTGTAAGGAGAGGGTGCACCTAGCCTTTGAGTTCAAGGGGGAGACCGACGATACCCGGGAGAGGCCGGAGATGCTATCGAGAGATGTAGTGCAAGAATGGGCTACAGAGCTATTCACTTCGTTTGCCTCATTCAGCATGTCAGGGTATACGAAGCCCTTTAATTGCAAGAATCTGCCCCCTCAGGTAAATATCGCAGTTGTGGGTTCTTGATGCTTTTTATCCATGACTGTCGCTGAGCAGTGAACTGATTCACTTATGCAAAGATCCATTCACAGGAATGAGCGGTGTACTTCTTGACTATGCTGAGAGGCGATTGGCCGCTGGCGGTGGATGCCCGACCACCGGCTCAACCTAAAGAAAGTACCATCGTCGAAGTCCAGAGATACGGACACTGGTCAGACGGAGAATTCTCCCCTAGTGTCAAAGAAAGTCCTGGGGAAGCGGGCAATGGCAGACGAGCTAGCCTAGAAGAAGAGAAAGACGGTGGGTGCCGCTCCCCTCAAGCCGAGCGGCATCTCGCTTGGCGGAGACCAGACCGCTCGGACACGGAGTACCGCGATGTCCGAGTGGTCGGATGATGATGAAGTTTCGGTGGCACCTCCACCGAGCATGAAGGCACCTCCGCGCAACACGCGCATGGAGGATCAATCAAGGGGAGGTGAGGAAGTCCCCGAGCAGCAGGCGAGGGAAGTCCCCGAGCACCGGATAAGGGAAATCCCTACGCAGCAGACGATGGGAGTCCCCGAGCATCGAGCGAGGGAAGTCCCTACGCAGCAGGCGACGAGAGTCCCCACTGGGCAGGCAACGAGAGTCCCCGAGCAATAGGCGAGGGGGGTCCTGGAGCAGCAGGCTGAGGTAAACCCGGAGCGGCGGGCGGAGAAAGTCTCAGAGCGACAGGCGGAGCAGAGGCCAACTGTGGAGGAGGCGGGACCTCCACCCCAGAGCACGGGAGTCGACCCCACGGCTACGCCTGGGGGCTCGGGCAGGCCAAACCATAAGTGTCCTTGTCTTGGAGTTACTTTGCCGCCGTTTCTTAGCTTTTTTTGGCGATTGACAAGATTATCTGATGCAGTGCAAGGCGTACGGAGGTTCCGACCCTGCCCGTCCAGACTGTCGAGCAACCAAAGGCTGGTCCTAGAGCAGAGGAGGTGCCGGTAGATCCCATGTCGGAGTCCCAGGGTGCTCGGCGGCCTGTGGAGGAGTCGACCGCCGCTATTGGCGGACTAGGCGGCGGTGAACAATTGGCACCAACAGCAGATGGGTCGGCGACGATGCCCGAGGAAACGGCGGGAATCGCCGAGTCCTCAGGAGTAGAGGTTGGAGTTGCCGGCGAAGCCTGCAGTGCCGGAGGAGCAAGCGGCGCTGCCTGAGGCATCGAAGGGTGTGATAGCGTGTCTGAGCTATCCGACCACCGACCACCGACCACCGAGCTGCGGCAGAGGAGGACGAGGTGGAAGAGATCGTTCGTGTAGAACCTCAACCCCAATCTATTTGAATCCTCCGCAAGCGCGGCGATGAAGTGGTAGTTGTCGAGGAGGAGGACACCACCAAGGAGATGAGGAGACTGAAATCCGCCCTCGTCGGAGTAATGAAACAAATCGAGGTTAGTACTGCATTCGAAGTACTCGTCTTTGATGTTGGAGATCAAATTCCGTCATTATCATTGTGCAATTGCAGGGGATAACTCAGACTGCTGAGCAGCGGCACTAGTTGATAAAGAGGATGAAGCCCCTCACCGAGGAGTACAAAAAACTCAGGGAGGCGATGAACCTCTCGGAGAGAAACATCCAGAGGGCCCGACGCGAGCGAGACCTTGCAGAGTCCAATGCGCGGGACCTGGAATACTAGAGGGGTGTCCTATCCGAGCAGCTCATGACCGCGTCCGAGCAGCTGCGGAGCAAGTCCGAGCAACAGACCACTGTCTCTGAGCAACTGAGGGGTGCTTCCGAGCAGTTGGAGTAGCTGCGAAAAGTCTTCAAGCAGAAGAAAGGTATGTCTGATCGACGAAATTGCTTGGCATTGATAAAGTATCATTGTTATTGATGACCATTGTACTTGTAGAGCAAGATGCAGAGCTCGGCCAGCTGCGCCAGGCCATCGAGCAACTCTGAGAGGAGAAGGCGAAGGAGACAAACTGGCCGGTGAGCTGAAGGGTGAGTACTTCCTGACCGAAGTTACTGTTGAAGTAGTTCCCTTGCTTGATGGAGACTTGTGACTCTTACAGACTATGGTAAGAGGGCGAAGGCACAGTTTGATGTGCTGGTGCAGGAGGCCAGGATCCAAAGGGAGAAGTTCGACGCCGTGGTTGCCGGAGTTAAACTAGTGCTCGACTGCGTGGACCTGGAGGCGGCTCCTCAGCCCGACGGCAGGCTGGCGCATTCGGACACCATCATCTAGAGGTGCAAGGTGGTGTTGGAGAACTTTAAGAGCTTCAACCGTGATGCCATTGCCACTGCCATTACTCACGCCCTTGCGGTGGTTCGGTCCTACTATCCAGCCGTTGACCTTCAGGCGATAGGGGCCGGATTCGCCGAAGGGATGGGCAAGGCGGAGCACCAGTAGCTGGACGATGAGGCAGAGGATGTGGCAAAAAAGCTGGTCGGTGACATCGACCTGTTCGACGAGATGGACGGTGATGGCGAAGGTCGGTGATCTACTCGGAGAATATTATCTGTAACATCTGGAGAAGGTAGTTAGAGCGCGTGGGAGCGCAAGAAACATTTATGTAAGTGTATGAATGTTATAAGGTGCATGTTTATGTAGTTTGCTGGAATTTTGGTGAAAAATCTTCGTAGTTTTAACCATGACGCAGTTATACGTAGTATAAGTAGCATCCGAGCAGTTAGTTCGCTTCTGAAACCTATGGCCTCGGCTAGCCCATAGTCCATAACGTCGAGCGTGGAGCCCATGCACGTGTAGGAGGAACAGGCGTGACCAAGGAACCATAGCCGACCACCCATAACGCAGAGCGCGGAGCCCATGGCACGTGTAGGGAGAGATCGGAGACTGGGTCTTCTCTAGAGAGAACAAGACGAAACGTGTGCTGCTCGGTGGTTGTTGAAATAACTTGGAGATAAACTTAGTATAAGTGGCGTCCGAGCAGTTAGCTCCTTATTGAGCTCTCGGCCTTGGTTGGCCCATAGTCCATAACGTCGAGCGTAGAGCCTGTGCACGTGTAGGAGGAACATGCATGACCAAGGAACCATAGCCGACCACCCATAATGCAGAGCGCGGAGCCCATAGCACATGTTGGGAGAGATCGAAGACTGGGTCTTCTCCGCAGAGATCAGAACATAATGTATGCTGCTCGTTGGTCAGCGAAATATATTGGAGATTTTGAGAAAAATGTTCGGTGATCTAGAGAAACATGTTTGGCGAAATACGTTGGCAATTTGGAGAAAACGCGTTCGGCGATTTGGAGAAAACCGTTCGGCGAAATACGTTGGAGATTTGGAGAAAATGTGTTCGGCGATTTGGAGAAACTCGTTTGGCGAAAACATCGGAGAGTTGGAGACACGTGGTCGGCGATTTGGAGAAACTTATTCGGTGAAAACGTGGTCGGCGATTTCGTATTGGAGTTCATTATGGAGTAGCGTAGAGTTCGGCGACCGTAAGTGGAGACTAAACCGTAATGGAGAAAAAATGGAGACAAATTATGGAGACCAAAACTTTATTTATAAAGTGGAGAGTACATATCTGGGGCGCTTCAAGGATAGAAACGTATAAGGTGCTCGATGTGCCATGAGTTGGGGACATCGATTCTGTCTAAGTCACATAGGCGATAAGACTCTGGTCGGGTAACCTTTTTGATGACATAAGGCCCTTCCCAGGGGGAGGAGAGCTTGTGCATCCCTTCGGTCTTTTGTTTTCTACGGAGAATGAGGTTGCCGACAGCAAATGAACGACCTTTGATGTTGCGGTTGTAGTACCTCTGCAAGCCTTCTAGATATTTGGCTGTGCGGATGCAGGTGATTAGGTGTTCTTCCTCGGCCCTGTTGATGTCCTCTGTCCGAATAGCTGCAGCTTGCTCTTCATCATAATTTTCCACCATAGGTGCTCGGAAGGCAATGTCCGCTGGTAGTATGGCTTCTGAGCCGTAGACCAAGAAATATGGAGACACACCGGTGCTATGACTAGCTTGAGTGCGCAGTCCCCAGACCACAGCTGGTAGCTCCTTGAGCCATCTGCCCGGATGCTTTTCTTCTTTCTGATATAACCTCCTTTTGAGGGCATCAAGGATCATGCCGTTCGCCCGTTCGACCTGGCCGTTGGCTCTAGGATGGGCAACGGAGACATATTTGACGGAGATGCACCGGTCTTCGCAGAAGTCCCAAAAGTGATGGCCAGTAAACGTAGTTCTGAGGTCGGTGATGATGCTGTTCGGGAGACCGAATCTATGGATGATATCTTCGAAGAGCTCGACTGCTTTCTTTGCTGTAGCCGAGACAAGCGGTTTATACTCGATCCACTTGGAAAACTTGTCGATGGCGACGTATATGTACCGGAAACCACCTGGCACTGGTTTGAAAGGCCCGATCATGTCCAGTCCCCAGCACACAAAGGGCCAGGAAGCTGGGATGGTCTGCAGTTCTTGTGCCGGCACGTGTATTTGCTTGGTGAAAAATTGACATCCTTCACAACGTCAGATGAGGTCTTCTACATCGGAGATGGCCGTGGGCCAGAAAAAACCAGCTTAGAAAGCTATGCCGACTAGGTTTCTTGAGGCCGCATGGTTGCTGCAGGAACCAGAGTGAATTTCGAGAAGCAGCTTCACTCCCTCTTCTTGGGTGATGCATTTCTACAGTATCCCTTGCTTGGCACTTTTCCTCATCAAGTTGTTGTCCACCAGCACGTAATGCTTGCTTCGACGAATTAGGCATTCGATTTCAGTCTTGTCGGTGGGTACTTCGGCACTGGTGAGGTACTTGATGAATTGTTCCCTCCAATCGGCGGCCGGCGAAGGTACTGTAAGTACTAGCTGCTCGGCGGGGGGAATTTCCTAAACTTCTTTCTCTTCCTTAATAGATGGCGCCAGAAGATCTTGAACGAAGACCCCCGGTGGAATCACAGAGCGAGAGGAGCCTAACTTGGATAGGTGATCGGTGAGCTGATTTTGATCGCTTACCACGTGATGGTACTTGATACCGTAGAATTTCCCTTCAAGCTTCCTGATTTCAGCGCAATATGCATCCATCTTTTCACTAGAGCAGGACCAGTCTTTGTTGAGCTGATTGATTACCAGCGCGGAGTCCCCGTACACCATGAGGCATTTGATGCTAAGCTCGATGGCTATACGGAGTCCATGGAGACATGCTTCATATTCGGCGGCGTTGTTGGAGGCTGGAAAGTGTATCCGGAGAACGTATCGGAGCTTCTCCTTGGTCGGTGTGATGAACAGAATGCCCACACCAGCACCGTTGATGTTGAGGGCACCGTCGAAGTACATCACCCAGTGCTCGGGGCAAGTAGCGGTGATGGGCTCTTGGATCTTGGTCCACTTAGCGACGAAATCAGCGAGCGCCTGTGACTTGATGGTAGGCCTGCTTCTAAATTCAATTGAGTAAGTGCTGAGCTCAATAGCCCACTTGATGATGTGGTCGTTGGCCTCTTTGTTGCAGAGAATATCCCCCAGAGAGAACTCGGTGACCACGGCGATCTTGTAGTACTCGAAGTAATGATGGAGCTTGCGTGACATGATCAGGATGGCATATAATAGCTTCTAAACTTGAGGATAACGAGTCTTGGGCTTGTTAAGAACCTTGCTGATGAAGTATACCAGACGTTGCACCTTATAGGTGTGCCCGGCCTCCTCGCGTTCGACCACGATGGCTGTGCTGACGACGCAAGAAGTAGCGGCGATGTAGATTAGGAGAGTTTCGTCTGGCCATGGCGCCGTCATGATCGGAGGCTTTGTTAGGAATAACTTGAGCTACTCGAAAGCTGTGTCTGCCTCCTCCAACCAGGAAAAGCGCTCTGAGGCCTTGAGGAGTTTGAAGAACGGTAGACCTTTTTCACCAAGGCGCGATATGAAGCGGCTTAAAGCAGCCATGCATCCTGTAAGTTTCTGTATATCCTTGACGCATGTTGGCCGTTTCATATTGGTGATGGCGAAGACCTTGTCAGGGTTGGGTTCGATGCCACGAGCGCTGACGATATAGCCTAGTAGTATACCAGATGGAACTCCAAAGATGCACTTTGAAGGGTTCAGCTTCCATCGGTACCTTTTTAGGTTGGCGAATGTTTCTTCGAGGTTGGCGATAAGATTGTCGGCGGTCCTAGACTTGACGACCACATCGTCGATGTAAGCTTCGACGTTGCGGCCGATCTATTGATCGAGGCACATCTGGATGGCCCTTTGATAAGTCGCCCCGACGTTCTTGAGTTCGAAGGACATGGTGGTGTAGCAGTACGCACCGAAGGGCATGATGAACGACGTCTTGTTCTGGTCTTCTTCCTTGAGGGAGATCTGGTGATAGCCGGAGTAACAGTTGGGGAAGGAGAGCAGTTCGCAGCCGGCAGTGGAGTCTACAACCTCGTCTATCTGAGGCAGATCGAAGGGGTCTTTAGGGCAGTGTTTGTTAAGATTAGTATAATCAACGCACATTCTCCATTCTTTATTCTTTTTGCGAATGAGAACAAGGTTTGCTAACCACTTAGGATGATAGACTTCTTTTATGAATCCGGCAGCTAAGAGCCATTTTATTTCTACCTTAATAGCCTCCTAGTCTGGCGTGAATCGGTGGAGTTTCTGCTTGATCAGTTTGGCGGTCGGCGAGACATTCAAGGAGTGCTCGATCTTCTCCCGTGGTACCCCCGGCATGTCTGCGGGTTTCCAAGCAAACACGTCGGCGTTGGCACATAGGAAGGAGATAAGCGCACTTTCCTATTTGGGGTCAAGGTGAGCCCCAATCTTCATGGTCTTGGAGGGGTCGTCGAGGCCGAGGCCGACCTCATTTATTTCCTTGGACTTGGCGGAGGTGCGAGGAGGCTCTAGCTCTGGGATCTCCATGTCGTCGGCGGGCACCGTCTTGGCTTCAGTGACCACATTGGCCATCTGGATGGAGAGGTCGGTGGCTTCGGCGAGGGCGAGACTCTTTGTCTCGCAGGCGTAGGCGATGGAGAGGTTGGCCCATAGGGCCAGGACTCCTATAGGCGAAGGCATCTTCAACACTAGATACGCGTAGTGCTGTATAGCCATGAACTTGGCTAGAGCTGGCCAACCAAGTATGGTGTGGTAGGTGGTGTTGAAGTCGGCGACGTAGAAGTTGATATGCTCGATGCGGTAGTTGCTTGCCGTGCCAAACTGTACTGGTAGGGTGATCTCTCCAAGCGGTTTGGAAGCCCTACCAGGTACCACACCCTAGAAGGAGGAGTCTGAGGGTGTGAGATCTGTTATCCCAAGGCCCAACTCCTTTAGGGCTCCGGCGAAGAGGAGATTCAGAGCGCTCCCACCGTCGACGAGCACTTTTTTGAAAACCACCTTCTGAACGGTTGTGTCGAGGATGAGGGGGAAATGGCCTGTGTAGGGGATGTCCGCCCACTAGTCGGCCCTGCTAAAGGTGATGGGGACCTCGGACCAAGGGCGATAGCTGGGGTTGGCGGCGGCGTCTTCTAAAGTGACGACAAGCACCCGTCGGGAGGCGAGCTTCCATTCTCTTCTGCTCTCGGTGGAGGCAAGGCCCCCGAAGATGGTGGTGACCACCTTGTCGTGGTCCTAGAAGGCATTGCCATTGCCCCAGGTGGTCGGCGGCCTACGGCTCTGTCGTTGGCGTAGTCATCTAGCTTTTTGTCTTGGAACTCCTTAGCCAAACCGAGGCAGTCCTTCATTTTATGTTTGGCGTTCTTGTGGAGAGGGCACGGGCCATCGAGGATCTTCTTGTATTGCTCATCATAGTTGCGCTTGGTGCGAGGTTCATTGACAGCGTCGTCGAGGTTGCGGTGGAGTTGGCGTGGCCTTCCTTGCGAGTCAAGCTGCTGCTCGGCTATCGCGAGGGTGATCTCATTTGCTCGACGTTGTGTGCGGTTGACGTCCTGGTTCTCATGAGTGACACGTTCCTCCTCGGTTTCGCCATTCTGAGGAGGGCTGTCGACACTGACGTTGAAGATTGTGCCACCCCGGAAGGGTGGGAGAGGGAGTTGCTTGGTGATGGTTTCGGCGAGGGTTTCCGTAGAGCCCTAGGACTCAAAGTCTAGGTTTTCCTCTGAGACGGTCTGGAGGGACGTTTTAGGGCGTCGACTGGCGTGCAGCATGTTGACAGTCGATGGGAGCTGGTCAGCGATCTGGTCAGCGAGAGGATGGACGTCTCCCACCTGGCAGTCGACTTTGCCCCTCAGGGCGTCTTGGTAGATAGCGGCGGCGTTGGTGAGCCTGAAGGGTAGAGCCACAACTCCTAGAGTTTTCCGAGCAGCCTTCGACAGATCTAGATCGGAGGGTGGTCGGTGCTAAACCAAAGTGTTTAGAGCTGATTCGGCGATGGAGAGGCAATCGGCGAGCTTTAGACCGACCCGATCGATGGATTCAATCAGATCATCACTGTTGATTTGCCTCCTCTGGTAGCGAGGAAGCAGGTGGCGAGTCATCGATGAAGGGGACCTCGGAGGCGGTTCCAAGATTGGATCTGCAGTCGCAGGTGTTGGGGTGATCGACGCAGAATCGATCTACACTGGCTCAAGCTCTCCGACTCCATCAGCATTGATGATCCAGGAGATCGATCCGACCGTGAAGATCTGGTCAGGCCACGGGAGGGAGGAAGAGCCTGTGGAAAAAGTCATCTTGTTCGATAAGGAAACAACACGCACTCCCCTACCTGGCGCGCCAACTGTCGACAAAATATCATCGGTAGTCCTCCGAGGGGTATCCCACGAAGGTAGATTGATCGGCAGAGAAGCGCATGATCAAGAACAAGAAGGCAATAGAGACACACGAGTTAGACAGGTTCAGGCCATCAGTATGACGTAATACCCTACTCCTGGCATTTTGAAGTCTCGGTGAGCCCCTCGTGCTAATGCCGTCGACAATTTTGTCTCTATCGGGCCCTTATGGCCGGAGCGCCACCACACCGACGTGCTCTGTATAGCTGAGCCGCCGTAGCTGCGGTCGCATGTGTTGCGAGCTTGCGCGTGCTCAACCTACCCCTTGGGTGCGTTCGCGTGTGCGTGCTGAGTGTGCCGGTGACCTTCGCGTCGCCGGAGGTCGCGTTGTTGTTCGCTGCCGTCATGCGGGAGCTCTGCCATGCCGCCATGGCCACTGGCGTGCGTGCTGTGCTTCCTTAGATGGTCGATTAGTGGCATCAGGAGATGCGCGAGAGCGAGGCGAGTCTGCTGGGGCAAGCCCCGTCGCCGGCGAGGTCACCGCCGGCGAGGAAACCGCCGGTCAACGGCGCCTCTGCCGCGGTCAGCGCGGGAGTCCTGTGCACTGACCCAAGGGGCGCGGTCAGAGGGGGTGAGTAAGAAAGGAATTTAATCCTTTTTTGATTTTCTGGAAATGCTAATAAATCATGAAACTTGAATAATTCATAACTAAATAATTAAAGCTGATAAAATTATGAAAAGTTTTGTGTGAGCTTGTTATGATATGCTTAATCATGGAAAATTATGAGTTGGTCAATATCTGTAGTTTTGCTATGGTTAAAAGTTACATATTTTTATTAATAAATGAACCTTCCATGTTTTTTATAGGCTAAAATAATTATCCTTTAATCATGAAATTTTTTGTGTATGCTTAATATGCTTAGATCTGTCTTCACAAAAATTTTGGTACTGTTTTGATAATTATAAATTGTCCACTTAGTTTAGGTCTACTAAAATGCCTTGTTAATTATTTAAATAAATACCACATGACTTCTATAAATCCTTAACTAGTGTTGATGTGATTTTGGGATTGATTGTGGACCTTGGAACACTAATCCCTTGCTATTCCTTGGCAACTTAAGTTTATGATTGTTGCTCTCATAATCAACCTTGTTAATAATAAACAACAAAGCGCGTGATCAAGAACTGGTAAGTGAATAGCGCAGAAGAAAGCGGCTCGATTCTTGTATACGTACGGCCAAATACCTTGCTGTTTTGCGTAGGTACTACAACAGGAACATTAAAGAGCGGTTTTTCGTGGTCGGGGACCTGGTCCTGAAGTGGAAGACGAACCAGGCTGGTGTCCATAAACTCGCAACCCCATAGGAGGGGCCCTTCGTGATCAAGGAAGTCACACGACCAACGTCTTACAGGTTAGCTCACCTGGACGGTACGGACGTACCAAACTCGTGGCACATCGACAAGCTTAGACGTTTCTATGCTTAACCACCGAGATATGTACTCCTTTTGTACTTTTGATTTACTTCAATGAAGCTATTATGATTTCTCCGACCACTCTAATGTGTCACTTCGAATTTTATGGTTATTCTCACTTAGCCAGTAAAAGCTGACCACCATTGCTTCCACGGTTTTTGGAGCAGGCCCTGTCCCCGATTCCTCCCAACATGTGCATGGGATCCGCTCTCTACGCTACGGGTGATCGGCAGGTCCCTCCTGGTTTGACTTGTCGCGTTTACGTGTGCACAGGTCCCGCACCTCACACTCCGACCACATGCCAAATTAGGGCCATACAAACTTTTCAGGATGACAAGTCGAGTAAACTAGTACAACTAAACAGAATGCTAGCATGTTCTCACTTAGTTATGCCAACACGAGTTTCAAGCTTAAATACATTTTATACAAAACAAATAAGCTTATAATGATATACAGTTACGCTATTACAAGCTTGCCCGAAGAGGTACAAGTTTACAATAACACAACTACATCCTTCTTCTACAGCTCTAGCCTATCCTGTTGGCTGGTCGGGGCACGCGGCACCTGCTGCTCGCTACTTCCGACATCCCGCTTGAGTCTCGGGGACTCTTGTACTGGTCGAGCTGAAGAGGATGGCCCCGCCGATGCCTGGCTGGTCGAGACCGCAGGCTTCGCCGGTTGGCTCATAACTGATGGCGTTTCCAGCTGGCTTGTTGATGGCGTACCCTGTACAGGTGCCGTCCCACCTCCACATAGGTTAATGTCGCCAATTATCTTTGAAGACAGGTCTAGCTGGGTCATCCGAAGTTCCTCAGCCTTGTCTGGATTTACCTCCTTCAGGTACCCAGCCTCCAGGCGCTTGAGATCGATTAGGGGGTAGTGGGCACGCACCATGCTTAGCACATGTGCGCCTGTGTACTCACCCACCTCCTTCAAGAACTCTTGGAACCATTCCCATGCCTTTCGGCATCTCTTGACCAGTCCGAGCTGCGGCGTCCTTGACGCTTCCTCTGTAAGCGCTGGGTCGATAAGGTTGAGGACGGGCAAAATACTAGTTGCCACTTCCTGGCACCGGTTCTTCCATGTGTCCCGGTCCTCAGTGATCTCTAGGCATCGCGCCTTCCAGCCATCACGATCTTTCATCATGGCTTCTAGATGCTTCTTGGCGTTGACTTTCAAAACTGCAAACCGCACAAGGTATTAAAATGTCACGCCACGACAAGATAATGCGGGTAACAGAATGAGCAAGGTGGTCTGGAACACTTACTTTTCAGTTCCTCCTTCATCTTGGTTGTGTGGACCTGAAGTTGCGACTGGTCGTGTGCCAGTTTCTTGTTGTCCTCCTTCAGGCGACCACACTCTACGGCCACACGTTTATTCTCCTCTTGGAGACGGACTACTTTGGCTTCTAAGCCTGCACTACAGCTGTTAATACCAACAATGCAACAACACGTGTCATGCACTTACTGTGATCAAGTGATAACTTGTTTTTTCCTGCTCTTTATTACTGAGCTAGATGACTAGGTTCTGGTTCTGTGCCTCTTGCTTTGTCCTCTCCTAGTCGGCAATTTCAAGCTGGCGGTGCAAGCGTTCCACCTCGGCTGCCAGTTCTCTATTGTTTGTCGTGATTCCCTCAATCTGGTCGAAGCACCTCTTTTGGTACCTTGCGGTCTTCATCAAGTCCTGCATATAAACAAGCTAAGTCAGACAGTTCGACTAAATAGCAGGATCAAGTGGTCAAGCCAAACATACCTAAACTTCTGTCACCAGACGTTTTGCCGCTCGTTCAACTTTTAGGGTCTCTTCGACCTCTGGGATTTCCTCATGCATAACCCACTCGTCGTTCCACCAGCGCGACACATATACATGTTGTCGTTTGTCTTGGGGACGGCCCAGTATCTCTTCTATTTCGTCCTCTTCTTCAGGAGGCGGCGCTGGTCTGGAGTTTGTAGTCTCTGCGACCACTATGGCTTTCCCACGAGCCACAGCATCAGCAAGCGTGCTCTGTGCCACCTTCGGCTGCTGCTCCTCGGCTTGGTCCGGTCCCCTTCACGCTGAAGTATCCCCCTCAGCAGGGGTAGTGCTCGGATCACTTGTACTTGGCTCGGCTCTCTTCTCGACCAGCTGCTCGGGGACTGTCGTCTGGCCACTTGACTGCTGAGGTTCTGGTGGATTTTCTTCTACAGGTTCCCCCACATCCGGCTGCTGGGCAGTTCTTTCCGCCATTGCTGGCAAAGCCATGCCGCACCCGGCTAGCTGGTCGGGATTTTCGGTGGACGCCGACCTAATATATCAGAGATAAGTTCAGAAGATAATAGTATTCAATACAAATTGTAAGCTTACATCAAGGTTGCAAGTACTTACAGCTTGGAAGCACAGAATGACGTGGCGAAGGAGCGTCTCTTCGACCGTGCTTGCTCCACGTGCTCGGCAGGTTCCACTAGGTCTTTTTCCATGACCAGTACCGGTGCCGGGGCCTGGCGCTCAACCCCTTTGCCGGTTGTCATTAGTGTTGCAGTGGTCGGTGATGCGATCCCTGCTGGCACAGAGGAGCCACTCTGCTCCGTCGACTCCAGTTGTCTCCTCCTCTTTCAAGGGACGAGTCGGAAGATGTCTGCATCCTCTGTTCCATCATCCGACAGAGGGAAGATGGCCTGATGACGTTTGTTGGCCGCTGGCCGCTTGCCAGCAGCCCTGGCTGTTGCCTCCTCTCCAACCCCAAGTACGGCCCAGTCGATGTCTTTGGCCCTGGCACTAGTCTGGGGGGTTGGGCCGGCAACTTGTAGCCAATCCACACCAGGGGGTGGAGACACGAACACTGATGCCCTGTCATGATCATTACTCTGGGAAACATAAAGGCGACAACACATTCAATTTTTGTTACAACATAACTCTATAGGTACAAGGAAGCATAATTTACCTTTGGGGGAGGTCGGGCCAGCTTGAAGGCGTGCTCGATGTCGTTTAACCTGACATAATTGGGATCCGCTAAGTTGAATAGCTCCCCAATCCTGGCCTTGACTTCGGTCTTGTCAAGCGCCTCTTTTCTGGTCCTCGTTGGATCTGCGCTCCCCTGGTATTCGTAACCAGGATGTATCCTCCTCTGGCAGGGCTGGATCCTTCGGCTGATGAAGTTTCCGACCATGCTTGGACCATCCAGCTTCCCCCACGGGATCATCCTGAGAAGTTCTGCAATCTATTCCAAGTGCCCGGGCTTCTCCGACCAGCTATTTTTCTTCTCCGGAATCAACCCCACGTCGCACAGGGTGATCGTGTTCGGCTCTTCACGGATGTAGAACCACTTCTTGTACCATTCGTCTAGCGATGTGTTCCAAGGGCAGTGCAAGTACTGGGCTTTCATCCCGTCACGCAGATTGAGATATACACCTCTGGCTATCTTTGAGCCGCCGCTCCCTTTCTTCCACAGACAGAACATATGGCGAAAGAGGGTGAAATGGGGCTGGAAGCCACCATATGCCTCGCAAAGATGGATGAAGGTGGAGACAAGAAGAATCGAGTTGGGATGTAGATTGCAAATCCCAATCTCGTAGTATAAACAGAGCCCCTGGAGGAAAGGGTGCACTGGAACCCCAAAACCCCGCTTGAAGAAATCCTCGAAAACCACAATCTCACCTGGTTGTGGATCGGGGTAGCTTTCTCCTTCCGGCGCGCGCCATCCCATGAGTGCCTTGTTATGGAGCACTCCCATGGTGATGAGGTCTTCGATGGTCTGATCATTGCTCCTTGACTTCCACCACTCCTTCGCCATGACTTTGGCTTTCTTCTGGGCGTTTTTCTTCGCCATTAATCTATCCTTGCTAAAAGGGGTGGATACGGTGGAGGGGTGATGGGCGATGATTTCGGAGGAATAGGGTTTGGCAAGAGGAAGAAGAAGGCTGCGGTGGCGAATGATAATGGGGGTTGGTAAAAAATAACTTACCAGTTCTATATTATAAATAACCAAGAGTTCCGTCGTTTCATCCACCTGAGATTCTTGGGAGATGTGTGCACGCGCTGCAAACGGTTGTTTTCACAACCTCAAGATCTACGCCAATAAACGCACCCCTTCGCTACCAGTGTACGCACCTTTTCATTGCTAGTATGAGAGGGCCCACACTGACGCACCTCCTTACAGGTGCCAAGCGACTGTTTGCTTGAAAGGACAGGAAGGCAGTATAGCGTGCTATACCCGTCTGCTTTTTCTGACCAGACGTGTCAGATTGGACTTGATAGAGTAAGAAGATAAATAAATACACCAAATAATAGTTCAAGCAGCATTCGTTTCTTCGCTGCATGTCTCGTGCTCAGGGATGGTCCAGACCACTACCGTGCTCGGGGACTGCTCCGACCACTACCGTGCTCGGGGACTGCCCAGACCACTACCGTGCTCGGGGACTGCTCTGACTACCACCGTGCTCGGGAATTGCCCCGACCACTACTCGGAGACCGCTCTCCTCGGCTACATGTGATTGGTACTCGCATACAGTTGAGAGGCATTTATTTAGACCTTGCTACAAGGCTCATACCTCGCCTTCCAGCAAGCTCGGGGACTACATCGGTACGATGCACCTGCCGGTGCATCTCGTATCGCCTGTATGACAATTGGGTTCTCAACTTAATTGGGAATTCTTTTTTAGACCCTGGCACCACGTGCCTACGTCACCTACTACCAGGCTCGGGGACTAAGTGGGCACACTTCACCTTGCGGTGAATGTGTTTATTTAATCGGCCCCTATGTTTTGACTGATTGTCAGGATTACTATCGTGCTTGGGAATTGTCCTGACCACTGCTCGGAGACCGCTCTCCTCGGCTACATGTGATTGGTAATCGCATACAGTTGAGAGGCATTTATTTGGACCTTGCTACAAGGCTCATACCTCGCCTTCCAGCAAGCTCGGGGACTACATCGATACGATGCACCTGCCGGTGCATCTCGTATCGCCTGTACGACGATTGGGTTCTCAACTTAACTAGGAATTCTTTTTTAGACCCTGGCACCACGTGCCTATGTCACCTACTACCAGGCTCGGGGACTAAGTGGGCACACTTCACCTTGCGGTGAATGTGTTTGTTTTTTGACCCCTATGCCTCTGATGATCAAAGACGCTACGCTTCAACACGCACTTACATTTCTTTTCAGAAATACAAGTGGGCACACTTCCCAATACGGAAATTTCTTTTTTCTTAAGAACACCATACATTCTTCGGACAACCTACTTCTTCGGTGACAACGGCGGTCAGAGATGTCAAGAACTCAAGCCTCACTGTTCAGAGAAGGTTAAAATGGCGTGTCCCAGCATAATACATGGTGCTCGGGGACTAGCTGTGGGGGTATTAACCCCTATACCCTTACGGCTAGGCTTGGGCCGGCCCAGATCAGAGGGTCCGGTCCACCAAAAGACAACGCGCGGCCTGGCCAACCTGTTTGGAGTCCCGCGCAAGGAGTCAAGATGGATTTGGCGATCAAGCAAGATCCTAGTCGGTTAGAATATGAATCCTTATCCGGCCACCTATGGCAATTGTAACTGGCTAGGATTAGTTTCCAGATCTATAACCCTGCCCCCCGGACTATATAAGGCGGGCAGGGGAACCCTCTAAAAAACATCTCTCATTGACATACAGCAATACAATCAGACGCAGGACGTAGGTATTACGCCTTCTTGGCGGCCAAACCTGGATAAAACCTCGTGTGTCTTGCGTCACCATCTTGTTTGTGGCTTGAGCATCTGTCTGCCGACAATCTACTACCTTAGGCATACCCCTGGGTAGATTGTCGACCATATTTTGTCGACAGTGGCGCGCCAGGTAGGGGTCCCCTTTTAGGGGTTGTGCGTGCTGATCTTCTGACGAATCAGATGGGACTTTCTTCTTCAACATGTCAATAACAACTCGACTGATCGCGGCGGCGTCCTTCGGCAACTACGTCGACCACGTCCCGAGTGGCTCCGCCGAGCTCCGACCACCAGACCACGTCGACCAACCGAGCTCCGACCACCAGACCACGTCGACCAGCCGAGCTCCGACCACCAGACCACGTCGACCAGCCGAGCTCCGACCACTAGACCACGTCGACCATGTCCCGAGCGGCTCCGCTGAGCTCCGACCACCAGACCACGCCCCAAGCGGCTCCGCCAAGCTCTGACCACCAGACCACATCCCGAGCGACTCCGCCGAGCTCCGACCACCGGACCACTAGACCACGTCCCGAGCGACTCCGCCGAGCTCCAACAACCGGACCACCAGACCACGTCGCAATGATGATCGCCACGAAGAACGGCGCTATGACAACCGCGACCACCGTCATGACGACAGGTCGGAAAGCTCGAGGATCGGACAACTTTATCGCCATCGACCAGATTTCTATCCAAAGATAAGTACACTTCTAATATTTATATTTAATATAATTTTCATTACGACGTTTCTCCACAACGTCCTTGTCATGATTATTTTTCAAATAACGTTTGTCCATGTATACCATCTTAAAGATAACATACAACTATACTTAATGCAAATCCTCGATCAGTCATGTTGACGCTCGATGTCTCCAGAAAAGGCCCTGTCTCTGGCTCCTCCCTACATGTGCACGAGCGTCTGCCCTCTGCGTTATGGGTGGTCGGCAGCGGCTCCTTAGCGACGCTTTGTTCTTCCTACACGTGCACGGGCTCCGCGCCCCGCATTATGGTTAACGGGCTAGCTAGGGCTGGAGACTCAGCTACATACTAACTAGTCGGGCAGTTTATATTAAGTATAAACACAAACTTCATATTAACACTGATGTTTACAAAGCACCAACTGCTTTATCACATCATGCTCATTTGCAAATGACTACTGAGCGTCATACGCTATTTCTTCACCGTTGATTTTTCTCCATAATTTATTATTTTGTACATCATGTACTACCATTCTACATATTTATATCGCAGGAATTTCGAGCTATGCTCGGGGACTTCGTCGCTCGCTTCTCGACCTACGCTCGGGGACGGCCTCGATCACTCTCCGACCACAGCTCGAGGACTTTGTCGCTCGCTTCTTGACCTACGCTCGGGGACTACCTCGATCACTCTCCGACCACAGCTCGGGGACTTTGTCGCTCGCTTCTCGACCTACGCTCGGGGACTGCCTCGATCACTCTCCGACCATAGCTTGGGGACTTCGTCGCTCGCTCCTCGACCTGTGCTCGGGGACTGCCTCGACCACTCTCAGACCACGGCTCGAGGACTTTGCGTCTCAACTACATGCGACTGGTGACTCGCATACAGTCAGGATATTCTTTCTCATTTAGACCTTGCTACAAGGCTCATACCTCGCCTTCCAGCAAGCTCGGGGACTACATCGGTACGATGCACCTGCCGGTGCATCTCGTATCGCCTGTACGATGATTGGATTCTCAACTTAACTGGGAATTCTTTTTAGACCCTGGCACCACGTGCCTACGTCACCTACTACCAGGCTCGGGGACTAAGTGGGCACACTTTACCTTGCGGTGAATGTGCTCGACCTGATGGATCAAACGCCTCCGATTCTACAAGGATGATAGTGTCTCTTCTCGGCTCAGAGTCAAAGTGGGCACACTTTGGAGGAAATATTTTTCAAATTTTATCTTGAGCCCCTTACATCCTTCTGGCAAGCTCAAGACGACACTACTCGAAGGATACAAGGCGCTCGGGGACTAGCTGTGGGGGTATGGCCCCCGGTATCCTCAAGACAAGACATGGGCCGCACCATCAGAGGTGGTCCAGCCCGTAAGATCAAGGCGTGCACGGCAAGATTACAAGTTGTACTAGATATTGTAATAGTACCAAATAGGATACTTTACTTGTAACCCTCCTCCTCCAGACTATATAAGGGGAGGCAGGGGTCCCCCTCAGGGGACATCTCCAACAGATCGTACAGATCTACAATGGATACACCTCAATACAATACACCAAAGGCATAGGACGTAGGGTATTACGTCGATCAAACGGCCTGAACCTATCTAAATCACTGTCTCTGCGCCTTGTGTCACCATCTGGTTCCTGATTACACGCACCGTCTACCGATAATCTACCACCATGGGCACCCCCCTCGGTGGACTGCCGACCATATTTCGTCGACATTAACCTAATTAGAAAGTGAAAGAAAGTTGTACTCAAGTTAAGTAATCTTGTTTAGTCTTCATAATCTATGCTTAGCATTTCATCATTCTAAAGCATGCATCTTTATTTACATTTAGTGAACGAGTCTGGTGAGCCTTTGGTTGAGCAAGTTCCAGAGGTGGTTTTCACTCTGTGGAGGTTGGGTTTGATATCTGTGGTCCATATGAGGAATCTAACAACCTCAACATCGAAGGCAAGCCTCAGAGCATAAACCCATTCCTTGTGTTTTGTAAATGTTAATCACTTAAGTCTTATGCCTGTTGCATTAAGTAAGATTAGGAGTTGATTGATTACCAATTGCTGCATGACTACCTTGGTATTTCAATACTAATCCTTGTCACCCTGCTAGTTACCATAGGGTAGTTATGCTTAGCCATGCTTAGTTGATAAGAGTCTAGTGGTGATTTCATCATTCACAATGGTTATATGCTCAGGAAATGTCCTGAGGCTTAATAATGAATTTTGAATAACTTGAGACCAGACGGGACATGGAAATTATCTTTGGTGGTTAAGCCGACAGGGTTGCCTGGCCGTGCTTGTTTCGTCTGTGTCGATTAAGGACCGTTTGTTGTTGGCCCTTGGATCAAGATTTTGTAGTACTAGCCACATACTCCGGTAAGCCTAAGACCTCGGCTATTCCATTATGTGAAAAGCTAACTACGCACTGGGAGTGGGAGATGGTGAGAGTAGCGTGTACCCACCTTACGAAAACATCACGGGTGACGTAGGACGGTGAAGTACTATATTCTCGGATAGCGCAGACCATTTCACATTTTGGAGGATCCGAGTGAGGGTTGATATATGTAGGTCTGGGACCTACATATGTCGTGTGGTTGGGAATCCCAGCTGGGTTTAATCGGTTCGAATCGCCGTTTGCTCTACGGTAACAGGAGACTTGATTCTCGCACCTTCATCGTAGTTTAACTAACGAAACATTGGTACTTATGATCACCTGATATGATGGTTAATGAAGTGGTTGGATTAGACCAGGTGCAAACTGGAGACTTGTAATGATTTCACTTGAGCTAAAACATTGAAAGTAAGGATCAATCAATAGTAAGCTTTTATGCAAAGTTAATCTTGATTCTTGTTTTAGACTTACCTTGATTCCCCATAAGCTTGCATATCCTTGGAGTCTTTTCTTTTCGTCGGGTAAGTCTTGCGGAGTACAATTCAGTACTCAGGGTTTGTTAACCCTTGTTGCAGGTGAACCCCAACAACAGATAGGCTTTTGCCCCTATTGTATGTCAGTTCTAGAAGATGATAGCCATTAGTAGATGTGTTGTACTCTCATCCTTGGGCAGGATGATACCTTTATGTAATGAATAAAGTTGTGTTAGTCATGCTACCCTACTTCGTTTGAGAAGGCAAAAACTTATGGTTTGTAAAACTTAAATAAATGGTTTGTAAACTTATGGTTTGTAATACTTCCGCTCTTTAACTCTGATGTAATATATTTGTATCAACTATTGTAATACTGCAATGTCTTCTGTAATGATCCTTATCGGATGTGAAAAGTGGATGATTCGGGATCCCCGAGGACACCCGATAGACTACTGGAGTTGTGTGAGTCCCACGCATAATGGTCAGAAGTCTTTAAGACAATGATAAGTGCGTGTGAATCATCATAACTTGGGCTGTTCTGCCACATTGTGTATGACCAAAACCTTTTCCTTGAGCTTCTGATTCTCTAAAAGTGACATAGGCTTGGCTTGGTTGATAAGTAAGGCTGATAGTGCATATAATTCCTTGCAATTTATATTTTGTTGCAATCATCAATAAATCAGCTTTTCAAGCACCAATGAAGTGCACAAAAAAATCAATGTTTTCAAGTATTAAGGCAGCTAAGAAAAGGAGACCATGACATGTAATAAATCAATAATAGTACTTGATTTTTAGTTGTGCTTAAATTACATTACATATGTATAGATGTGAGGTGCAACTATTTTCTTGCATGGCTTGGATGAGAATTTGTTCATATGTAAATCATTTATGATGCTTATTTTTAAAATGATAAATGAAAAAGAACAACCTTTTGCTCTCTTTTGAGTTTTTGATGAATCCATTGTCAAAGGGGGAGAGAGTTTTACACATTGCATATTCACATGGCAGATTTTGTGAGATAAGAAAGAGGGAGGGTTTCTCTTTTTGGATCTTTTGAGATGATCTTTTGGTTTTCACTTTGCCTTCGATTAAAAGAACAATTTAGCGGATGTGAATGCCAATGTTCATTATCTATATGGTGTTGCCAATGTTTTCATCAAGGGGTAGATTGTGAGATCATGTGATGAAGAATTGTTTTGATATGAAATTGGCATTGCAAAGTGATTTGCATTATGGCATAAGAGTGATATGCATGTGCTACTTATTTATGCTTGTGATAGGTGTTGTGTAGATTGACTTGGGTCAAGTCGTGGACTTGGGCTCGGATGCAGTTTACGTGTTTGTTCATGTGGAGGTGTTGCTTGATGTGGAACATGGTCGATGACAGACTGGAACTAGGTTCAGGGAGGAACTGAGGTTTCAGGACTAAGTTCAGGGAGGAACTGAGGTCCTATCGGTCAAGGATGTCATGCGAGATGTTAGGGCTAAGAGAACAATGTACGTGAAGATGACCACGCCATGAGATGGGAGATGTACGGGCTATGGCTTGGTGTTGGTTCTGGCTGGTGCAGCTAGGACGGTGTTATGATTGGTGCATGCATGGGCTTATGTGTGCACGTTTGGTTTGGTCAAGTATGTGTTCTAGACGTGCATGCGTGTGGTGCATGGGAATAGTGTCCAAGTTGGACACATTTTGGAGGCTGACCAAATCAAGCTAGGAGACTTGGCTTGGTCAAGTTTCAAGTTCTGATTAGAAAAAGAGGATCAGCTGCATGCTAGCAGTTTTGGTTGTGTGACCAAGACGTGGCAAGGTGTCCAAGTCTGGTTAAAAGGAGAGGCAATCCAGAAGTGATGGCTGCCGTGGTGTGAACCCGAGCTACATGCTAGCCAGGGCGTGCGTGGGTCACGTGGCCAAGCCTGGTTCGGTTCAGGGGCAGATAAATAGAAACCGAGTGTGTTGGTTGTGAGATAGTGCGGTAGAGGATAGGCATGTGCGTGAAAAAGAGAAGGCAGCGGCAACGATTGTTTTTAGAGTTTGGGATCACGTGGTGATCTTTGTAAGGATGCTTGTGAGATGCATCTTGTAAACACATCTATGCAATGATAAAAATCAAGGTTTGGCAATTTGTGTGTTGGTAATCTCGTTCCTCTATTGCTCATTGATTTACATGCTAGCTTTTGGTTTTCGCTTGATTTCGTGCTTGCAAGTTTAGACTCGATTTGATCTATCTAAAACTGTTGTGCTGTTGATCTGAGCAGTTTGATTGGTTACACTTTAATAGATTTTGAAGTTAGGGTTCAATCAATTCTCGTCACCATCAGATGCAGCGTGCTTGTTTATTTTATATCTCAAGTTCTAGACCTCCGATTGATGTGCTTGCATTTGGGTTGGTTCACAAATTTCATCTAGTTTGTTGTGATAAATTTTGAGATCAATTGGAGCTACGGTGTTTTTTCGAGATTAGTTTTATTATAGGTGCAGTGTTCTGTCCAGAATTGAAAACAAGGCTTATTTTGGTTTTGTGTTTAGGGGGAAGTTTTAAAATTAATTTTTGGCTTCTGCAATCATTCACCCCCCCTCTAATTGCTTGTCTTAGATTGACTCGATCCTACATCGTTCAATATGTTTTTCCATGTTTCCATATTTTTGAAATTCAAATTTTTATTTTTTTTCAAACAAAGCCACATGAGAAGATGACCACAATAATTTGATAGAGCATGATTTTAGAAAATTTTAGGAAAAAACTCATCACATTTGGAGTTATTATGTGGGAGAAAGACTAGTTATAAGTTTTAGCAAGAGATTAAAAAGAGAAATCACACTTCAGAAGAAATTCATGCACAAGTGGGTGCCCGCAAGGAGCCAGAAATTCGGCAATAGATTCCAATCACCATAAGGCCAATTTATACACCGATAAAAGACATCACGTCGACGTGTAAGTGGTATGCCCATGACCAGTTCAAGCCTGAGAACCAAGTCAAAGAAGTCCCACCATCCGAGGAGGCCCTCATCCACATCCAGAAACCGGCAAAGAGGTATCCAAATGTTGATGACACCAAATGGTCAAAGGATTGCCCGAAAACCTATGAAAGAGGCAAGCCCTTCCTACCAAACTGGGATATCCAGCGCCTACCACTTGGAATGAAAAGGTTCCATGATTAGTACTTGCGTGCTCTCCAGACAAAAATACAAATCATACAAGCACGCTTCCCCGCTAACACATTTGGAGGCCTAGATGGGGTAATTGCTTTTGACTTCAATGGTGTCCAGACAATGTTTCACCTCGGAGAAATGGAAATGAATCTAGTTCGCACATGGTGCCTGTAAGTCCTTGCCCTCTTGATATAATATGATTCTAATCTTTGGATTTTGTTGTAACTAACCCACAACGTGATTTGTAGAATGCAAGTGCACATTTCAAAACAAATGCCAAGTGTGCGATTGGGTACGTAGACCCTCAATGTATAGCACCGCCAAACTTCAATTACGCCAAAGAATGGTCACTGGATGGCAATGAGCTAGCTGCTGGAAAGATCGTTGAGGAGAAAGAGGAAATCCGGAACAAGGAAATAAGGGAGGCGGCCCTTAAGACAGCGGCATACATAGCCCTAGCTTTTAAATACCTAAAAAATAACCAAGTTATATGGTTGCCATACAACTTCGAGTAAGTCCAACTATATACTTAAAGCTTTAACAATACACATTGTTTTGTTCGATGCAAAAGAGCTTATTGGTTTCTATGATTAAATTCATGCAGCCGCCACTGGATTTGTATAGGCGTCGATATCGGGATGGGCATGGCGTGGGTCTTTGATTCAATAGATAAGGACTCGGCGACATACAAAGACTTTATATCGATTCTCAAGACGTATACATATCGACAATCCTCTTATATACCATGTAACATTCACTTTTGGATACTAACAAGTTGCATTTGTTAAATTCATTCGAACAGGGCGTACAGGTACTATGTTAAGACTCACAAAGGGAGGCATGATCCACAAAAGAAGCATAACATGTGTCAAAACACTATGTGCGGTAAGTGTAACTTACTTAAGTACTCCATTATGTTGCAGTCAAAAGCATTACTTAACATTTTTATATGCGAAACACACAGTACCCCAAGCAGAAGCCTGGGAGTTTACATTGTGGATACTACGTATGAAGTATGATGAGTAACACCACTACCTACAGGAGACACCCCTGTAGGGTAAGTTTGAACCTCTTCAACCTCTTTATATGATCACTGTGTTTAGATATGCTCACTGTTTTTATATATGCTCATTGTTTTTATATATGCTCGCTGTGTTTAGTGTTGGGGATTTAACTTCACAAAAAAAAATCAGCCCCTGAAACTTTAGAGTTGAAATCATGATTTCTATAACAAAGTTTACTTGTAGGGAAAAGAAGTAAAGCGAAGGTGGAAATTTGACTTTGTTAGAAAGATTCCATCTTTGCTGAAGAAATCTCATCTTCACAGGTGAAAAGAAGAAAGCAAGATTAGGCGAAGACAGAGTTTGACTTCGCCTAACATTCTGGGAGAAGAAGAAAATCAAAGCGGAAATCAACTAAGTCTAGAAGATGAAGACATCAATAAAGTTGATGTACAAAAGTTGAAGAATAAAGACTCAAAAGGGAAAAAAGACTGCTTTGCCCTAGTAGTTGCAAAGGGTTGTAACTATTTGAGTTGGGGATAAAACAGGTATTTTATGTAAAGTACGAAGACCAGGACCCCTATAAATACCCCCTCTGACATGTACAGTACGATCATGAAATGAATACAACTTTGTCTTGTGTTCAACTTTGATGCTTGTGTAAATTCTTACCCAACATCTGGTGCCCACCGTTTGTGTGTGCTCGAAAACTCTCACGATCACGCGAATCTAATGGGCAGACCTAACAAGAAAGTTACCACTAGGGTAACCGAAGATGACCCATCAACAGTCAAAGACCAAAGTCTCAAAAAAGATACACCCCAAGACCCAACCTCTTCAAAGGCAAGCGAAGCCGAAGAACAAAGACTTAAAGAATTAGAAGAACAAGTGCTGAGAAAGCAAAAAGAACTTGAAGAATGTCACGCAAGAGCAAGAGAAAAGTCTCGCAAACAAAGAATAGAAGATGCCGAAGCCACTCTTTGAGAACTAAATGAACAACTTCAAAGCGCAAGCCACGAAGTTATACATTTAGATGAACCAAATTCAGCAACAAAGGCTTCTCAAGAAAAGAATTCCCAAAAGTCATTCATATCAATTGACACAAGCTCTCCCTTGTCAATAAACTTGCAGCTAGCACAATGGCCCTTGGGGTACAAATTCAACATGATACCAACTTTCGATGGCCAATCTAACCCAAGGCAATTTTTGATGAGTTTCGAAGCCGTAGTAATTTCTAGGGGTGGTGATGAAACTACACTAGCAAAATTTATTGTCATGGTAGTTAAAGGACCAACACAACAATGGTACTCTTCGCTAAAAGCAAAATCCATACATTCATGGGATCAACTTAAAGCAAATTTACTTGTAGACTTCCAAGGATTCCAACCAGCTGGCCACATAGATATAGATTTGTTCAATTGCAAACAACAAATCAAAGAACCCCTGAGCCAGTACTTCAAAAGATTCATTCAAATTAAGGCACAAATTCCAAATATCCCAGACGAAGTGGTGATAATAGCCGCAATTAAAGGGCTTCGAGTAGGCCAATGTGCTTCTCATCTTGCTCGAGAAAAACCAAGTACAGTTGCTGAACTTTACGAAGTCATTCAAAAATATTGCAAGTCAGATGATGATTACAGAAAAAGAATTGAAGAAGAAAACAACTTCAAGGCTCAAATCAAGCAAAGCAACAACAACTTCCATCCTCCAAGACCAAACAACTATGAGCGAAGACCATTTACACTGCACAATCAAGTCAATCAAATTGAGAATGACAACAATTCAACAACTGAAAGTGATTATGCTCACCAAAACCAGTATAACCAGCGAAGTCAATTCGTTGAAAGAACATTTGAAAGAGGAGGATTCGGCGCAAGAGGAAGAGGAGGAAGAGGAAGAGGAACAACACCTTTAAAACCTGAAGATATGTACTACATTATTCATGGCAAAGGGGCTGGACATACATCTAAAATGTGTCCCAAAGTTAAGAAAAGAATCGAAGAAGCCCAAGAAGAAAATAGGGCACCAAGCCAATAAAAAATTGTCAATCATGTGAAGCAAGAACAACAAAGTCCTCATCAAACTTATTATCCAATGCATTATGGACATACCCAAGCCCTACTTCCCGAGCCACCTCTTGCATACAGCTATGAACCACTAGCAATGTATCATCCCATGCAAAATCAATGGAGGCAAAATCAATCTCAGCAATCCAATGTTCAATCAGCACAACCCAAAGCTTCAGTTGCAAACAACAACCCACAAAACAGCCAGGCTAAGCAAGAGAACAACTCCCCATCAGTTTCAGCGATAAACAATAATGCAATCAACCCAAGTAGAGGAAGAATATTGATAATCATGAGTGGAAATAGCATGGATTATGAAAATAATAGTCAAAGAAGAAACTAGTTCCAAAGAGTAAATTCAATTTTAATGGAAGGCCCATATAAAAAAACAAGTTGGTCCCATCTAATAATCACATTTTTAGAAGAAGACCTTCAGCCGAAAGATTACCCACATATGGATGCTATGGTAATCGAAGCAAACATTGATGGCTGAACAGTCTCAAAAATATTGGTTGATGGAGGCAGCTCCTCTGACATTATATTCACATCAACAATTGATGCCATGAAAATCGATCGCAAAATACTAGGAAGAGCTGAGCATCCACTTTATGGCTTCGATGGGAAAAAGATCCACTCAATTGGAAGAATAATTTTGCCAGTTTCTTTTGGAATAGAAAGCAATGCAAGAACAGAGCAAATAGCATTTGATGTGGTTGACATGTACTATCCATACAATGCACTCTTTGGAAGAGGAACTTTAAATGCATTCGAAGCAGTCATAAGGTACTCATACATATGTATGAAAATGCCAGCAATAAATGGAGTAATCACAGTACATGGAGCCTAAACTGAGGCAAGAAACATTGAAAAAGAGTACACTCTAGGACAAAAGAATGTTCATGCAATCGTTGAAGAAAAAAAGAAGAAACAGAAAATGCAAAGCCTCAAACCAAAGCACAAACTTGTGAAGAAACAAAAAGGGTACCTCTTGATCCATTAGTCCCAGACAAACAAGTCATCATTGGTACTGGACTTTCTCAAGAAGAAGAGGATAAACTTGTAGAATTTCTTCGAATCAACAAAGATATATTTTCTTGGTCATCTAAAGACTTAGGAGGAGTCAGCAGAGATATAATTGAGCACAAACTAGACATTGATCCAAAAGTCAGACCAAAAAAGCAAAAGTTGAGAAAACTAGCCGAAGACAGAGTTCAGGCTGCCAAAGTTGAAGTTCAAAGATTGCTTGATGCAAAAGTTATAAGAGAAGTTCAATTCACAACTTGGCTGGCAAACATTATCATGGTCAGGAAGAAGAATGGAAAATAGCGAATGTGCATCAATTTCACAGATCTCAATAAAGCATGCCCAAAAGAACATTTCCCACTACCAAGAATTGACACACTAGTCGATCAAGCAGTCGGAAGTGAAATGCTAAGTTTCTTGGATTGTTTTTCTGGTTATCATCAAATTTGGACGAGAAAAGAAGATGAAGAATTCACAAGTTTTATCAACCCATTCGGGACCTACTGTTTTGAAAGAATGGCAGAGGGGCTTCGCAATGCTGGCACAACATTTGTTAGAATGACTTCAACAGTGCTACGCGAATAAATTGGCAAAAATCTACTCACCTATGTTGATGACATAGTAGTCAAAAGCAATAAAAGAGGAGATCACATCAAAGACCTCCAAGAAACATTTACAAATCTCAGGGAAGCAAATTTAAAGTTGAACCCTGAAAAGTGCACCTTCGGAGTCCAAAGGGCAAAATTCTAGGCTGCATTGTATTAGCAAAAGGAATCGATCCAAACTCAGACAAAGTCCAGGCAATCTTAAACATGAAAGTTTCTAAAAATATAAAGGACGTCCAAAAATTGACAGGAAGACTTGCTGCCTTAAACAGGTTTATTTCAAAATCAGCAGAGCGAAGTCTGCCGATATTTCAAGCACTCAAGGGAACAAAAAGGGACTTCGCATGGGGACCTTTGCAACAACATGCATTCGAAGAAATTAAAAGTTACTTGTCAAAGCCAAATACTCTAACTACACCAACCCCAGGGGCTGAATTGCTCCTATATGTCTCTGCAACAGAAAGTGCAGTCTTAGTTGAATAACAGGAAAATGAACACACAAAAAGACAAGTCCCAGTCTACTTTGTTTCAGAAACTCTGTCTGGCTCAAAAATCTATTACTCGGGGATCGAGAAAATAGCTTATGCAGTTTTAACTGCAGCAAGAAAATTAAAGCATTATTTCCATGCTCACAAAATCAGAATACCAACAAATTATCCTCTGAAAGAAGTTTTGCAAAGTTACAGATCATCTGGAAGATTGGCAAAATGGGCAGCAGAACTATCTCAGCATTACATCGAATTTGAAAAAAGAACATCAATAAAATCCCAAGTCTTAGCAGATTTCATGGCAGATTGGACTCCATCTCAAAATCAAAGCAAAGACAAAAAGCAACTAGACTGGATAATATATTGTGATGGAGCATGGGGCTTCGCAGGGGCTGGTGCAGCAGCAATAATCACATCACCTTCAGGGGTCAAAATGAGATACGCTGCAAGACTCGAATTTCAATGTACCAACAATATTGCTGAATAAGAAGCCATTTTACTCGGACTCCAAAAAGCAAGAGCAATGGGGATCCATAGACTAATAATCAAAACAGATTCACAAGTTGTGGCTGGACACATTGAAAAAGATTACATGGCAAGAGATCCAGAGCTAGCAAAATACTTGCAATTTTTAAGAGAACAAGAAAAATACTTTGAAGGCTTCACAGTAAAAAATATCTCACGAACAGATAACTCAGATGCTGACGAAATAGCAAAAGTTGTAGCTCAAAATACAAGTTTGCCTCAAGATGTTTTCTTCCAAGTACTAACTCATGCATCTATCAAGGCAAAGCAAGAAGTCCCAAGAGAAGTCCATATAATACAAAGCAAAGATTGGAGAGCACCAATCATGGCATACCTTCATGGGCATTATGAACCATAAGATGAAGTTAACGAAGTCAGAATGAAACATAGAACAAGAAATTACAAAATCATCAACAATCAATTGTACAAGCAAGGAATTTGTGAACCACTTCTCAAATGCATATCAGCAGAAGAAAGAAAAGAATTGCTATCAGAAATACATGAGGGGATTTGTGGCACACATCTAGGGGCAAGAGCCATGGTAGGGAAAGCATTCCGACAAGGATTTTATTGGCCTTCAGCACATAGTGATAGCAAAGAAATAGTTAAATCTTGTCACAATTGTCAAATGTCTGCCAGCAAAATAAGAGCTCCAGCAACAAACTTACAAACAATAGAACCAACTTGGCCACTTGCAAGATGGGGAATTGACATAATAGGCAAATTACCCCCCAGCTCAAGGAAATTTCCAATATGCAGTTGTGGCAGTAGAATATTTCACAAAATGGATTGAAGCCAAGCTAGTAATAAATATGTCTTCATTCACAATGAAATTTTTTTTATGGCAGAACATCATATGCTGTTTTGGAGTTCCAAGACACATTATAGTAGACAATGGGACTCAATTTGACGATTTCAGAGATTATTGTCAAAACATGGGAATCCAACTATGCTTTGCCTCAGTCAGACACCCACAGTCAAATGGGGTAGTTGAAAGAGCAAATGGAATCATATGCATTGGAATTTCAAAATGCCTAGTGGGGCTTCCTAAGAGAAAATGGGTTGACGAATTACCAAAACTTGTTTGGGCACACAATACAACAGTATCAAGATCAACAAACTTTACACCATTCAAGTTATTGTATGGAGAAGAAGCATTGACACCCGAAGAAATAAAATTTCAAGGCCCAAGAACAAACGTACAAATAATTGAAGAAGAAGAGCAAGTAACAAGCAAGGATTTGCTCGAAGAAGAAAGAATGAAAGCAATCCAGAACCTTGATAAGTACCAGAAAGAAACAAAGAATTGGTACAACAAGAAAGTAAGACCAAGACAATTATCCCCAGGCTACTTCATTCTGAAAACAAAGAGAAATGAAGACACAGTTGGGAAGTTTCAACAGAAATGGGAAGGGCCATATCTTATCACAAGAACAAACAAATTGGGAGCATTTCACTTGTCAAACATGAATGGAGAAGAAATTGACCACACCTGGAATATTGAGGCTCTACAGAGATACTACCCTTAGACTTCAATTTTTTTACAAGTTCTATGATAGAAGTAGACTAGTTTTTACATTCCAAAGTTTCAATACAAATGTAAACGAGCTGCACTCTTTTTCCACTCAGGGGAAGCCCTTCACAGGGTGATCGGTTTTTTAACGAGGCAGTCTCTATTGTAAATTCTCATCAAATATAAATGAGAAACTATTACCCCAAAAAAGTCAGTACAGCAAACCAAACAAAAGCCGAAGAATATACCCAAAAATACGCAAATATCGGCTAAAGTAAAACTAAAATAGGTAGCATCATTTCTCGAACAAGCAAAAAATGATGCTAACCTATCTAAAAACATAACACTTCATTTACTCTTTAGTATTTCAAATTCACTGAGTTGAATTACGACTTCTAAAGCAGAGTCTACGCGTTGCCTTCGCAAAAAAGTGTGGGGACGATGTTTTTTCAAATTCACTAAGGTGAATTATGACTTCTAAAGCAAAGTCTACACGTTGCCTTCGCAAAAAAGTGAGGGGACGGCGTTTTTTAAATTCACTAAGGTGAATTATGACTTCTAAAGCGAAGTCTACGCGTTGCCTTTGTAAAAAAGTGAGGGGACAACGTTTTTTCAAATTCACTAAGGTGAATTATGACTTCTAAAGCAAAGTCTACGCGTTGCCTTCGCAAAAAAAAGTGTGGGGACGGCGTTTTTCAAATTCACTAAGGTGAATTATGACTTCTAAGTGAAGTCTACATGTTGCCTTCGCAGAAAAGTGAGGGGACGGTGTTTTGCAAATTCACTAAGGTGAATTATGACTTCTAAGCGAAATCTACGGTTGCCTTCGCAAAAAAGTGAGGGCACGGCGTTTTTCAAATTCACTAAGGTAAATTATAATTTCTAAGCGAGGTCTACACATTGTCTTCGCAAAAACTTCATACATTAACAAAAAACAAGTTTATTATAAAATAGAATCATCTATCACATATTACAAACATTGGGAAACAAGTTTACAACAAAAGTCACAAGCAGTCACTTTTTGAAGCTACAATAGTTGCAGCTTCACTAATTAAGTCTTCAACAACTTTATCCAAAACACGATCCACTTCTGAGCCAAGAAAATCTTCAGAAACAAAGCTTGGCGAAGCACTTGAACACGATGACTAGAAAGATAAGAATATCAAAAGCATGACTTATCACATTCAAATATCATGATAAAAAAGGAAATTGAAAAATTAACAGCTACCTGGGAAAATTTGCTGAAGTCAACAACATGTGGGAAATAAGACCTCTTGTTTTCAGCAATAAGATTTTTAGATTCAAAATCTAAAAACACCATACATCATCAGTAAAATAACCACAACATCAAAAAACAAAATACATCATAACTAAAACCTTACGTCAGCTTACGTTCAACAAATATATCAAACGTAGGGTTCGTCTCAATGGTTGCATACTCCAACCACAACGAAGGTTCAACGACAAAGTTGTCCTTACACATTAACAATGGCATAACGCCAACTTCATCCTGCCCAGTTCAATATGTACAAATGTCAAAAGTTTTTAAACCTCACCCCTCAACTAAAAATCTAAAAAAAACCCAACTACGAAGACAACTAAAATGGATGGTCACCAACATCATCATCTCTAGCACTTTGTTCCTCACGCTTGTCCTATTCCCTCTGCTCCTTTTCATCAGCAGCAATTTCCTTCTCAAGCTGCTGCAAAAAGGAAACCAAATATTAGAATATAAAATAAAAGAGAAAGAGAAGCAAACAAAAAAGAAGAAACTTCAATTTAACCTTTTCCATCTTCTTCTTCGCTTTTATAAAAGCATTCTCTCTGCCACCCAAATTCTAATATTGATTAAAATATTTCTTGCAAAGCATTTGAGTCCAAGAAGAAACTTGACTCAACGATTCCACAGAAAGAAACTTATAATCCTTATCCAACATTTGCTCGTACGAGGGATCTTTTGCCTCTTTCATCAAATGAAAAAGTGCACGAGTTGCGTACACACAACTCAAATTAGCACTAGTCTGAATAACAGTTGACAAATCCTCATATTGGCGGCACAACCAAGCAAAGAATGGATCAAATTCACCAAGCTCCCAACAAGGATCTTCTGGCTTCGCACCAAACTTGTCATAGCAATTCCTGCAAAGCTCCCATAGACGATTACATTTGTCATGAAATTTTTTATCCTTCTCGGCAGACTTCTTTCCAGGGTAATTTTTCTCTTTCACAATCTTATCATAATCTTTCTTCAAATTATCAAAATCTTCAGTCTTTGTCTCAAGCCTGGCCCCAACAGAGATACACCTTGATTCCATATCATGAAGAGCTTCAACTGTCTCTACTCTTTCCTTTTCTTTAGCAGCAAGCTGAGATTTCAAAGACTTAATCTTAATCTCTTCAAGCAAACCTTTTTCGCGAAGTGCCGCATTTTTCGCTTCTTCTTCAACAGATTTATGTAAACTCCTTTGCAAAAGAGCACTCTAAAAAATACAACGCTATAAAAAATCAAATCGTGAAGCCAAAATTAACATACGAAGTCAGACAAAAATATACATACCTTGTAAATCATGGTAACATTCGCATCTGCCAACTCAAGGGAAGATTTTCCAGCAAGTTGAGCTTCAGCGTCAGGAACTGCGAAGGCATCATCAATATACTTTGACAGCTTTAACTCTGACTTCTTTGGCATAATGCGAAGTCTGTCCAGGCCAATCCCAACAAATTTAAAAGTATCTAAATTCACACCTTGAACTTGGCAGTACTCCATGCACCTCTTGTATGCCTTAGGGTGAACTCCACCAGGAATTGTTTCCAAGGCTTCAGCAGGAGTAGCAGGCTCCTGAGCCACATCCTTCATCTTCCTAATATCAACAGTTGTCTCCTTCTGAGATGAAGGAGCATGAAAAAATTCTTCTACAAAAACAAACAAAGTCTAAAATAATAACAGAAATATAAAATTCAAATCAAACAACGCAAAATAACAAACAAACTTACCTGTGGAAACACTTTTTTCAAGTTGACATGCAACATTTTCACCAGTGTTCACATCAATATTAGACTGAGCAAGACGAGAAGCTTGGGCATGCTCAGCCTCTTCATCAAATATATCATCATCAGAATCATCAAAATCAAGGGTAACAGTAGTAGTACCCTTACCCTTATGAGCCTTAAATTTTGGGGCATCAGTCTCCACAGGCGCACCTCCCAAATCAGTATCTTGGATCACAACTTGGGGAGGAGAGGCAACATGGAGAGTAGCACCAATATCTCCTGTGGTTCCTCGAGGAGTTTCAGCAACAAATCTTTGAGAAGATGGCCCAACAGTCTCCTGCGAAGCCAAAGTTTCAATCTCACCTTCTTCCATTTGCTCATCAGTAGTAGCAGTTGCGTCAGTAGCACCGCCAGTATCAAGAACAGGAGAAGAAGCAGGAACAGCTGGGGAAGAAGGCAAAGTGTCTTCGCCAACATTTTTCGGAGGCGAAGACAAACTAGCCTCACCAACACCTTCACCAGAATGCAAATTGGCCCCCAAATTCTGGAAATAGTCACCAAGTGGAGTCAACATTGGCGGAGTCAAACCACTAGAATTATAAACTAAACTAATCATTCTCACCTCGTCATCACGAACCTGTTGACTAAGAACCTCTTGACTGTCAACATCAAAACCCAAATCAACTTCATCTCCTGCAACCTTTTTCTGTATCAAAAGAAGCTAAAACATTCTTTTTCTTGCTAGTCTTCTTAGCAAGTTGACCACCAGCTCTCTTCTTCTTAGTAACATTTTCTATGCCCGGTTTCGCTGCACGAGTATAAGCTGGTGGAGGTTTTTCATCATATTTGATTTGGGCAATTTCAAAAATTCTATTCAAACGCTTATAATCTTTTCCAAGAATTTTGTCCATCAAATCTTTCTCCTTCTTTAAAAATTTTGCCAGAATCTCAACTGCCTTAACTTCAACAGCAGAAACAAAATCTTCATCTCTTGTATACTTCTTCGGACGAAAAGCTTCTTTGTCAGGATAAATATAATCCTTCCCCCTCACAACTTTCTTATGAAACGAACAAAACTCCAACCCTTCTTAAGAGGCCAAACTCGAGCTGCAATATATTCTTTGCAAAGATCACGAGCACTTTGCAGATTAGCAGTCAACTTGTAAGCCTTCTCACAAATCTTTGAATTCTTTGTACTAGGAAATTCAGGCTTGCAATAAAAAGCATTCCTTCCCATCTTCGCAGCCAATGGATAGTGCTTCACAATCTTCCTTGACTCATCCTTTTCTTCAACCATTGGAACTGTATGGTAAAACCAATACCGATACCAATTTTTAACCCACTTATTCTTGGAAGCAGGAGAAATTTGTTTAGCACCTCGAGCAGGTTTAAAACTGCAACAACCAAAGTATTTAATAATAGTTTTCTCATCCACAGTCTTGTTCCTAAACTGAGTATGCATCTCATGAAGAGCACAAAAAGCCATGATGTCCTAGTTTACATCTTGACACTTCACTGCCCAAATAAAAAGAGCAATCTTCGCTATTCTATTAGGAGTCAAATGATGCATTTCTATATTATATGCCTTCAAAAGTTGTTCAAGAAAGTCTTGACATGCCATACGAAGTCCAGCTGCAAATTGATCCCGAAAAACCACACATTCATAAGGTTTTGGATCAGGAATTACTTCATTTCTAGGCAAACGAACATATGCCATCTCCACCATCCGATTAGTCACCATCCAATCTAACTCTTTATCATCCATCAAAGTTTGTCCAAACTTCCAAGACTTCGTATCATCACCAACCAACTCGGACTCAGACACAGAAACATCTGATAGATCTTCACCCAAGTCAGACTGATTAGATCCAACTGGAGAGTATGTAGAAGCATTCTTCTCTTGATCAGACATCTAGAAAATAAAAAACTTTTTCATCAAGATAAATAATAATAACAACAACAACAAAAGAAAGAGAAAAAACATAAACAAATGAATTTAAAACTAACCTTCAGTCAACAAAACTTTCAACCCTGAAAAGAAAATAGTCTTCGGAAAAGAGTTTTGGCTCCGCAAAATTTTTTTGGCTTCGCTTCAAAGAAAATTTCAGTTGCACCTCTCCGTCTTTGATAAAGTAGCAAAAATAGGGGAACGGACCAAAGTATATATAGGCGGCTTCGGGTCAAACCTGACAGTTCAGCTTCCAACGGTCCATTACGACCATTGCAAATAAAAAAAATCAACTGTTCACAGTCTAACGGCTAGAAACCAACTCCAAAGTTCAGGACGACGTTTTTTGTCTTCGTTTTAATTCCAAACTTCGTGGGATTCAGACCTTTGGAGTACGCCTTCGCCCACGAGGGGTTGCTGTTGGGGATTTAACTTTGTCAAGAAAAATCAACCCCTGAAACTTTGGAGTTGAAATCGTGATTTCTATAACAAAGTTTACTTGCAGGGAAAAGAAGTAAAGCGAAGGTGAAAATTTGACTTCGTCGGAAAGATTCCGTCTTCGCTGAAGAAATCTCGTCTTCACAGGTGAAAAGAAGAAAGCAAGATTAGGCGAAGAGAGAGTTTGACTTCGCCTAACATTCTGGGAGAAGAAGAAAATCAAAGCGAAAATCAACTAAGTCTAGAAGACGAAGACCTCAATAAAGTTGATGTACAAAAGTTGAAGAATGAAGACTCAAAAGGAAAAAACGACTACTTCGCCCTTGTAGTTGGAAAGGGTTGTAACTATTTGAGTTGGGGGTAAAATAGTCATTTTATGTAAAGTACAAAGACTAGGACCCCTATAAATACCCCCTCTGACATGTACAGTACGATCATGAAATGAATACAACTTTGTCTTGTGTTCAAACTTTGATGCTTGTGTAAATTCTTACCCAACATTTAGATATGCCCACTGTGTTTAGATATGCCCTCTGTTTTTAGATATGCCTAAACTTATTTTCTTGTAGTGACAAGATGAGAAAGGTGTGAGAAATGATCCATACAAAGATGATAACCTCTTGGAGCTCGTCGGCGACCTTTGTAACTTCATAATGGACCAGATTGTACACGTCAGAGGCATTTACCATGACCGAGCGACCGAATTAGGTAGGAATCCTCAATATCAACATCTTCGGCTTAGGCCGTTGATTGGACTTGTGAATGGAATGTGACATTAGTAATGTTATCGGACTTTTGGAACTATCGTACTTATGGATTATGTGAATGTAATGATGAATTATATTTGTTCTTGTGATTTGGACTTGTAGTATTATTGGATATAATGTTCTTGTGAATTATATATGTATATTTATATATCTTCTTGTGAATTAGCTGTTGATATATTGGCCTTGTGAATTATATATGTATATATGTTCCGGTCAGATTTGAATTTACAAATCTGAATTTTTTTGGTGAGAAAAGGTACTGTAGGGGCGGTTCTATATTTAACCGCCCCTACAAATGGAAACTATAGAGGCGGTTGGTGTCACAGCCGCCCCTGCAAATCTAAATTGTAGAGGCGGCTGGTGTTATCAGCCGCCCCTGCAAATTCTTTTGTAGTGGCGGCTCATAACACCAGCCGTCCCAACAAATCGATTTACAGGGACGGCTTAGGAACCGCTCCTACAAATCAATGATTTATAGACACGGTTGCTTAGGGGCGGCTGAGGAAACCGCCCCTACGAATCCTTACCAGCTGCCCCTACAAATTCTGACGGTAGTAGTGCACATGAAGATTGTTTAGGCTAGTGATAGCTTGCAAGTCAGTGCTTGCGAGCTGTCGATTTATTTCTTCAAGCAACGGTGGAGAGGGAAGACCAAACTCTAAACTATTTGCTTGAGCTGCATATGCTGCTGGCTATATGAGAGGGATTGCAACCTTCTCAGTAAACTAGAAGGGAGAGAGGACATGTTGAAAAAAAAATTACCTCGATTTATTGATATGCCTTAGTGCTAATTATATGCAAAATAAAGCTTGTGGTTGAAGGCTCAAATGTTATCTCATAGCACCAAATCTTGATTTGAAACAACTTGCTTAACCATAGAGTTTCCGAAAAAGGCGCCATTTTACTTATTTATACCACATTTCACTTACACATAGCCTCTCAACTTGTACAAGCGTACTTAGACAAACAGTGTCACCATATAAACTAGCTTCTGTTAGTTCCCTCATCAAACAACATCACGATAACACATGAGTACACAGCTAGATCACTCATCGGAAAGCCATGGCCGCCGTGCATGCATCTACCACTCTATATTCTCACGTCTCTCTACATACGTGCAGCAAGACGTATACACACGTACGTACGTATACACGGGCCTATATACGTACGAACGAGCAGTAGTACTTGGTCCATGGGTCCCTGCAGAGAGCCACGCCCGGTGACACGTACACGTGCACCCTTTTATTATTTAGCCGCGCCACGCCATGCACGTCGTCGTCGCCGGCCGTCACACCACCTCGAGGATGGCGCCGGTGGCCACCGTCTCCCAGCCACGGCGGCCGCGGCGGCAGTCGCGCACGCACTGCTGCTTCTTGTCCCAGTCGCGGTAGTGCTGGCACTGCGTCTGGCACCGGTCGCCGCGGTCGCTGTTGTCCTCGTCGGCGGCGTCGTCGCGGGCGCCACCTTCCTCCACCTGTCGCCCGCGCTCGCACCGTTCCATGCACCGCAGCTTTTTCATCCAGTCGCTGTGGTGCTGGCATCTCTTCTGGCACCGCTCGCCGGGGTACCTGTCCTCGTCGGCAGCGTCCTCCTGCCCCTGACGCTCGCAGCGTTGCACGCACCACTGCCTCGCCTGCCGGTCGCTGTAGTGCTGGCATCTCTTCTGGCACCGGTCGCTGTCCTCGTCGTCGGCGTCCTCCTGTTGCTTATGCTCGCAGCGTTGCACGCACCACCGCCTCGCCTGACGGTCGCTGTAGTGCTGGCATCTCTTCTGGCACCGGTCGCTGTCCTCGTCGACGTCGGCGTCGTCACGGCTACCGCCACCGCCCTCCTGTCGCCGGCGCTCGCAGGCCTCGACGCACTGCTGCTTGCTCCCCCGGTCGTGGTGGCGCTCGCACTTCTTCTGGCACTGGCAGCGGTCGCCGTCGTCCTCCTCGCGGCGCCGGCCGCCGCTACCGCCCTGCTCCTGCTCCCGGCTCTTGCAGTCCATCAAGCAGCGCTGCTTCTCCCACCAGTCCCCGCGGTGGTGGCGCTCGCACCTCTCCCGGCACTTGCCGCCCTCGCCGCCGCGGCCACCACGGCCGCGGCCGCTCTCGTACTCCTCCTCCTCGTCGGCGGCGTCAGCGTCAGCATGCTGGTGCCGCTTGCGGCACTGGCTCTCGCACTCCCGCTTCCGCGGGGTGTCCTCTCCGTACTGCCACTCGCACGCCTTCTTGCACCACCTCAGGTCCTCCTTCTTGCCGTCCGGGTTGTCCACTCCGCCGTCTTCCTCCGCGCCGGCGGCCGTGGCGGCTGCGGCCAGCAGCACGCCGGCGAGCAGGAGGAACGCCCACCATGCACCCCCACTACCCTTCCCCATGTCCGTCGTCTGCCACTCGACCAGCGATCGTCGACAGATCACAAGCTACCACTACTACTACAGCCCGGAGTGGATTGTGTGATGGACGAAGTGAGATGGGTTGGTCGATGGCCATGGCCGAGCATGAGGCGAGGTATTTATAGAAGCGTGGGGGAAGTGGATAATCGACGCGGCGCATGCGTTGGGACGAGGAGGAGGAGGAGATCGATCGATCGGGGACGTGGCGGCGTGCATGGCGACGTGGCGCGGCGTGGGCGTCGCGCGGCGAGACCACGTCGCGCGGTGGCTGTCCGTGTTCGGTGTGGCTTGGCTGCGAGCAGCCGAGCTGCACCGTGACAGTGAGCGAGCGAGCATGCGACGACGGCCGCCGGGGTGGTGTGGCCGCGCGTCACGTGACCACAGCTTGCAGGGGAGGAGTGCTTGGGATTTGGAGTGTTCGCTGGTTGTGCCGGGCAGGGGAAGAAAATTAGGTGCGCGACGGGCACACCCACGCGCTCGTGCGCCTTCTGGATGGACGCCACATGGGCCTAATCCATCGCACGGCAGCAGTAAACGATCCCCCGAAAGGCTTCAGATCAGCACAAGGCTCAGCTCCAGATGCACTTGTTCCCATCACAATTCTCCTCCCATGTCACCGTCGCCCGTACCTGCGACTTGCTCTGCCCATGACCTGCCAAACCCACGTGGCGTCCATCCAGTAGGGAGGCGCACCAGCGCGTGGGTGCGCCACACCCAAATTTTTTTCCGCACAGGGAAGTAGGTGAAGGGTGTCGTTTCTGGGCCTGCGCACGCCATGCACCGGATGAGCATGGCTGCACGGGGACTGCAGCCGTTCCATACTACGCACATAGGACTGAAAAACAACGAGTTTTTTTAATTGCCTTCTTTAAAGTTTTTTATTCCTGTAAGTTTTTGCTTTTAGAAAAAGTATAAAGTTAAGTGCAAATTATGTATAAAACTTTTAAAATAACTTTCTCATTTTTTTTTTCAAATTATTATAGACACTCACACTCACTCGTATGAATGTACAAACACAACCTCTCGATGAGCACCTTTAAAGGACTGAGTTGACAAACTTTTATAGCATTTGTTGTGAACAAAGGTTATGTTACTAATATGAACATCTTAGTACACATAATAAGTAAAGTTTTCCCTGTTTCAATCCCATTGGAAAACCGCATTGTACATTGATTGCTCAAAGCGAGCACTCCCGGATTCGATTTTTCTCCGTATACGTGTGTATGTAAATTAGTGGTGACTATGGTTACTATGCATCTTTTTTTTTTTTGAAAGATCAGTTACCGGCTCTCATTGAATTAAGAGAAGAGCAAATACAAAGTTTTATCCGGCACAAGATGTGCCGCACCTATTTTGCTTGGGTCTCAGCAGCAGAGTCCCTCACCACCCCTGATTACACAAGAATTCGATTTACATGAAGCAATAGACACAACCAGATGATCTACCTACTAGGCAGGGCCCGAGACCGGCAACAGCATGTCAAAATCACGATTCCCATCTAGTCTCCATGTCCTCGCTTCATCCTGAATGCTGTAGACGATTTGGGATACTGTCCTAGTTACCTTTCTGAAGACGCGGTTGTTCCTCTCGCGCCAAATTTCCCATATCGTTAGCATGACCATCGACTGTAATCCCGGCCTAAAGGTGGGATCAGCAGGAGCTATCAAATCAGTGAACCACTCGCTCATAGTGGGGCTGTCTTTCCAGTTTGCTGGCAGCAGAAACGGAGCCTGAATCCAGTTCGCTATCCCTTCCCAGACTTTCCTTGATACATGACACTCACAGAACAGATGCTGGGTAGTCTCCAAGTTCCTGATACACAGTTGGCAAAAATATTCATTTGGCCAACCTCTGCGTTGCAAACGCGCAGCAATCCATATCCTGTCTTTCAGAATCAGCCATATGAAAAACTTGCATTTTGGTGGAGCCTTCGTTTTCCACGTCTGTGTTGCAACCATACATTTAGTTCTGCCCTCAAATTGCATAGAGTATGCCGATTTGGCTGTATATTTGTCATCACACGTGAGAATCCAGGTGATGGTGTCTTCCTGTTCCTCTATCAGAACTATATTATCCAGCTCCTCCCAAAGCCTGATGTATTCCATAATGAGTTGCCGATTTAAGTTGTGATCAACGTCCGCAATCCATCGGTTCTTTGTGACTGCATCCGCCACCGTCCTGTTTTTCCTCTTGCTATGCCTATGCAGCCCCCGAAAGCAGGCCGCGAGAGTTTCACCATGCAGCCAGCGCGATGTCCAGAAGCATGCCTTGCGACCATTCCCCAAGGTTACGACGGTGCCTGCATTAAAAAGGGCTGTGTCATCCTCCGAGATTGGTAATTGCAATCCATTCCATGGTTTTTGTCTGCCGTCCCACTGGAACCACAGCCATCTCAGCCTTAGAGCCCGACTGAAAGAGTACAGATCCTTGATGCCTAGGCCACCGTTGGGTTGGGGCATGCAGGCCCACGGCCAAGCCACCATACCAACTGAAGCGACCCGAATTTCCGCGAAGGAAAATCCACAGAGTCAAAGTGTAATAAGACCGTTGTAGATCATATTACTCAAATTCTAGTCGAATATCATATCCATACAACGATAATATCAGAGTACAAATAGTGCAGAATTACATAAATTATTACATCGCCGCATTGGCGGAATCAAAAATAGCATTCATTCAGAACAGCTTGAAGATAAGATCGCCAAACTCGAGCGTAGGCACGAACCCCTCAACCGTCAAACTCCTCGGAACTATACTCCTCAGCAGAACCTGTGCGCCAAAATTTATCAGTACGATTTGTACTGGCCACTCCCACCCTATGAGCATTGCTTTGTATAAATTGGATGCAAGTTGGATATAATCAAAAGGAACCTATAAGGCTGGGATTTCCTATGCAATAGCGTATCAAGTATATAATAATAGTTGGTCAAGTTTTAACACCATTTTCACACACATTCCATCACATTCCCATCCAGAGCCAGGTTTCAATTCTGGGATCGATATACCACCATCTCCACACCATCTCCATACCATCGCTCAGTCGATAGGCCAACTCACTCTCGGCACTGTCTCAAGGCCCGTAGCCCCCGGCTACGATCGACACTCTCTCCCGGGGGAAGAAGAGAAGGATTCATCTCACTATCTAGTTTAAGCGAAACCCAGGAAAGGTCCATAGCCTACAAGTCGGCATATGTATTGATCGATCAACCATACACTCTGCAGAGGTTTTACATACCCACAAGATCCACCTTCCTCGCTGACCGTCGTCAACTGGGCTAATTCCGGCCGCTTGCTAGCCTAGGATAATGTCACTCTATCATTCAGCCCTGGTACACCCCAAGTCTGGTCTGGGGTGGCTGAAACTGTGAGTCATGAGCCAGGTGCACAAGGTCTCCATGAAGTCTCGGAAGGGTGTGGGGGAAATCCTCCGCGCCCCGTACCTCCTTACACTGTCCGCTATCAACCTAGCAGCAGTGGCAATATCCTACCCAGTAGTCCGGCCGTCCTGCACCATATAGGGCGAGTGGTACGTAAGGCTTCTAGGTAAATCTGAGTACTAGTAAGTCCTTAGGGATGATCAAGCCAGAATGTCTTCATCAGGGTTTCCATTTATCGTGCCACCACAGCACCTCCATCCCGAGCTCCTCCCATCACAGGTTCACACCCAGGGCCACCTCATATACCATTTACCCACCACAGGTATCCATTCCAAGGGTGCCCAGGTAGCACCCCATGGCAAGACTTGCCCTAGGCTCGTCGTATACTCCAACTTGGTCGACACAACCCTCACCCTCCACACACCCAAGTCACACACGCAGCACTCACCCCATAGTCCAGATAACTCCAGTTTCCACCACGCATCAATATGGTATATATAAGCGTAGTAGAAATAATAAGCAGTGAAATATAGCAGCAAGCGTGTGACTTAGCCTAACAGCAGGGTGAGCAGGGGTAAGGTTGCGTCAAGGCAAAGGCTATCAAGAAAGCATACTATCATGCAAGTCCTATCGTAGTATGATTACAACAGTAAAGTAAAGTAATAGCAGTTCTATATTAGCCATGCGTAATAGGTGCTACGAGATTGGGTGGGATGTGGCACCTTCAGTGTAGTCGTCTCCGTACTCCTCACGGTACTCACGATCCTCGTCCGTCCGGTTCTCCTCCGAGTCTGCAAACGATCGCATTATAGTCGCGTTAGCGACGTCTATAGAATAGCACAAAGAAGCAATGAAAATTCAAAAGAGCCAAATGCACTCAAACATGGGTTCATTGCGTAGAGCTCGATTTTAGATGAATTTTGGTCCTAGTTTCATATTTTTCTGAGGTCGTATGAATTAGTTATGAATTTCCGAAGATTAAATCATCTCTCAAAATGGAAAAGGCTGAATTAATCCTGGGCTGACACGTGTCACGCTGTGACTGGTCCACGTGGCATGCTGACGTCAGCATCTCGGTTCTGAGCTGACAGGTGGGGTCCAGCTGACGTCAGCATGACGTCATCAACGTCATCGTTTCCGATAGGTGGGGCCAGAGGCTCTTGGGTCACTGACATGTAGGTCCGGTCAAAGTCAACGTCAAGTCAACGGGTGAGTCAACGGTCAACGGTCAGGGTCACTGACGTGTGGGGCCAGGGCTACTGACGTCAGCAGCTGATGTCATCGTGACGTCAGCATGACGTCACCCCGACTGTGTTGGCTTCTGACGTGTGGGTCCCGCGTGACGTCAGCATGACGTCACCATCTGACATGTGGGTCTAGAGTGTTTGTGCCACTGACATGTGGGGCCAGGTCAACAGTCAACGTTGACCGATCAACAGTCAACACGGACCGGGTCTCAAACGGGCTCTGGCGGGCTTGGGTTGGGCCGGTCCGACCCGGACACGTGGCATGCTGTGGCGCTGCCACGTCGTTGTCATGGGCTCCTACTGGGCTTCGTCTACCGTGCGGCCCGCACTGTGTGGTCCACGGTGAACTCAGGTTCACGGTCCATGGACCATTTGCAGGCCTACAGTGGACCGAGTCCACCGTCTTTTCCTTTCGGCTCGGCTCACGTGCACCGAGTGCAGGGCTGCGCTGCCCATCTCACCCCCTCTCCTTTGTTTTTCCCACGGCGGCTTACACGCCGGCGGCGAGCGCCCGGTGAGCCTCGCTAGTGACGCTGGTGCGCAATCGATGCGGGTGAAAGCTCCGCCGAGCCTCGGCGTCCTCGTTGGTGGGGTTAGCGTCGCGTACGGGGTCCCGTGGTGTGCCGGCCATGGCGGTGGTCTTCCGGGCACGACGGTGGCGTCGGTGAGGTGGCTACGACCTCAGAGAGGCGCCTCGGTGGTGCGTGTGAGCATCACGATGCTCCAGTGGGCTTGTCGGGTAGGTCGAAAGGTCTTCAGGAGTCCCCGGTGGCTTTGGCCACGGTGGCGGCTTGATTCGGCCATGGCGGCGGTCCGGTGGTGAACGACGCAGGCTCGCAAGAGTACTACGGGGCGTCGGTGGGGCAGTTTCATCGTGGTCGTGGATGTGCGCATGAGTGCGAGTGTACCCAGGGGCCGGAGACGGCCTTGGCCTACGCGCTCCCGGTGTAGAGCGCCATGGCCGAAGCAGCATGTCAGGCGGCGAGCAGGGAAGGACTCGGGGGCTCACCGTTGGTGTCGAAGGTGTATGGATGGCGGTGCAGTGGCGGGTTGCGGCCGTGTAGAGTCGATGCTGTGCCGTGCCGAGCAGCAGCGTCGACGTGCTTGATCAGGGCGACGTCCTCTGCTCCGTCGACACCGGCGATGTCGCACGGCTTCGGCACTCCCCCTTCTTCTTCCTCTTCTCACTCTGCTCTCTTGGCTCGGGTGCGCTGTGGATGGCCACAAAGTGGCAGCGGGGCGATGGGAGAGCTCGGGGGCTCCCGGGGCCGGGGCTTTATAGCCGAGCTCCAAGCTCCAATGGCGGACGGCATCGTGCGGTGGAGGCGCATGCACTGCATCCAACGGCCCGTGCGTGGTTGCATGGGCGCGGCACCAAGGGGACAGGGCCATGCCCCGGGTGTGACCTCCTGGCCCGCTCCTACCAGCGCTGTCGGGGCTTGGTCAGAGAAGTGATCGGCGTGGGGGGAGGAAGACGACACTGTGGCTGGCGTGTGGCTAACGGGTGGGGTCCTGTGGCAGCGGCAGCGAGCAAGGCAGACGGGCGCGCGGGCGTGAGCGGCGTGCTGGGCTGGCTCGTGGGCCACGTGCGCGCGCGCTGGGTGGAAGGCGGGCGCGGTTGGGCTGGCTGGGCCGCGAAGCCGAGCAGGCCTGGCTGCTGTGAGTCTTCCTTCTTCCTTTTCTTTTTCTATTTTGTTTTTCTTCTTCTTTGTTTTGAATTCAAATTTTGGTTTGAAATTTGAATTCCAAATTGGTGTACCTTTTAGATATGATGCCCATATCATTTATATATATATAAGGAATTTATTTAGCTATTTTGTATAACAAAAATAGGTGTAGTTTTGTTATACACAAATAGAAATAGTTTTCTTTTTAAACCTTTATTCTTTGGTTTATGGTGTGTTTCTTTAAAGGAGTTTTTAGGCATTACATAAAACAATGAAAATTCCAAATCACCATGTGAGTTAACAATGTATGCTATGTTTCATTTGTTAGTATTTAAATAAACATGATTAACAAATGGCATGCCATGCTTATGTGTTGACTTAGGTTGGGGTTAGACCTAATGCATCTCTTAGGTTGGGTTTCTATACATGACACTCATCATCACATGGGAGTTTTAAGAAAAAAATTTGTAGTTGGTATTTTTGGTGTATGGATTTTTGGGTTGTTACAGTCCTACCCCCTTAATAGAATCTCGTCCCCGAGATTAAAGCGTAACGTACTCTTCGAAGAGGTAAGGATATCGTAGCCGGAGGTCAGACTCTTTCTCCCACGTTGCTTCTCTCTCAGTGTGATTGCTCCATTGGATCTTGCACATAGGGATAGTCTTGCTTCGGGTCTCTTTGGTATCTCTGCCCAGAATTCTGATAGGATGTTCTTTATACTCAAGTGTATCTTGAATGTCAAGTGTATCAGTTGGAACTACTTCATCGGGCACTCTCAAACACTTGCGTAGCTGTGAGACATGGAATACGGGATGTACACCCATCAATTCCTTGGGTAGCTCAAGTTTGTAGGTGAGCTTTCCAATCCTCTTGCAAATCTTGTATGGGCCAACAAATCTAGGGGCAAGCTTTCCTTTCACATGGAATCTGACAGTTCCACATAGCGGGGATACCTTGAGATAGACAAAATCTCCCACATTGAACTCAAGTTCTCTTCTCCTTTTATTAGCATAACTCTTGTATCGACTTTGAGCAATTCTCAAATTCTCCTTTACTTGAGCAACTCCTTCTGCATCTTGGATCTTAGCGGAATCAAAGAACGATCTTTCTCCCGGTTGGGACCACATCAAAGGTGTCTTACAAGGTCTGCCATACAGAGCTTCAAACGGCGACATCTTGATGCTGGCTTGGTAGCTATTGTTGTAAGAGAACTCTTCATAGGGTAGACATTTCTCCCAATCAGAGCCATAATTCAGTACACTAGCCTGAAGCATGTCTTCTAAGATATGATTTACTCGTTCTGTCTGTCCATCTGTCTATGGGTGATAAGCGGTACGGAAATCAAGTTTGGTTCCAATGGACTTGTGCAGAGCTTCCCAGAATCGGGACACAAACTGAGGACCACGATCAGATACAATACTAGAGGGAGCTCCATGCAGTCTGAGGATATGCTCAACATATAGATCTGCTAATTTTTCAGCATTGGTCTTGGTCTTAACTGGTATAAAGTGAGCAATCTTGGTCAAACGATCAACAATCACCCAGATGGAATCATTGCCTTTCTATGAACGGGGCAATCCAATTATGAAATCCATGGATATGCTCTCCCATTTCCACTCAGGAACGTCAAGAGGCTTCAGTAATCCTGTAGGCCTTTGATGTTCAGCCTTGACTCTATTATAGGTGTCACATCGTGCCACATGTCCCGCAATGTCGGTCTTTATGCCTTTCCACCAAAAGTGTTTCTTCAAGTCTTGATACATCTTTGAATTTCCAGGGTGAATACAGTACTTAGAATCATGGGCTTCAGACAGAATTTCCTCCCGTAGTGCTGGGTCAGATGGAACACAGATTCTATTCTTGAACCAGATGGTTCCTTGTTCATCTTCCTGGTGGTTGGTCTTGTAGCCTAGTTTCATCAGACCATGGAGATATTCGATCTCTTCGCAACTTTTCTGAGCTTGATGGATGCGATCTGTGAGATCATACTGTATGCGGAGCTCATTCAACAAGTCATGCGGTAGTATCTCAAGTTGGAAATCATCAATCTCTTCCTTGAGTTCAGGTGGTACGGATTCTATGATCAAAGTGTGAGAGTAACTCTTGCGACTGAGAGCATCTGCGACTACATTAGCTTTTCCTGGATGATAGTGAATTTACAAGTCATAGTCCTTGATCAACTCAAGCCATCGACGTTGCCTCATATTCAAATCTTCTTGAGTGAAAAAGTACTTCAAGCTCTTGTGATCCGTATAGATATCACACTTGTTGCCTATCAAGTAGTGTCTCTAGATCTTCAAGGCATGCACCACTGCTGCTAACTCAAGATCATGAGTAGGGTAATGGTTCTCGTGTTCTTTCAACTATCGAGACGCATATGCTATCACTCTTCCATCTTGCATTAGTACACAACCAAGTCCTTGACGGGATGCATCACAATAGACCACGAAATCTTTGCTGATATCAGGCAATGCTAGCACAGGAGTTGTGGTAAGCTTCTGTTTCAACTCTTAAAAGCTTCGCTCGCACTTGGGCGTCCATTCAAACTCCTTGGTCTTCTTCAGAAGGTTGGTCATCGGATGGGCTATCTTGGAAAAGTTCTCGATGAATCGGCGATAATATCCAGACAATCCCAAGAAACTTCTGACTTCTGTCACATTACAGGGTTGATCCCACTCTTTCACAGCTTCAATCTTGGCTGGATCAACTGCGACTCCTTCAGCTGATAGTACATGGCCTAGGAAGGCAACTTTCTGTAGCCAAAACTCGCATTTGCTGAACTTTGCGTAGAGCTGATGTTGGGCTAGTTTCTCAAGCACCGTTCTCAGATGTTGTTCATGTTCTTCAGCGGTGGATGAATAGACAAGGATGTCGTCAATGAATACCACCACGAACTTATCTAGTTCATCCATGAAAACCTTATTCATCATGTTCATGAAGTATGCAGGAGCATTCATGAGTCCAAAGGACACCACGGTGAACTCAAACTGCCCATACCTAGTCACAAAAACTGTCTTTGGGATGTCACTCTCTCGAATCTTCATATGATGATAGCCAGATCTGAGATCAATCTTGGAAAAATACTTTGCACCTCTGAGCTGGTCAAGCAGATCATCAATTCTTGGTAGCGGGTACTTGTTCTTGATGGTGACTGCGTTCAAGTTCCGGTAATCAATACACATTCTCATTAAGCCATCCTTCTTCTTAACAAACAGAACAGGGGATCCCCAGGGTGAAGCACTGGGTCTGATATATCCCTTTGAGATGAGCTCATCAAGCTGTTTCTTGAGCTCGGCTAGTTCATCAACTGACATGCGATAGGGTCTCTTGGCAATGGGTCCTGTTCCCGGCAAAAGATCAATGATGAATTCTACATCACGGTTTGGTGGCATACCCGGTAATTCTTTAGGGAATACATCGGGATAGTCTCTAACCACAGGCACATCATGAACTATCTTCTCCTCTTTTTGTGATTCTGAACTGGCTTTAAGGGCACATAGGATAGAGGTGGACTTTCCGGACTGGGGTTCACATCTAATAACTTGGCCTGATGGGTGGGTCACTTGGACATATCTAGGTGAACATGATATGATACCTCGGTGAATGGTTAGCCAATCCATGCCTAAGATGACATCTAGGTTAGTGAAAGGTAACAGGGTTAGGTCAGCTTTAAAGATAAGACCCTCAATGGGAAGACTCACTCCCTTACAGATGTGGGTGCACTTGAGGTCTCCTAAAGGTGAACTGGTGATGATAGGCTTTCCACGTGGGGTTACAGGTAAGTCATGCTCTCATGCAAATTTGGATGATATGTAAGAACAAGTTGCTCCAGAGTCAAATAGAACTGATGCAGTATTGCCATTAACTAAGAACATACCGTACACAACATCAGGGGCAGCCTATGCTTCCTCGGCGTCCAGATGGTTGAGGCGTCCACGGGTAGCAGATCCCTTGAACTGAGACTTCTGAGCAGCTGAATTCTGTGGGCACTCAGCGACTTTGTGACCTGGCTGGCCACAAGCGAAGCAGGTGAAAGGCATACCGCCTATAGGGGTTGGCGCGGGTGCCTTCCAGTTTCCAGTGCTTGGTGTGGAGTGGTTCTGTGCTGGGTGTTCATTCATAGAGCGGGAACGATTGAAATGGTCTTGAGTGTTGCGGTCCTGAGCATAATGATCCCAGGTGTAACGATCCTGAGCAGGGCGAGAGTATTTAGCGGTGTAGCCTCCACTACCCCTACTCGATCCAGGGTTGTCATCCCTGTTGTGGCGAGAGCATTCCCTAGATGGTGCATCTCTGCGGAACCTCTTACGATCACGGCCACGGAAGGACCCCTCAGGCTTACGCTTCCTCTCCCTGTACTCCTCTCTAGCTTCAGCACAATCTTTCTCGATCTGGATGCAGCGATCCACCAGAGCACACAACATGTTACTCTCAATACCGCCAAACTTTAGCTTGATGTGCAGGTTAAGTCCCTTGAGGTAATAGTACAGCTTCTCCTTCTCAGAGTTTACAACATAGGAAGGTGCATAGCGCAGAAGGTTGGTGAAACGAGTAGTGTACTCAGTCACCCTGTCCTTTCCCATCTTGATGTTGCGGAACTCCTCAGCTTTGGCCTCCATGATACCCTTGGGAATGTGATACTCAGTGAATGCTTCGGCGAACACTTCCCATGAGATGTTGGCAGGGTCCTCATGGGAATCACTAAAACTGTCCCACTAGGTGCGTGCTGCACCTGTGAGCTGGTGTGTGGCAGCTCCAACACACTCATTGTCGGTGAAAGTAGTGAGGTCAAGCTTCTTCTCCATCTCCTTGAGCCAGTCATCGGCTACAAGTAGGTCAGGGTCAGTGCCATCATAGGTAGGTGGCCTTAGCTTCAGGAATCCTTCCAGCTTCCTCTGGAAGTCATTATGCTGACCTCCCTAGCAACGGTTTGCTCCGTCAACAAGAGCTGCAAGAAGCTGGGTCTGTTGTGCCATCACTTCTACCAGGTTTGGTGGTGGTGGTGGCGGGATGTTCTCCTCAGGCGGTGGGGTATTCTCCAGGTTGAAGGGTATCCCTCCACGTCCACGGCCACAGCCACGGCCACGGTTGTTGCCACCACATCCCCCATTTGGTTTGACTGGTTCGGGGGTGGGCGCACGTCCATGGTTCATTAGGCGATTAGATCGGTGATTCGGCCTCTGCAACACGGATCATAGAAATTTTTAGTGTTTGTGCCATAAGTGCTTACAATTCAATATGATTACATGATTTTGATGATTTAAAGAAAAACATTTATACTATCCAACACTCATTACAAAGAGGCAATAAGATCCATAAGATGCAATAAGATCCAAAACATTCATTACATGGGTTTTATTACATAACATCATCTCCAATAATTACACTTGAAGATTTGCGAGAATCGTACTACGCATAGTGTCTCATAATACATCTCATAAGGTGTACATCATGGGGTACAACCTATGGAAGCCACTGACATGACTCATGACCATGCAGGGTCATCTACTCTAACTCGTACACCGCAGCTAGGATACGACTGTTCTCGATCTCGATCTCCTCTCAGACTTGTGAAGTTAGGACGCGTACTTCAGGGCCTCGGCGAGCTCCTCAGTAGGCTTGTCTCCAGGTAGGGTAGGGCAGGCGTCTAGGTTGAGGCGAGTTTGGGCTAACTCAAACTCCTCTATCCTAGGCTTCGTCTTGCTGCAAATCTCTTTGGGCAGCTGATCCCACATACCCTTCATCTCCCTGAGGCGCTTCCTGTCAGACTTCTGCCAAGCCTACCATGTCCTCTCACACTTGTCCTGTAGGTACTCATTCTGCCTGAGTGCCTCGATCAGGTGACCCTGGTTGCGAACGGCCTTCCTCCTAAACTCCTCTAAATCCTGAGTCATGATCTTGTTCCGAGATTGGATTTTTAGCATATCAATCCCCTTGGACCTCTCTCTGTCTCCTCTGCGGTTGAACTCGGCCTTCTTGTCATCTAACTCTCTCTACAACTCCAAGACCTTGCTGTTGAGGTAGCAGTTCCTATTGCCTAGGTCGGCGGCTTTGTCCTGTAAGTCAGCGACCTCGGTTCTGTGGACTTCTTCACGATGGTTGAGCTCGTCCTGCAGCTTGGCGACTGTCTCAAGTAGACTAGCTCGCTCCTGTGCTCCCTTTGAGTCTCGCTCCTAGTACTCCCACAGAAGGGCCTGGTCCTGATGTCTCCTCTACTCCAGCTGGGTCACGTACCTGTCCTGCTCCAGTAGGTGGATAGCTGAGACATGAAGGCATCTGTCCTCCTCGGCAAAGATAACTCTGCTGGCTGCGAAGGTCTGCTCACTAGGGGTAAGGCTGAGGTCGAGGGCCTGGGGAAGTAGACGGAACTCTATCATCTTCAGGTGCTCGTAGTGGTCCCTCATCACTCTGCGAAGTGCCTTGTGTGAGATAGCTTGTAGTCCCTCCTCGACTATGTCCTCTATAGCCAACTCGGTGAAAGCTAGGACAGAAGGTAAGGTAGTGCTAGCTAGGAACTCGACTGAGGTGACAATCGGTCCTTCGATTCCTCCTTCCTGAGCTGGCTTCCTGGTGCAGGTGACCTTGGCAAGCTCGTCGGGGACACCTAATGTGACGAGAACTCGGCAGAGGGTCTGTGCAAAACCCCCGAGCTCATGTAGGTCGAAGGTAAGCTTGGCGTGGTCCAGAGGTAACGGTCCTAGAGGCGGCTAGTCGACGTTCATTGCCATCTGCATGTTTTACGGAATAGGTGTTAGCAGGTCAATAATAGATAAGCCTTGCATAAAAGTAAATGCAGGGTCGGTATATAACCGAAAGAAGGGCTGTTCACGTCCTATTCTATCGTCCATTTATGAGGGTTTCGTCCTATGGTCAAGTATGGTTCTGATACCAACTGAAGCGACCCGAATTTCCGCGAAGGGAAATCCACAGAGTCAAAGTGTAATAAGACCGTTGTAGATCATATTACCCAAATTCCAGTCGAATATCATATCCATACAACGATAATATCAGAGTACAAATAGTGCGGAATTACATAAATTATTACATCGCCGCATTGGCGGAATCAAAAGTAGCATTCATTCAGAACAGCTTGAAGATAAGATCGCCAAACTCGAGCGTAGGCACGAACCCCTCAACTGTCAAACTCCTCAGAACTATACTCCTCAGTAGAACCTGTGTGCCAAAATTTATCAGTATGATTTGTACTGGCCACTCCCACCCTATGAGCATTGCTTTGTGGAAATTGGATGTAAGTTGGATATAATCAAAAGGAACCTATAAGGCTGGGGTTTCCTATGCAATAGCGTATCAAGTATATAATAATAGTTGGTCAAGTTTTAACACCATTTCCATACACATTCCATCCCATTCCCATCCAGAGCCAGGTTTCAATCCTGGGATTGATATACCACCATCTCCACACCATCACCATACCATCTCCATACCATCGCTCAGTCGACAGGCCAACTCCCTCTCGGCACTGTCTCAAGGCTCGTAGCCCCTGGCTACGACAGACACTCTCTCCCGGGGGAAGAAGAGAAGGACTCATCTCACTATCTAGTTTAAGCGAAACCAAGGAAAGGTACATAGCCTACAAGTCGGCATATGTAACGATCGATCAACCATACACTCTGCAGAGGTTTTACATAACCACAAGATCCGCCTTCCTCGCTGACCGTCGTCAACTGGGCTGATTCCGGACGCTTGCTAGCCTAGGATAATGCCACTCTACCATTCAGCCCTGGTACACCCCAAGTCTGGTCTGGGGTGGCTGAAACTGTGAGTCATGAGCCGGGTCCACAAGGTCTCCATGAAGTCTCGAAAGGGTGTGGGGGAAATCCTCCGCGCCCCATACCTCCTTACACTGTCCGCTATCAACCTAGCAGTAGTGGCAATATCCTACCCAGTAGTCCGGCCGTCCCGCACCATATAGGGCGAGTGGTACGTAAGGCTTCCCGATGAATCTGAGTACTAGTAAGTCCTTAGGGATGACCAAGCCAGAATGTCTTCATCAGGGTTTCCATTTATCGTGCCACCACAGCACCTCCATCCCGGGCTCCTCCCATCACAGGTTCACACCCAGGGCCACCTCATATACCATTTACCCACCACAGGTATCCATTCCAAGGGTGCCTAGGTAGCACCCCATGACAAGACTTGCACCAGGCTCGTCGTATACTCCAACTTGGTCGACACAACCCTCACCCTCCACACACCCAAGTCACACACGCAACACTCTCCCCATAGTCCAGATAACTCCAGTTTCCACCACGCATCAATATGGTATATATAAGCGTAGTAGAAATAATAAGCAGTGACATATAGCAGCAAGCGTGTGACTTAGCCTAACAGCAAGGTGAGCAGGGGTAATGTTGCGTCAAGGCAAAGGCCATCAAGAAAGCATACTACCATGCAAGTCCTATCGTAGTATGATTACAACAGTAAAGTAAAGCAATAGTAGTTCTATATTAGCCATGCGTAATAGGTGCTACGAGATTGGGTGGGATGTGGCACCTTCAGTGTAGTCGTCTCCATACTCCTCACGGTACTCACGATCCTCGTCCGTCCGGTTCTCCTCCGAGTCTGCAAACGATCACATTATAGCCGCGTTAGCGACGTCTATAGAATAGCACAAAGAAGCAATGAAAATTCAAAAGAGCCAAATGCACTCAAACATGGGTTCATTGCGCAGAGCTCGATTTTAGATGAATTTTGGTCCTGATTTCATATTTTTCTGAGGTCGTATGAATTAGTTATGAATTTCCGAAGATTAAATCATCTCTGAAAATGGAAAAGGCTGAATTAATCCTAGGCTGACACGTGTCACGCTGTGACCGGTCCACGTGGCATGCTGACGTCAGCATGACATCATCATCTCAGTTCCGAGCTGACAGGTGGGGTCCAGCTGACGTTAGCATGACGTCATCAACGTCATCGTTTCCGACAGGTGGGGCCAGAGGCTCTTGGGTCACTGACATGTAGGTCCGGTCAAAGTCAACGTCAAGTCAACGGGTGAGTCAACGGTCAACGGTCAGGGTCACTGACGTGTGGGGCCAGGGCTGCTGACGTCAGCAGCTGATGTCATTGTGACGTCAGCATGACGTCACCCCGGCTGTGTTGGCTTCTGACGTGTGGGTCCCGCGTGACGTCAGCATGACATCACCATCTGACATGTGGGTCCAGAGTGTCTGTGCCACTAACATGTGGGGCCAGGTCAATAGTCAACGTTGACCAGTCAACGGTCAACATGGACCGGGTCTCAAACGGGCTCTGGGCCGGGCCGACCCGGACACGTGGCATGCTGTGGCGCTGCCACGTCGTTGTCATGGGCTCCTACTGGGCTTCGTCTACCGTGTGGCCCGCACTGTGTGGTCCACGGTGAACTCAGGTTCACGGTCCATGGACCGTTTGCAGGCCTACGGTGGACCAAGTCCACCGTCTTTTCCTTTTGGCTCGGCTCACGTGCACCGAGTGCAGGGCTGCGCTGCCCATCTCACCCCCTCTCCTCTGTTTTTCCCATGGCGGCTTACACGCCGGCGGCGAGCGCCCGGTGAGCCTCGCCAGTGACGCTGGTGCGCAATCGATGCAGGTGAAAGCTCCACCGAGCCTCGGCGTCCTCGTTGGTGGGGTTAGCGTGGCGTGCGGGGTCCCGTGGTGTGCCGGCCACGGCGGCGGTCTTCCGGGCACGACGGCGGCGTCGGTGAGGTGGCTACGGCCTTAGAGAGGTGTCTCGGTGGTGCGTGTGAGCATCACGATGCTGCAGCGGGCTTGTCGGGTAGGTCGAAAGGTCTTGGGGAGTCCCCGGTGGCTTTGGCCACGGTGGCGGCTTGATTCAGCTATGGCGGCGGTCCGGTGGTGAACGGCGCAGGCTCATAGGAGTACTACGTGGCGCCGGTGGGGCGGTTTCGTCGTGGTCGTGGATGTGCGCGTGAGTGCGAGTGTACCCAGGGGCCGGAGACGGCCTTGGCCTACGCGCTCCCGATGTAGAGCGCCATGGCCGAAGCAGCATGTCAGGTGGCGAGCAGGGAAGGACTCGGGGGCTCACCATTGGTGTCGAAGGCGTATGGATGGCGGTGCAGTGGTGGGTTGCGGCCGTGTAGAGTCAATGCTGTGCCGTGCCGAGCAGCAGCGTCGACGTGCTTGATCGGGGCGACGTCCTCTGCTCCGGCGACACCGGCGATGTCGCACGGCTTCGGCACTCCCCCTTCTTCTGCCTCTTCTCACTCTGCTCTCTTGGCTCGGGTGCGATGTGGACGGCCACAAAGTGGCGGTGGGGCGATGGGAGGGCTCGGGGGCTCCCGGGGCCGGGGCTTTATAGCCGAGCTCCAAGCTCCAATGGCGGACGGCATCGTGCGGTGGAGGCGCGTGCACTGCATCCAACGGCCCGCGCGTGGTTGCATGGGTGCGGCGCCAAGGGGACAGGGCCATGCCCCGGGCGTGACCTCCTGGCCCGCTCCTGCCAGCGCTGTCGGGGCTTGGTCGGAGAAGTGATCGGCGTGGGGGGAGGAAGATGACACTGTGGCTGGCGTGTGGCTGACGGGTGGGGTCCAGTGGCAGCGGCAGCGAGCAAGGCAGACGGGCGCGCGGGCGTGAGCGGCGTGCTGGGCCGGCTCGTGGGCCACGTGCGCGCGCACTGGGTGGAAGGCAGGCGCGGTTGGGCTGGCTGGGCCGCGAAGCCGAGCAGGCCATGCTGCTGTGAGGCTTCCTTCTTCCTTTTCTTTTTCTATTTTGTTTTTCTTCTTCTTTGTTTTGAATTCAAATTTTGGTTTGAAATTTGAATTCCAAATTAGTGTACCTTTTAGATATGATGCCCATATCATTTTTATATATATATAAGGAATTTATTTAGCTATTTTGTATAACAAAAATAGGTGTAGTTTTGTTATACACAAACGAAAATAGTTTTCTTTTTAAACCTTTATTCTTTGGTTTATGGTGTGTTTCTTTAAAGGAGTTTTTAGGCATTACATAAAACAATGAAAATTCCAAATCACCATGTGAGTTAACAATGTATGCTATGTTTCATTTGTTAGTATTTAAATAAACATGATTAACAAATGGCATGCC